>NW_028277034.1:52095000-52420000 GCF_059951505.1 Python bivittatus | reverse complement strand
AGAACTACCAGCAGCTGTTGACCACTTCCTCTGACAATCTCAAAGTGCTCTTCTTTCTCAGCCAGCTAAGCAGGAAAGTAAAATTATGATGGAGTGCAGTTTTACTGATGGGGGTACCCAGCCCAAGATACAATGGGATTTGCACTGGAAAAGTAGCAAAAGATGGAAGTAGAAAAGTAGAGAAGATGGCCTCGCTATAAACCTGGCACTACTCATCCTACAGTAAACGTGGGGATCATAAACACTAGAAAAGCCAGTGCCCCATGTCAGAAGCAGCAGTTTTCACACCACAGAATCAACAGATGCTTTACCGACGTTCTGCACCACAAAATCAGCTGCACCAGAGTCGTCAGATTCATTTCCACCATCCACAACTGCAGCAAACTCATCTTCAGTATCAACTTGCCATTCTGCTTTCACCCTCAGAATGGAGCTGCTTCTAGACTATTCTTCAACTCAACTTTTTGATTCCTTTAGATCCTAAATCCTACACTGTTCTAAAGGCTGGCAGCTGCTATGCAACTAAATTGTATTGACACTGTTGGCTGATAGGTCTTGTTTACCCTTCAAGGACTTCCCAAACCTCCCTTTGACTAAGGCTGAATACTGTATTTTACAGTGGAGATCTCAAAAGTTACTGGTCACTATAGGTCCATCGACAGAATCTCATTCCTTCCTGGTAGAGACTGATTTAGATTTTAATCTTTGGAAAAGAAACTTACTATGCCAACTAGAGGGCACTATGTACTGCACACCCAGCTGAGTCTTTTGAGGAGTTCTGGTTAGTAACAATCACAATCTTGCTATCGCACTCCTCTGAATTCTGTTATCTCACAATACCGCCTTCAAATGGACTGAGGACACTGAAATGGTGCTCCAAAAGTACAAGAGGCACGAGCTAACAGCCCTACTTTGGGTCTTCCTCATTATACTTTGTCATTTACTTTGTTTTGTCACAAACACAAGGGAGCAGCACACCTGAGCTCTCATCCACCTGTGTGGTGATCAACAAAGGCCAGTGAGTTACCTTTCTCATAAACTCTATCTTGCAGCTCAGGTGTAGCCACCTTGTTTGAGAGCAATTGTTGCAGCTGATTTATTCATAGTTAGTGTTCAAAAAAATTCCTTAGTGTTGCTGTTCCCCATGCAGTGATTAATTTCTTGGCTCATCCTCAATGTTTACCAATCTCAGCTGCACATCTACCCACATTTATTTATTTATTTATTGTGTTTACAGACCCCCAAATTTCCTGCTACTTGTTCTCCTCCTCTTAACCCAGCTCCACTTTTGCCTCCATCTGAAAGGAGTGGAGAGGAAGATCCCCATGATTGTTAAGATCTCACTGTTATGGCTACAAAACCAGAGAAGGTTTGGTGAAATTATCCTTGTAAAATGTTGGCCTATAACTATATGTAAATAGTGCTGCCTTTGTAACTTCTGATAACAAGTGGACTATGCCTTATTCTCCCTTCACAGTTGTGGAAGCAAGAAGATTTCCATCTGAGACCCCAGCTCAGGTGGCTGAGATTTATGCCTCTTTCATGCTTGTCAATATGTCACTGAGAAAACTACCAATATTTCACAGAATAATAGAATTATAGGATTGGAAGGGACCTCTAGTCCAACTCCCTGCCAGGGCAGGAATCCTCCAATCATCTCAGACAAACAGCTGTCCAGTCCTTGCTAGAAAATCTCCAGGGATGGTATATCCAAAATTCCAGGAATTAAAGTTCCCACTATTTAATAGCTATCAAGGTCAAGACATTTCTCATTATTTTAAGTTTGGATTAAATCCTCCCTCCCTCAGATCCTTCTCACAAAGACTATGGCTGGGCCATATACCACTTATCTTGTACCTTTGCATCTATTTTTTGTTTGTGCAGAACCTTACATTTCTCATAAATGAACAGCATTTTGTTGAATAGGGCCCAATGTTCAAGCCTTTCAAGGTCCTTTTGAATCTTGGGCTTGTCTTCTGAGGTGTTAGGAATCCTCCCCACCTACCCCCAGGTTTTGTTGTCTACAGATTTGATGAGCATGTCTTCTGTCTCCTGTCTAAGCCATTTATTAAAATGTTAAGAGCACTGGGTTCAGGAGAGAATCATGAGCTATCCTACTCCCTACTTCCCCTCCATGTTGACATTGATCCATTAAGAGCCACATGATTGTTCAACTAGCTGTGAATCCATCTGGTAGTAGGACTATCTATCCCATTGTTCCATTTTATTGAGAAGGAGGCTATGGCCAATGTTATCAAATGCCTTACTGAAGCTAGGTATACTACATCCACAGCATTCCCTCAGTCTACTAATAAAAACAACATAAAACACTAAGATTTGTCTGACCCAGCCTTTAAAAAAAACATGTTGGCTTCTAGTCATCACCTTGTTCCTCTCTCTTGTTCCTTTCAAACCCACTGCTTGATTATATTTTCTAGGATTTTTCCAGATATTGATGTCAATCTGGTTGGTCTTACTTTCCCAGTCTACTTTTTAAAAGATGGGTACACTAGCTCTTCTCCAATCTTCTGCCACTTTCTGTGTACTCCAGGAGTTCTCCAAGATTACCATCCATGGTTCAGAGATTGATTCCACTGGTTCATTTTGCACCCTAGATTGTAATCCAATTGGCCTTGATAACCGGAATTCATTCCAAGTAGCTAGAAGGTACAGCCTTTGACAGGTTGGACCACTTTTTCATTTTGCAAAAAGACAGATGCAAAATTATAATTAAGCAGTTCAGCCTTCACGATCTCCAACCAGCAGACCAACAATTTCCTTGACTTTCCTCTTGTTCCACACATACCCAAAGAACCCTTTTTGTTATTGCTGGCATTCGTTGTAAGCTACAGTTCATTCTGAGGCATAGCCTTCCTGAACCTATCCTTACAGATTCAGACTATTTCCTGATATTCTACTTTTATTATATGCCCCTTTTTTGCTGGGTACCTTTGTTCTAACCCATTAGACAACATGGTCCCCTTCAGATGTATTAGATTACATACTTACTAGAATTGAATGGCAAATGATCTGAGATTATAGGAGGTGTAGATGAAAACATAGCCTACTTCTAAGTAATCTGTTCCTCACTAGGGCTCTGAGTATTGGCACTTGATGTAGTTGGGCAGCTACCTGACAACTTGCTTTGGACAGGGAGACCAAGAGGTTTCCATTAGAAGGAGGAATCACCACTGAGGACAGGGTCTATGGAAGAAGCCTAATTTTCCTGCATGGAGCAAAACCAAAGAAGAACTAGAACAGGTTGGGAGAGGCATTCTAGCACTGTAGTGGGTCAACCATTATCACTCATTTTGCTTGCTCAACGAAGCCAACTATGCAAGCTCTCCTTTGTGACTCCAGATCCTGCAACATTAGATCCTGGCTTAAACCAAGGGTAGTCCTGAGTTTGAGAGTTGATTGCTCCATTTCTCCAGCTCTTATCCCCTTATGCTCCAGCACCATGTGGAGGGCCTGGGCACTGTCACCCCCCAGAGTCACACTGTTTGAGTTGGGCAGCCATCTAAATGCTCTAAATAAATAACTAGCCAAGTAAATTAACTGTAACCAGATTTACTACTACCGTTACTCAAACATCTTAACAAAAATACAAATTGCTAAAATAAGATAACCCTAATACAATTCCTTTTAAGTTCTTTGTATATTTTAAAAAGGACTTTAAAAACACTATTGGAAATCCATGCCTCCTTTGTCTCTACAGCACGTACTGCAGCAACTTGAAAACAGCCCGGCCGTGGGAACACACACCCATGCACAGGCCCAGACTCAGCCACCCCTTGAAGGAAGGAGCTTCTTCCTGGAGGCTGACAAGCTTAAAGCAACAATATACATGGAGGAAGCTGATCTCTTTCCCACTTCCTCCCTGAATGCCCAGGCTCTGCAAAGCTTGAAATATCTCTTTCATTTTCTCCTCCCAACTCCTTGATTTCTCCTGATGCTCTGGATTCCTTGTCCAGCTTATCCTTTTCTTGTGTCTTGGCCTCCTGCCAGCAACTCCGCTTTCACTCTGTGATTCCCTTCCTTGCCCTTGTTCCCCATTCTGACTTTCCTGTGTAAGGTCTGGATGCTTTTGATGGTCTCCGTTGTATTTCCTCACACTCCTTTCTGGCTTGCCCAGATCAGTCTGTTGCTCTAATTGTCCTCTGTCATCTGCTGCCTTGCCTCTCTCTGATCCAGCTCCTTTCTCTGGGCACCGATCTCCACCACCAATCTGGTCCTTCTTTCTTCTCCCCTCACCTTTCCTTCTTCCTGTTCTTTGAAGCCCAACAGCATGTGCTTCCCTGCTGTTGAATCTGTTTTGTCCTTCCCCCTTCCATGCTGCACTTGTCCTCCATTCTTGCTATATCCATCATTTCACTCCTTCATTACTGCCTCTTGATCACCAAATCCTCCTCTGATCTCTTCCTCTGCATGTTGGATCTCTTCTCCTTGTCTTCTTCTCCCAGTCTTTCTCCAGCCATGCTTCTGTGGAGCATGTGAATTTTTCGCAGCACGCCTTTTTTTTCCTCCTTCCCAAAGCTCCTTTCCTAATACCTCCTCTTGCTACTCTCCTAACTTTCATTTCCCTAATGTGCCTCTTTCTTGATCCTCCCCCACTCCCTGCTCCTTGTGGTCAAAGTTAGGTCTCTAATCTGACCACCAACACTAGCCTATCTGTCTAACAAACCCAAAAGAAAAAGGGCTCATAAGGAAAATCTTGATCGAGACTTTCAATAATGACAATTTTTGTTTGTAAAAATCACTTGCTTGGTTTCTACCACTTTATCCTTTCAGGAGATATATGCCTTCTCATTTCCATCTTGTTTAAAGAAAGGTGGAAGTAGTTGAGTCACCCTCAGCTTTGATCAGTTGTTAATTATGGGGCTTGTTACTTTTTCTTCTTTTGATGCTTGTCGATCATTTTGGAAACTTTGCAGCTGGAGGTGAATTAAATAAATCCTGCAAACAGATTGCTGGAGATTAAATGCTACATTGGCTTCTAAAGCAAGTGTGTTAAATTCATGATAATACCTCCCTTAAAAACTATCAAAAACAAAAGACATTTAAACAATAATCTCATGGTGTACCTGGCTATAGTCATTATAAGTTTCAGACCCATATAGGACCACCTGGGCGACAGGAGGAGAACAGTGCTTCTGGTATTTAGTTAAGTGAGAACACATCCAGTTTATGCCTTTTCTTGTCAATGAAAAGCAAAGAGAGCATCTTGTGTTCTTTCAGCTAAAAATATACTAGACAAACATCATCCTCTGATCCTTTGCTTAATTTAAATGTTAAAATACAGCATTGTCGCTCTAAGAGATAAACATGTGAATATCTACGCCCACACTGTTTGAAGAAATGTTCAAATACATTTGCAAGCTCCAAATTACAGGAAGGTGATATACAGATGCTAATTTTGGGGACTCCAACTCGGTGTCTGTGGCCACCGGAGTAACAAAGAGCATTTTTTTTAGTGCTCACCAAATACCTTGCCTCATCAGATGTTTTGTTAGATCTTTTAGATCATTGTCATTTTTTAAAAAAGGTAAAATGGACAGTTGGCATGCTGCATAATGAAGGCACCAACCTTTCATTTATTCATAAGAATGCACCCTGGGCTACATAAGAAAATAGAACTTTTTCGGAAGTGTGCCTACCTAATCAGTCAATTTTTAAAAAGAAGACAGTTCTGCTGTATATCAGCAAATAGTGACACTGGATATCCAGAGGAGAGGACTAGATGGGGTACCTACTGGCTGGTAGGGGGCATTTTGTGATGCCCCCTACCAGCCAGTAGGTATCTACATACATATCTATCTACAACATATCTATTCCTCATCATTTGAGGAAAGGACAATTTCCCATAGCAGCCAGTTGTTGAGAGTATCCACATTATATCTTCAAAACTCCAAGTGTTCTGGATTGTATAAAATGATGCTGTCTCTAACAAACAGTTTTCTCGTACCCCTCCTTAAATATATCAACTGAAGAGGAATTAATCACATCCTGTAACAATCTATTCTTCTGGTGGTATTTACTTGAAATATGATCTGTGCAATTTCTACCTACTGGATCTAGTTCCATTTTCTGGAATAGCAGAGACCAGGGTGGTACAATGCACAAAAAAATGGGCAGAGCTTTGCCCACACATCACAGCCACCACCTTGACTTTATTTACCATACCCTACCAGATCCAGTAATGGAATTTTGACTGTTGTCATATATTCTCTTTTCCATGTTAGAAATATCAAAACTCTCACAAATTTTCCTCAGTGGCCTTGTTTTCTAGATCAGACATAAACACTATGATATAATTTGAAGCAAGGACCTTTCCCACCCATCCTTGAATTGGCAGAAAACAACGCTGGTATGAGATTTGCAGTCTTTCTGGCCATGTTTCTGCCTATATGCTTCAGTTCCCATTCACTGATAATCACCGGACTTCCTGTCATTAGATGATGCCAGGATAAAGGAGAAAACACTATTTTAACTGCAGTGCAGCTAAAGATTACTGAGGCCCACCTCATTCATGGTCTGGGAGTGAGACGAAAGCAACATCATTAGACAAAAGAGACAGTAAGTATTGCCATGGCTTCGGTTAGGAAAAAAAAGGAAGTTGACCTTGGGATGGTTATGGTGCAGGATACGGTTTGAATGATCAATCAACAAGACTGTGTTTTCCCACAAGTCTGTGCATTACTTTTAATCCAAAATTACAGTGTTTTGATTAGATTGACAATGATTGGGCTGAAAGCTTAGAGAAAGCAAGTGTCAAGCTGACGGGAAGGAAGCAAAGCTGCAACATTATCCAAGCGAGTTGAAAGAGGTAATTTTTTAAACCAGAAGAAAATGGGTTTACAGCTGATGCCACCAGAGAGAGAGAGGAAGAAGAGTCAAAATCAGGTTGAAGAGACGGAAAAGACAAAAATATAGATCTATACAGATGGATAAATTACAGTAAGATTTGTGGAAATTCCATAGATCGGTTTAGACCCTCAGAATCAGGTTTAGAAGGGGCATTGAGTAATCAGGTCCAACCCAGCCCTCAGTGCAAGAATACAAATCAAGCAGCCTTGGGAAGCATCTAATGTGTCTTTGCCTGAACACATTCAGAAATGAGGTGCCCATCACTTCTCAGTAATGGGTTCCACTGTCAAATTTATCCCTAGGAAGTTTTCTCTTAACACTCAGCTAACATCTACTTTTCTGTATCTCACAATCATTGTTTTCTGTCTCCATTTGTGGACAACAGAAAATAGGACTTGGCCATCTACAGTATGGACACTTGACATTCGGACACTTGATGAGTGCAATCATATTCTTCCTGATCCCATCCTAGTCATAGTTTCTCAAAGCAATGCAAAGAAATTCCCTCTACTTCTAATTGTAGGTCTTAGCATCTATCTCCTGATCATTGCCATTGCCCTTCTTTGCACCTATTCATTTTCCCTGATTTCTTTTTAAAATCTGGTTCCAAAACCAGCCACAGTTCTTGAGACCGGATCCAGCTGATGAAGAATAGCCTGCATAACTTACAAAAAATCACATCGAATTTGTGATTACGGAAATGGAATGAAATTTAACTTGAAAACTAAAACAAAGGAAGAAAGGAAACTTGTCTTCATGATCAAGGTATCTCCTCTGCCAGGTAAGTATAGACTTCTCTGTTCTTCTCTGGGGCAGGGACTAAGAATTAAAAATTAAAATTAAAAAAAAAATAGATGCCATCCTTGGCATTGGAGTGTATTGAAGAAAAAAAAAATGACCGGGCCAGATATATGCATGCGAAGTTGTTGTGAGCTTGAAATAGACAAGGAATGGGTATTCCAAAGAATAAATGACTTTGCATGCAATTTTAATATGATTATCATAGGAGTCAGTACAAAAGACCAGCTGGGAAAGGGATAGGAAAGGGTTGTGAAAGAAGCCTTAATAGAAGATTTAATTGACTTCATCCATCTAAAGAAAGAGAGAAGCGTCTGAGTCTTGGGACCCACCAGAAAAATTAAGCCAAGCATCTTTCAATGCTGGGATTAATCACTCACGTGCCAACACTTCCCTGGCCAGATCAGGTAAGCTCGGTTATAAATCACCATAATTGCCAAGCCAGCTCTAAGGGTTGCAAGACAACTTTTTTTCTCCATCAGCAATGGATGGCTGGTGCTACCTCCCAAGGCCCAAGAGCATCAAAGAGCTGTGATTAAAATGGATCAAAAGCCTCTAACTTCGCTGGAGCCTCAAAGATTATATCAAAACCACAAGCCAATGGGGGAATTAGTTTTCATAGCACTTCTAAATACATGCACTCCAGCAAGTATTTACTGCTAAGAACTGTGCAAAGCAGAGGGCTCCTGGGTCAATTTATTAATGTGTTTTCTATCCTGTTCATTTTTACTTGGTTATTTAACTGAAGATAAATTTGCAAGCAGACCACTTGCTTAGAAAAGGGTACCTGAACAAGGGCAGGTAGCCTCTGTGCACATGTGTGCGCACATCCAAAGGCTACAGCAGATGCTCCCCAAGTCACCAGGAGGGCAGGGACCAAAATTCTTGGCCTATTTTCTCCAGATTTGTTTTTTTTTTAATCCACGTATTTTTGTCCTGATCAACTCTTCTTTCACCTTTAATTTGCTGGGGGTGCAGGAGTGCTACAAATGGCATCCACTGAAATATGTCTGTGTCTTAATCCTTGGGGCTGGAAGGAAAAAGAAGAAGAGGATGACCAGCAGCAAGGTGGATGGACTCAATTACAGTGGTGGTGGGTGCACCATTGGAAGACCTGAAGGACATATCCTCTTGGAGAAAATCTACATACAGTATGTGGTCAATAAGAGGCCACACCAACTTGATGGCATGTAATTCATCAAATTAAAATCAGTCAAATCTGGGTGCTCTAGGGACTGCAGTTGGAGACTGTATGCCATATGGAGGTTGCTTCCCCCCCCCAATAACCTAAAGTACAGATGCTCCATAGGATGCTACCCACCAGAATCCCCTGGATTGCTTGCTTTCTGGGGAACTCACACAACATTCCTGGGCAATGTAGCCCACCAGTTTTGCTCTGGTTCTGTAGTTCTCCTTCCTTATTTATTCTCTTCTATTTTAGCACTGACTCCTTGCTGCTATTTTCCTCTCTCAACAGGGTTTGATGCTTTTTTTTCCCCTCTCCCTTTCAGTTTCCAATGGTGATGCAGACAAAGCTGCAGCTGTAGGCATCATCCTTCATTTCTCCTGAGAAAGTATAGGGAAGGATAAAAAAAAGAGGAGGGACATTCTCTCTCTCTCTCTCTCTAAGTAGTACTTAATCGTCTTAGAAGGTGGCCACATCTAGCTGGCCATGGCTGACCTTGCAAACTGCTGGGAATTCTCAGGGCTGTAGACTATAATGGGAATCTAACTACAACCACAACACACCATCCCAAGAGGACACTAGTCAGCCACATCACAGATGCTACCAAGAAAGCTGCAGAGATGCAGTAACTAAGAACTGAGCTCACCTTGAGGGCATTTTTACCTTACTTAATACTTAAGAAGCAAACAACACTCCAGGCTGTAGAGATTGACCCAAATCTAGGAGTTCAGTCTTAGCATCTGCTTCATATTCACTCTTTAGCATCTTGCTTGCCATTCCTAGTAAATCAGTCTCAGCTGGAGTAACCAAGCTTTGCTCTGCTCTGCTCTGCTCTGCTTCTTTTCCTTCCTTCCTTTTCTTTTTCTTCAAATTTGTCACCACCCATCTCACTGCAGAGTGACTCTGGGAGGTTTGACAAGCGTGCATCACAAATGCAAACCAATATATGTTTTTTCTGCTATATGGCTTCTGTCACAAATTATGGGAATTGTCACAGCATTATCCTTGTTGGATCTTTCTTCCTGCTAGCCAACTGTTGCTGTTCAAATGCTCCACATGTTTGCTTAATTCTACTGCTGCTTCACTGCTTCTGTATGACCTTTACTTTTCTCTCTGCAGAGCAGTTAGTTACTTTAAGGGGGAGATGACATTTAGGTCCTCCAAAATCAGGTAAGACAAAGAGGATCAGAGCTCAAGGATGTCTCTTTTGACCCAGGAATCAAAACTCGGATCTATAGAAGAGATCTCAAGCATCTTCTTTTGTTTTTGAGTGCAAGATTACTGTTTCTTCCCATGTATGTCAAATGTTTATTTGCATATATTCCAGAGGTGATGTTATAGGATAACATGAAAGTCACCTGATTGGGAGAGATTATTTAGAATGAAGAAGACACCAGAGACCAGACCTTTGGGAGATGTTTTCCCCATTTACTTCTACCTTCTCATTCATAAACACATTCCCTGGAAGAACCTGAGAAGGAGGCTAGCTCCATGGGCCTCACAATGAAACCCAAGATCCTTAGGCCTATTGTGGACATTCCCTTGCTCTTTTTCATTGGGAACATGGAAGGTTGACATCTTGGCAGGACTCTTAGAAGAATAGGATATGTTCAACCTGATGAGAGTTATCTTGAGAGCTGATGAAGCAGTTGTGATGGGCGGTGCTGATAAAATAACCCCAAACTCTTGCTGGAAAAGAAGAGGACCTCTTTTATATTTTCCCCACCCCCCAGGCCCACAGGTGTATTGACCGTATCATGCAAATGCTATTTCCCTTCTCCCCTCCCTCATTCAGTACCAGCCACTCTACTTTGAGTCTAGATTCCTAATTGTTCCCATTCTGCCATACTGTTCACTCTTCATACCACACCCATTCAATTATCTGCAGATTGTGTGAATATACTAATTGAGTGTGCATTGCCTAACAAACAAGACCAAAAACAGGTCATGAACTGGGAAGATTGATTCAGTGGAGCAGTTGAAACTGTATAGGCCAGCCATGGAACCTACTATCATAGCCTTTTCTCCATTATCTGTTTATGTTCCTTGCGTCCAGTGATAACATGCCCCCATCCCACCCCCCAAAAAGATCAGGAGACACAGCTGGGATAAGACTTCATTCTCTCTGGAGTTGTCCCAGCAAATCCTTTATGCAAAGAATGAAGTTGGTTTTTGTTGACCTCAGATTCCCATAAAAGCTACTCCTGGACGCTCCCAAATCACATCCTACTGAGAACCCCACACTGAATAATGATGTTTGAAAGATTCTAGGCAAATGAAGCAAAAACTGGCAGGCTAAAGCAGCCTCAAGCCATCACCAACCTGACAAAGACAGGAGCACCATACAACTCCACAAATGATTTTATACTTCTGTGTCTGGCCAACTTCAGGGGTATCCTTTCTCCATATGCATCTTGCTCACCATGTGTGAGAGCATCTTCTGCATTTCCTAGCCTGGTGGGCCCACCACTTCTTTACTGCTGGTATGCAGTGGAACCTCACGCCCCCATCCCCAAGTGCCATTAGGGATCTCTGCTCAAGGCATCCTCATTTGCAAACAGTCACAGTTGCTGTTTTTACTTACTGTCACGTTTTATGCTGCAGTTTATTATACATAGGTATTGGCACAAAGAACTGCTTGTTGTGCATGGTCACGAGCCATTTGCTTGGCAGCATGAAATCCAGGAAATAATATGATCAAAACAAAACAAAAACCAACCACAATATAATTATGCTGTAACAGCTAAACAAAATTCTAAGCAGGCACTACAGTGCCTCTTGGCCAGCCCCTGGAGCTCAGCACCAAATGCAGGAAGAGTAGAGAACAGCAAGAATGACAAGAATGCTATGAAACAAAAGAGGGTAGCATTACCGATAGAGGGAGGAAGGAGTAATTAGTTAGTCCAAAGGACTGGGAAATTTGATCTTTATTATGGGAGCTGCAGATTTTGGCCTGTGCTAATCTGATTGTAGGCTGTGCTGTGCTGTCCCTTCCCAAAGTCCCTGCAGGTGGGAATAACAGTGGGACCCAGCATCGTTTAGCTCTGAGTCTAGGATCAGCCTGCATAAGGTCTACCCCAATGGCTAGACCAGTCAGCCACCTTGGGGCTCTCATTTTAAAGCACGTTTTCTCCCGTGTCTGTTTTTAAAAAAGAAATTCTTATGATAATCTGTACACATTTTGGTGCTCGCTGCTCCCTGCCTGTATGATTTTATTCTTCATTCTGCTGAACCCACATGCTTGTCAAGGGGCTGGTTTTTTATATTTTGTTGTAGGTTATTTCCACAATTCCCTGCCTTTTCATAGCATGTGGAGGTCTTTTTCCTACCCATTTTTAAAATCGGACAACTGCATCACAAATATTCAATGGAGTGGGATTTCAAAACCTGAATATTGGTTTGTATCTTGGGTTCACATCATATGAATTCTACCCCATTACAGTACATTGTATGCAAAAAGGAGAACCTCAATCCCTAGTTTTTTCAGGCAGAGTTTTGGAACCAAGGAGACTCACCTCCAATGCCTGAAGAGTTTATATTTTGTATCTATATATTGTCTGTTTATTGTTATATGGTTTTCTTTGTTTTTTCTTCTTCTTTTGATTTATTGTTTGCTTATGCTGTATGCCACCCAGAGTCACAATGTTTAAGCTGGGAGGTTTATATATCAGACAGAAAGAAAGAAAGAAAGAAAGAAAGAAAGAAAGAAAGAAAGAAAGAAAGAAAGAAAGGAAGGAAGGAAGGAAGGAAGGAAGGAAGGAAGGAAGGAAGGAAGGAAGGAAGGAAGGAAGGAAGGAAGGAAGGAAGGAAGGAAGGAAGGAAGGTTGTGATCCTCAAAGATACTATTAATTGTGGAGTCCTTGGTGTTCTCTGAACATGGTTGCTTGATTGCAGACATTTCATTACCTGACTAGGTAACATCATCAATGAGAGTGGGTGTGGGGTTTGCTCCCTGTTTATCTACAACATACAGTGTAAGGACTGTAACAGCCTATGCAGGACAGATAGGCAGAAGACTAGCAGAGTGCAGCCATGAATACCAATGAGCAGTCAGAAGACACAATGAAAACTCTTTAATCTCACAGCACATGGACAGACTTACCCATAGTTTCAACTGGGAAACTGTCAGCATCCTAGACCAAGTGAAATCCAAAAATGCTAGGGAATTCCTGGAAGCTTGGCATTCAGACAAATCAGCTATCAATAGACACATAGAGATAAACCACATTTATATACCATTCAAAAGAGACAATAAGAAAGCTAAGAAGGAAATAAAAAGGCCAGAACATATCCTCTCCAGCAACCTACACCCAGATAAGCAGGGATTAACACCAAACAAACAATCAAGCAGAAAACAATACCTTAATCAAGGAACTACCAAGAAGAAAACCAGACCCCCACCAATGCTGGCAGGGCAAGCTACTGTATATAAACAGGGAGCAAACCCCACACTCACTAGCACTGATGATGTTACCTAGTCGGGTAATGAAATATCTGCAGTCAAACAACCAAGCTCAGAGAGCACCAAGGACTCCACAGTTCAACCCTGAGCTACATATATTCTCTTTTATTGATAGTGTTAATTCCATGGTCTATCAGTTCTAATCAAAATGGAAATTGGGCAGAGAACATTAATATTAGAACCCACTAGCATCTGAAGATCTATGTTTTGATAGATAGTCCAATTACTGAACTGGGGACAAAGCTTCTTCCCATGTGGGTCTGTTCTAATAGTGCTCAAAGACTAATTATTGTATCGTTAAGAGGTCCATGATACAGGCAGTAGATTAATAAATGCCATCGTCAGCATCCTACAGTAGATAAGGACAATAGTTGACCTAAAACCAGGATGGACAACCCCTGGAACGTTCCACAGAATTCAGCGATGTGGCTATGTAGAATCACATCGATGTGAAAAACAGAACGAAAGAGTTGGGGTGGTACTCAAATAGGATCAACTCCTGCTGGGCTAAAATCTACCTATCAGTTTCTCACATGCTTTCTTCCTCAACAAAAGAAGAATTTGATTCTTTCCCTGATTCTCAGGCAGCTTTAGAATTCCTTTAGTATTTCTCTTAGCTGTGATTCTGAGCCAAGGGGGCCAAGGGGCCAACTTTTGGGATGGTGTTTTCTGTTTCACAGTTTTCTTTCTATCATTCTTAAACCTCCCTGGCTCTGCATGCTTCCTAACCTGAAAAGGCCCATAGAGGACTTCCCTTTCAATTCTTTCCTTAGGATTGAATAGAAGTATAGGAAATCAGGGAAGCTAAGTCCTTGGAGCAGCCTTTCCCAGATGGGTTTCTGCAGAAGCCTCGGGTTCCACGAGAGGTTATTGAAAAAAAATATATATATATTTTTTTACTTTGTACACTGTGCAATCTAGTGTCCACAGGGGTGGGAATTCTTATACACCATGACTCAGCTGTCGGTCTGACATGTTGCCGTTTTCTAAAAGTTTAGAACTGAATTCCATTGTGAAGTTTTTGCATTTTCCTTGAGATCTGAACATTATTTCAAGGGTTCTTCTAGGGTAAAAGGGTTGAGAAAGACTGCTGTAGAGAGGGAATTGTACAATTAAACAACAAAACACACGCTCTCACACACGCTTGGGCCTCCTCAGATGTAACTAACATACATGCACTGAATTCTCTTCTCCTTTGAATGAAATTTTGACCATAAACCTTCTTTCATGAAACTGAATGAGAAACGGCTGGGAAAAAATGAAGTTCTATGCGAGTCATATGTTACATATCAACATCCACACACATAGAGAAAACAGAAAAGTGCATTGATCCCCTGCTCACTTTGGTCCTCATATTCTTCAGTGTGTGGCATTTGCCCCTTTCTTCCACAAAAGGTTGCCCTCCCTTGATCCAGGAGATCACAATATTTTCATTGGAACTATAAAACATTTTATGCAAGGTTCCCTCTGGTTTTTTTCCATAGTATATGCTGCCCCCTAGTGCTGGCAAAAGCATATTGCAGCTGTCATATCAAAACTCCCGATCAGATTTGCAAATTCTGGCTCTTCCTCTCTAGCATCTAAGCATAGCACAAACTTGTCTCTTGGTCATGCCTTGGTTGTGCCTTCCAGAGACGTTCTGGTTTGTGCAGCGGGAAAGTCTGGATCTTTCCAACCAGGCTGTTCCTCCTGAACCATCCAGGTCTTCAAGCCCATTCTCCTGCTTGGAGACTGGAATGAGTCTGAACAGCAGCTGATCAGCAGTAGTGACGAAGACAAAGTTGAAGTGGGATACAGCAAGCAGCCATGTCATGCAGCAACTCTCCTCACTCCTCTCAACAGTTGTTGGCTCCTTTTGAGCATGGTTTTAGCACTCTTCTGGAAGAGTGCTAAACACACGTCCAAAAGGAGCCCAACTATCAGCAAATATTGTCTGGAAATCAAGCTCCCTTTGAGCAAAACCCCCGTGCAAGAACAGAACAAATCTTGACAGATGGCTAAACACATTTTCAAGTCAACGGCTTTGAGTAATGGCATCAGGGACCATACTCCCAAAAGTTACTCTGTCCCAAGAGGTACATAGGGCCAAGACCAAATTCAATTTGATTTAATTTTAATTATACTCTATTGTATTAATTTCTGCTTCTGGCACATTACAGTTTTTGGAGATAGCAGATTTTGGACTCATTCACAAAACTTGATTGGAGAATGGGAATTGTGGTCAGATATTATGGACACAAATTCCTGGTGCAGGCAGAGGTTTATGAATGCTTAATATCTAGTTCTCTACCTCTAAGTTTCTAATAAAGTCTGTGATATAGAACTAGGATTACTGCTAACTCTTTTCCCCCCTTGGAAGGCTCATTTTCAACGGCTACATGACAAGCAAGTCCAATATCAGTGTCCATATGCTGTGTACCTGTTGAATTCAGCAAGCGCAGCAGACTGAGAATTCGGTTCAGTTATTGGATTATATATAAATCCAAGGACACACAAAACCAAACTGGATTATTTTCTTCACAAACGTGATGAAAAGAACCTGAAATAGAACCATCTGAATGTGATAGAAGGCACATGTGAAAGCTTTGTTGGTGCCTATTTTTGGCCCCAGACAGCTCTTTCCAAAGATGATCTACTGTGATTTTAGCAAGTTGGCTCTTAAACGTGCTAGTGAGACATCTCAAACCTAACTGATCTCTCCAGCTCAAAGGCCACCCTGTCTTCCAAAAATACTATTTTTAATTTTTTTAAGCAATCTTATCTGTGTAAGAACCAAAAGTCAGAAAGAACTTGGTATCTGATCCTGATTATGAAACCATAAGAAAACAGCTGTAAAATAACACATTTCCCCATAAATGTTATGATCACACAGACATTAAATCAGACTGACAGAGCAACCTTTTCACACAACTTATTTCCTTTCCTGCTTAGATGAGAAAACAACATCCAACTATTAAATAATTCCCCAACAAAGGCAGGCAAAGGATCATTAGAAACGATGGCACCAATTTGATATGTTTTTTCTTATGATGATGATTCAGGCATTGAACAAAATGAACAATCTGTATTTTAGGATGTTATGGAGATTTCTACAGTATTTGTTTTTGCTGATAGGGAGAATTAAAATTAAGGTGGTGCCAATGGATGCATTAACATTTGAAAAGAACTGTGAAGATTCTCCCCAAATGGCTAGTCTTCTTTGTATAGACTTCCATGTATTCTTCTTGGTAATGACAGAGATGTGGCTGTTGATTTTTTTCCAGATGCTTTTTTGACTTTTCAAGCCAGCCTACAGGACTAGAATTCCCTCATGGTCTCCCATCCAAAGACTAACCAAGTCCATCTGTGCTTAGCATCTGAGCCCAAGCCAAGGCTGGCAAAAATTTATTTGGTAGCCTTTATCATACTTTGTTACCCACTAGCTTACTTTGGTCTGGTGGAAGAGGTCTAAAACACACTTCCAAACATAGCGATGAGTTGCAACTACCCTTGGCTTCATTTTCTAAGAATACCTACAGGTTTACCCTATGTACAGCTCTACCCTATGTAGAGCTACAGATTTGACGCTGGGAGCTGGTATTTCGCTTTGCAGTACGCAAGCTCCTATTCATTTCATGAATTAGCATTCAGGCAAGGAGCATGGCATGTGCTCCATGGGCATCGCATTCCATATTACCTTGGATTAAAATGGTACTGCAGCAGATCAAGGCATCTGTTTTCTTCTAGGATAGGTCTTCCCCCGGATAAAGTAAATGGATTCTCCGTGTCCTTACTATGGCTGCAAGACTGATATTGCAGCATTGGAAAGATACATGTATGGCCCCATTCACTCAATGGATTGAAGACCTGATTGCGCTTGCCACCTATGAGCGGATTGCCTATAGACGTAGACTTAGCATGGACAAGTATAATGAAATATGGGACTCATTTATGCAAAATACAGTGGGTTAAAAAAAAAACATGGTCATATAAATGTATTAGAAATATATATGTACTTGAATAACATTTGAATTAGGTAAGTATATATGGAACTGTAATCATTTACTGTTATAATGACATTAATATTTTTTTCTTTGTTGTATTTCTTTCACTTTTTTCTTAAAGCACTTCCTATTTTTTTTCTACCTCTCTCTCTCTCTATATATATATATATAAAGATAGCTTTCCCCAAATAACAACAAAATGGAAGCTGGCTGTAAATACTTGACCATCTCAGTGGACTCTGGCATCCTTGCCAGCACGGGATTGAATTGTTGAGAGATCTCATTGAGACGCCAATTTGTGAGCAAGGTGCCATCTGTTCCATCTACTATCTACCATTAAAAAAAAAAAAAATTCATAAGAAGCAGTCACTCATTCAAAATGACAAGGAAGGTTACTCTCTTATAGCACATTTGTGCTGCTGATGCTACAGAGAACAAGTCAAACTATATCCAGAAAAAAATCAAGCTGGAAAGAAAAGAAAGAACAAGAGCTGTGAAGAGAATGACCACCTTTCAATTTGGATTTCAAAGGCATGAATGCAAAACTTCTGCAGGAAACCACATTGCTCATGATTTTGTTATGAACCCTAAGCAATCAACTTTGGTAGGATGTGTTACGATATCAGATTACCTAAAACACAGAATGCTGAGAGGTGTCAAGTCCAGTGTTTTACTCAAGAGGAGTTGGGAGAGAGATGAATGAGATTGGATTATTCCACTGTTCTTTCCTTCCTTCCCCCAGCACACACCATCCTCTTCTTAAACCAATGTTTTAGCAACACTGGACAACACTTATAATCTTGAACCAGCCCAGCCACTGGGAGCTTTGGATTTGCAGCTCCCTCTCAATCATTAATGCATTTGATGCAGAACTCTCAAGTGTTGGGAAAAGTTCTAAAATGATCATAAAGAAAGCAGAGGGAATTCTTTCCAAGAGACAAGCTCCTTCTCACTCAGCCAAGCTACTCCAATGAATCCCAGAATGCATAATTTGTTTGCATCTTGTATTTGATTTATATCGCAGTTTCTGTGACATGGAATGAATAGTTTCTCCAGGGTGGAGAACAGTTCTGCACAATCATGGGTCTATGCATACACGAAGGTTGGAGAAGTCAGTCAAAAAGGATTCACCTTTTTTGCGGTACTCAATCTCTGGTCAGCAACAGAGACTGAATGAATGGTCTTGAAAAGCCCTTGCTTTGGCCAAAATTGCCAAGTCAAAGTCTCAGTGTTTTGAGTCGCACAACTGAGCACAGCTGAGTCAATACACTGGTACTTTTCCCTGTTCTCTTTTCCCCCAAATTCAGCATTTTGAAGTAATGCCACGCTACATTACCAGCCAGTTTCATTTTGCCTTCGTTGATTTTATTTCCATGCCTAATGAAGGCCAACTGAAAACTTCATCAAATTTCATTATCGCTTATAAGGTTCACAAGCATCGCATTTTATTTAAAAATAGCAGAACTTGACACTGGGTGATTTTTGGTAATTATCTGTGGAAAATATATCCCAAATAGACATTCTCTAGCTACGTGAGTAAGGTGAGCATCGCCCAAGTAATATTCAGTACTAGAGAAAGGATGTACTTTCTCAAAAACCATGGTTAGGATCCAAAGACCTACATTTAAGTGTGCACAAAGGCAGTCTTGACTTTTGAACAAATGAGCTGTTCTCCTACCACAATGATGTATCAAAAGCAGCTTGACAATCTATCCTTCCTTCAGTGTAACTGCAGGACTCTTCACAATATCAGTGTGGCATTTGGTAAAGGTGGTGGAACCTTTGGTCAGTCGTTTTAACACTGAGTGTGATGTAAAGTTATTTCATTTCCAGCACTGCCATCAGTATAGATTCTAACATAAAGACAAAGCAGGAAGGTGGAGTTCAAAGAAGTTGATGGGAAACTGTTTATTATGGAAGACGATATAAATAGAGAGATATATGTATGCGGGGACTGGTCTTGAAGGCACCATCATTCTGAAATCAACACTGGATTCTACATGCAGGATTTTAAATAGTAAACTTTTACATAAAATTTAAGGACATGTGACATCCAACGGAAGAATGGCTTGGCTCAATGGGACATGGAACGAAAGGACCAGATTTCCTTCTGATTTATATATAACATTCAAACTTCTCAATATACTTATTCCACGAATATAAAAAATAATCTTTTATATTTCTTTTCCCCATTTTCATTTAGGAAAATTTCATGAGCAGAACTTTACTTACCTGCACAACCACCACTAAAATCAACCCTGGTGGTGTAAAAGTTGAGTTTGTTAGACTGAGCATTGCTGTAGTCAGGTAAATAAAACGGTGGTTCTGCAAGATTTGGACTCTGAATATAATGCCTCAGTCCAAAATATGGGATAAACACCTGGGTACCTACAACTTCACCTCTAGCATGCTTATTGCCAAGAGAGTCCACAATCTTCACTCCTTTTTGGAATTTTAATGCCACCTTGAAAAAAATCAGCTCAGAAAAAAAAAATGTGTTTTTTAAGACAAAATTTGTTGTGAGGACCAATAGGTGAACTCAAACAAGAGGAGGCATAGCTTTCTTCATCAGGCACAACCACCAACTAAATACAAAGCATAAAAACCCCAAGCGCAAACATAAAAGCAATGTTAGAAGTATAAATTACACAAGTTTGTAAAACTTCTAAACAGCTTAGGTACTGATTTTTTTAAAATCACCTGTATTAGAATGGTGCAAGAAATGCAAGCAAAAAGGTACCAAGCATCCAGGTTTCAAAGAATCAAATTTAGTAGGAGATTTATTCATTGACTATCATGTACAATCATGTCTGAAATGAAGAACCACCAAAATCAACCCTGGCGGTGTTAGAGCTGGCTGTGTAAGACTGAGGGCTGCGGTATTCCGACAAATAAACCCGAGTAAGTGAAGAATACAAGGCATGGAGGGAAGTGAAGAGGATGTTATTTCTGCAGAGACATTCCAGCAGCTCTATATTCTTCTCTCATAGCATTTTCCTCTTCTCAAATTCCTTGAGGATAAAGAAAAAGAGAAAGGGGAAGTTTTACTACAGCTGCAGCAAATAGTGGCCAATTGCCAATTACCGTCTTCCTTTCCCACTTCTCTTCTTTGCCCCAGACTGCCTCTGCCCGCCCTGCAAACAGGGCATTGCTAAAATGCTCTGATCTCACAAAAAGGCAGATAAGCACAATTGCAGGGACTCAGACTGGCCAATGCCAGTTGTTATCTGATCCCGAGGCCTACGGTAACTTTTGATAAGCTGCACAGACGAGCTCACACAGTTCTGAAAGCGTCCCTTTATTTGCTGAGTGCTCAAGGCAGCTGGCAATAAAAGAACAGGAAAATAAAATCCAGCATGTCCAAGTAACTAAAAACAGAGAGCCAGTTCAGTCTAGTGGGAAAGGTGCTGGATTAGGAGTGGGGAGATCATCATCATCATAATATTTATTTCAGTCATTGTCCAATAAAAATAAATACAATAAAACAGACAACAATATTACCCCTTTCATCAATAACTATTAGCAACCATTTGCGGGTGAAGCTTACACATTATGTAGCAAAATTTTGCAGCTTTTAAAGAGATAGATTTGCCTTGATTATTTAACAAATAATGCAAGTAAAAATTATCGGAATGCCCAGGGAGTTTAATTAAAAGAGGGGTAATCAGCTGAAAGCGAACGTCCCTATAATACTGACAATACAAAAGAACATGGACTGTGGTTTCAATGGCACCTGTATCATGATGATGGAGTGGGGAGATCTGAGTTCGAGTCCTGCCTTAAGCACAAAGCCAGATGGGTGACTTTGGGCCAATCACCTTCTCTCAGTCATGGGAAGGAGGCAGTGGCACAGAACTTTTAAAAATGTTGCCAGGAACACCGCCCCCCCTCAGACAAACAAACAAACAAATAAATAAATAAAATCTCTATCTTTCCTTACAATGAAATAGGGAAGTCCTCTAAAATAAAGAAAGGGCATTAATCCACTCCTTTTATTAAGAGGGAGTTTGACCAATCTCTGTTTTGAATCCTCACTATCCTTACTTTTCTAGGAACTCACATATTCCTCCCTTTATGATTCAAGTAGGAATGGAAGAATAGAACATGGAAAAGATCAAACCTTTCGAAACTACATGTTAAAGGTGCAGATAAATCTAATCATTTTTAAATGCAGGTGTTTTTTTTTTAATCAAGGATATCCCTCTATTTAGAATTCATCCCTCTTGGAGGAGAAATGTGAACAAGAAACGTGAAATGTGAGCTAAACCAGGAGAGCAACGACACATGATCGAGTAAGGGCTGGAACACACATTTCCAAATGGGTCCATCTGTACGCCAGCTGAGAAAGAAGCAGAGCACTCTTCACAGTGGCCGAGATTTGGGTTCAATCCCAGCAGAAGTGTAATTCACAGGGTGCATCGAATGAGCAGCCTGGTTGACACAGGTTCGTAAGAACTGCTTCACTAACCTTGTAAATAGTCGATCCCAGCTGTGCAGGAGACATACTGACAATGACACCAGCATTCTGAAGGGCAGCAATTTTCTCTTTGGCTCCGCCTTTTCCGCCAGCGATGATTGCTCCTGCATGGCCCATTCTCCTGCCGGGAGGAGCAGTGACTCCGGCTATAAACGAGACAACGGGTTTGGAGTCCGGACCCTGGGAGGAAAGATGTGCATTTCAGAAAGCGGGGCAGAAATACAATCGGCCCAAGGAGCGCAATTACTGGTGCAATCAGAGAATAAAGGATGTGTCTGAACTGACACAGATGCCAGAACAGCAGCCTGGAGATTCTGGGCCAAGAAAACTGGAGCAGAACTGCTGTGCTGAGCATAGGCAGGTCATGAAAACTGAATAAAGTTAAGCTGCAATGATAGAAAACAGCTCTTACTGAGGATATTCTAGGGTAGAAACAGGCATTGGATGACCCTCCAAATGGTGCTGAATTCCAACTCCCAACAACCCAAGTTAGTGCTATTGACAGAACTGCACCTTCCAGAATATACATATACTCCTGCAGAATTTTGACCATTTTAGCTAATTATTCGATAATTATTTTTTTAAAAGGTAAAACAGATAACAACAAACATGTAGCAGTGGGCCCATGAAAATCTGCAGTACAAAACAGGTCAAGGAACTTTCAGCAGGCAAGCTGTCAAGAGTTAACGGGAGAAATCAAAGGACAGTCTTAACTGGCGTTTTTCTGCCATGAAGGAACCCCCAAGGCTGATCAAAAAAACATTTTTTTCCCCCAGGATACCCAACAAAATATGTAACACATCATTCTGGCCATTTTCAAACTTGGCACAACTTCCTGGCCACCCTGCCCATAAACAGAGCTGTATATTTCCATCACAGCTTGGGAATCTTTCCAATTAAACATTGGCTGCGTCCATGAACATCTGGGCCAGTTCTTACATTCATCTTATGAAGTGACACCTCAAGATATTGTAAGGAGTCTGAATACTATCAACCAGCTCCCAGCAAAGAGATGGATATTTTATTGTTCATGGACATTTCAACTGCCATACGTTGCCCATTTTTCCTTAAAATAATTAATGTGGTACTGCGGCCTATACACTGATTCTCAATCCTGCAAAACCTGTTTACTCCCCTGGGAGTTTTTTTGAAAGTTCCCGTTTTTTTAAAAAAAATAGCCCCACCCTACAGATGTGCAAAATGTCATCAGAATGGCCTAACCACGCAACATCTTACTTGGATCTCAGGATGGGCATTCCAACTTCACTGCAATTGGTCTGAGTCTGTTCCAATGTTACCAAATGTACTCTGGTTTTGAAATGGACTCTCTGAACTAGTTTCACACTTGGAATCGCTTGCTCTGAGGCCAGAACACATATTCTATTTCTAGTGAGTCAAAATAGCCTATTCCAAGGTTAGAACATGAAGTTTGGAGTTAGAAATGCTCTGATCTTGAAACAGTTTGTACACCTCTACTTAAACCCATTTCCATGCATTGGCAACTAGGGGTGTTGTAATATTCACCGCAAAATATTAAATTGGGAACAAAACTCATCACTGTATCACTAGCCTACAAAGGATATAGTCTATTTATGTTGAAAAAAAGAGGACAAGATTTCTTTTCCCCAAACTTCATTGTACTAATTATGATCAATTTAGCCAAGTGTTGGCATAGTTTATTTCTATCACGTGCAATGGGGACCAGCCTAATTAGCTTATATTTGCAACCAAGTTAGCGTTCAGGAAAGGGCAGAAAATAGATCAGAATCTACTTGTACATCTCAGGGCAATTCACTTTAAATCAGAAAGGGCCAGGAGGGTTAATAGGTGCAATGACAAATATAGCTATGACAAATATAGAGCTCTAGTTTGGTGTAGTGGTTAAGGTACTAGGCACAAAGCCAACTTGGTAATCTTGGGCCAGTCCCTCTCTCTCAGTCCTAAGAAGGAGGCAATGGCAAATCACTTCTGAAATCCTGAAAAACTGCAGGAACTGCAGCAACAGTGACTCAAAGGCACTAAAAAAAAAGACAAATATACTTGCTCCACATTCTAAATATGACTGCTAAAACAAAAAAACCAAAGGAACCAAGCAGAAAACCCCTCCCCTCCCACCATCCAAAATCCTCTGGACTAAGTACGTACATGTAACCTCCTTTCATAGTTCTGCTTATCTTCTTCCATCCCCTCTAGCACCTAATCCCAACTGGTAGGCCTTGAGGATTCAGCAAAATTAAAAACAAAACAAAACACTTCTCTCCAGCTTTTATAATATGAGTGGTAGTGCTTTCAAGGTGGATTGTCATCAAAACTGCACCATAGGAAATTTTGGAGGAGGAGGAGGAGGAGGCTGAGGTGCTCTGGGACTTTGGAGTTCAAGCAGACAAAGCACCTGCCACTCAAGACCCCAGACTTAACAACTGTTGATAAGAAAGACAAAGAAGTCTGGATAGTGGACACTGCAATACCTGGAGACAGCAGAAGAGAAGAGAAAGAACTGGAGAAAATCACAAAATATAAAGACCTGCAAATAGAAGTAAAATGACTGTGGCAAAAGGAAGCAAAGATAGTACTAACAGTAATAGGTGCCTTGGGTTCAATCCCAAAACATCTGGAGCATCACTTGAACACCATCAGCATTGACAAAATCACCATCAGTCAATTGCAAAAGCAGTTTTACTTGGAACAGCTTCCATCTTGCAAGGATACCTTTAATACCATCTAACAACACCTGCCTATCCCAGGTCCTTGGGAAGGATTCGATAGGTGGATAAAAATGCCAATCCAGTCTAAACATCCGGCTGACTGTGTGACCAACCACCACCACCACCACCACCACCATCATCATCATCCTTCAAGCAGCTCTGGACAGTTTACAAATTGTTAAAAACATTTAAAAACAAGGAACAATACAAAAACACAAAAACACACAAAACAAAAGAACAAAGATGGCAGAGAAAACAAACTCAGATGGGAACAAGAAAAAGAAAGAAAGAGGCATCAAATAAGGAAATAAGGAAAGACTGTCTTCTTATCCTCCAGAAAATTGTGTGCAAGAAAGAATATTTCCAGACTGAATTTCACCTTTTTCAGGCATCATTCTATGCAGGGGTCCAAAAATCTCCCTAAATGGAAAGACATATTTGGATCCAATCCAACAGCTTTAGAAAGCTTTTAAAGGAGCAACTTTTTCCACCTCCTTTTCAAAATCAGGATATTTCCACATCAGCAAGACATTCTTAGAACATTTAAACTTACAGAATTATGTTTTCTAAGGAAGGCTGCAGCATCTTCTTCAGCATTTCCACCAATCTCCCCTATCAATATTATCCCTTTAGTGTGGGGATCCTTCAGGAAGACATCCAGACAGTCAATAAAATTTGTCCCATTAAATGGGTCTCCTCCAATCCCTTAAAGAAAAAAAAAAGGCATGAAAGGGCAATATTGTGCTTTCAGAGGCTGCTCTGCTGATCCTTAAGACTCCCCTTTGTCTTCCTTTAATAAAAGGAAGTCCAACTGCTGTGAAGGTGCTAATAGCGACTGAGCGTTAAGTAAGTATTGTGACTTTCCACTGCTCTTTTTCAAGGAATTACCAATCCTTCTGGCTTAGCAAAACAAAAACATGCAACACACACATTCCCAATCATCATACAGAAGGGAAATCTTTCATGCAGGAGTGAGAGAGCCCTTTTTCCCTTGCTGCTCCCCAGCAGTTTCTAGCAAGTAGAAGGCATGTATGTTATTTGTACAGTGAGGTTAATTTGGGGTGCATGTATAAAAAATGTCTAGACAATTTAAAATCCAGCCAGAGCTGAAACAGAATGGAACCCAAAGGATACCAGAAGAATTACCTAATAAAACTGAGAGAATTCATTAATTCATTGTTTTCACAGCCAGATTAACCTTTCACTCGAACCTGCAGAACTGAACTATTCAAACGTTCCGTTGCTGACAATTTATTTAGAAAACTTAATCATACATTATACGGCTTTATCACCTCAGCTGATGGCTGCCAGAAGCCTATTACTGGAATTGCAAAATCCATTACAATATAAATTGATACTTTGTTAAACTTTTATTTTATCGACTCAAGACCGTTTTGCATGAACGTTAGGGAGCCTACTCTCTGTCTTACCACCACGCTGAGGAATGTAGGAACTACACTTAATATGATATACCCCTGCCTTTACTGGTACTATAAATAGAAGGCAGTCACAGCACCCCATTCCCACATGGGCAGTTTTGCATGGTAGCAGGTTACACACAGGAGAAACAGGCATCTATCTGCAAAGCGGCTTCAGAAATCCTACAAACCTTCACAGGGTTGGGATTGCTAATAAGCATTTTTTATTCAGAAGAAGAGGCACCAGGAACAAACTCTATGAAGCCCTTCAATTTTTACATTGCCCTTCCTCTGAACTGGCTTCAGACATCACTGCATAACTTCATCATAAAGTCAACTCAGTAGGATACCCATTCTTCCACTGTCATGCTATTACCTTGTGAGTAAAGAAAGATACTCAGAATATTTCGTGAATGCAACTGTGGGCAATGCATAGTTCACTCCCAATCACCAGAATTCCCCCCGACATTGCTATTTTTTTTCCTTTCAGCATTAATTCTCAGCAGTTTTCAAAATACACATTTAAGATAGAAGGGAACAGGAGAAGCGTGTCCATGTAGTTTCTACAATCATATGTGTTGTCTTACACATGAACTGAGCCTCTCTCAAACCCACCAACACAGAAGGATTGTCCCAGTCCAACTTGAGTTGTTTGATGAACAGCTTCATATGTCAAAGTGCCAGATCTTGATACAATACCTGAAATATAAGGAGGAGGAAAAAAGGTATCATGGGAGGGTGGGGGGAAGAAATTATCAAGCTGATATTCGTGTTATAAGTTCCTATGACTCAAACGACAAACCAAACTCTTTCAAAATTAGCCTTGTACACACAGCATATGCTACATCATAGATTCAAGAATTACAATGAAATGCAAGGGGGACCTACATTGCCCCTGCAACCCCACTGTAACAAATATACATTAGCAAATCCAGAATGTTTCCAGGTCAGTTGGAATTGGAGGCACAATTTTAGAAAGGAAATTGCCTATCAGTGGCAGTCTTTTTTACTCAAATCCAACTTATGCCTAGAATATCCCAATCAGGTTGATGAACAAATGGAGCTTTGCAAAAATTTAGCAAAGTCTGTCCCATTCTCATTCTGACTAGCAGTGATTAGACTCCTGAATCTAATACAAGTTTAAGTAGAAAAGACAGTATACGCCTACCCCGATTAAATCTGTCTCAATACAGGTTTGAAATATACTCAACTTGAAAATTCTTGCACATTTTTTCCTTCTTAAAAAAAATTTAAAACAGAGATGTATTTTTTTAAAAAAGTTAATGTCTACAGATGAACAGATAGCTACTACAATTATACAACTGATGCTCAATAGAACATTAATACAAGACACCAAGTAAAGTATATGGAGTTGTTTTCATAATATTAAAAAGGACAAAAGAAATATGAATTTTTCAGCCTAATAATAAACTGCCATTGTTTATAAATATTAAAAAGAAAAGAAAAAGATCCCTAAAAACAACATAAATATTTGATCTCTGACATCCCCATTGTTTGCTCTCCAACTGATTTGCAATATCTGTTGATGTAAACTTTAAAAACCATGCTTTAAATGTATGTATTTACCCTGCTGTGTAATGTGTAATATATATGGAAGCCATTCTTGTTGAATTTACTTAAACTCTTATTTGGTATGTATACTATTAGTTTCGCCACTGCTGCATATTCTCCAAATTTAAGATCCCAATCAGATATCATTGGTGCTACGTTGCTGTTTTTTCCAGTGTTGTGCAAAGTTTATCCTCATAATCATAAGCATGTATCTTAATAAATTATGGTATTTTTATTGGTATATTCTGGAATTATATCTAGTTTAAAAAAAAAGTATATGGTTTCATTCTGAATTTAATCTGTAAGATTCTCTTGAATGGAGCTGAGTATGTCTTTCCAATAATCTTGAGTTTTTTGGTACGTCCACCCCATATGGAAGGCTGACATATCTAGAAACTGCTGGAAGAATAAAATCTGACCTCAAAAATGAGGGAGGAAGATTAAGAAAAATGACAGAATTTGAAATGCTTATACCGAATGAAAACCACCTATTAGGCTGTATATATAAACTTCTATTTAGATATGATACAGAGACAGAACAAATAAAAACATGTATGATAAACTGGATGCAAAACTTCAAAGAAACAGCCCCAATACAAAATGTGAAGAACTACAGAAAAAATCTATAAATTTATCGTTTGAGAAAGAACTAATATAAAATATTTTACAGATGGTATACAACTCCATCATTAAGTGCCAAAATAGACAGATGATATAGCAATAAATGTTGGAAATGCCTTTTTAAAATGGAATTTATGGCAGATACAGAGCCAACATAAGTTCCAAGAATCAGATGTGAATTTCAGAAAGCTGGCCAGAGTAAAACAGCAAGCCTTTGTTTTTTATATAAAAAAGTTCCTCTTGTTGGGCAAGCAGAAAGATAAGAAAGATTTTTGATTGACCAAAAATCAGTCAAAATGGAGCTTGCAGAAAGCAAGCAGTCAAACTTGCTGGGCTTAATTGTTCTTTCAGAGGAAGCCTGCTTTAAGAAGAGTGGGCTAGCATTTGCCACAGGCTACAAACTTAGATTGGCAATCTCCATACTTGATCAGAAAGTTTGGAGACGGAATTGGAGCTTGGTTAAAAGACTTCTGCTTTGCCATGAATATACTCAGTTCTAATCTTGCACTGGCTTCCCATTTGTCCCTGTATTAGACTGACTAAATCAAGTCAATAAACAGGTGTCCAGTTTCATTCACTCAGGAGACCACTGTGAAGCACCAATTTGACTCATGGAGGTAAACACACACATCCTATCGACATGCACTTTTAAGATACGGATGTTAATTCGAAGGTACAATCTTCTGCAATAGAGCAAAGAAACTTTTCAAAAACACACCGTTTCTTTTTCAGAACTTACCGATTCTTCCTTTCTTGTGAATGTGGCCAGGCATGATACCGATTTTACATTCTCCAGGCTAAAAACAAAATAGAACCCCAAAAGTGGATCAGATTTTATTTACATTTCTTTCTAAACCTGTTGCATACGTTGTTAGAAATCACCTAGGCATACTTTCTAGAAATACAAAGGATCTATTTGTAGGAATTCAGCTTGCACAGAACTTCCCATGCATTTGCTATAGAACCTCTGTACTTTCAAACTCACTTTTCACAGACTGTAAGCCCAGCGTAAGGGATGCTTAAAAAAAAAAAAGTTTGCTACCATTAATGTTCTCACTATACAACAGAGAGGTTCCTAAAGCATAGCTTGGGAAATGCTGGTTTATAAATACCCCCACTTCATTGTCTTAACAGTGCTGTGATACAGCCTGAACCAGTGTTTCTCAACCTTGGCAGCTTTGAGATGTGCTGAAAGCTGCCAAGGTTGAGAAACACTGGCCTGGACAAACCTATGAGAATCTCATAGCTAAGTGGGCTTTTGAACAAGTTTCCCCACACATAACCCCAAAACCAGACTATCAGTTGCAGGTGGAAGTGGAATCAGAACACAATGACTCAGGATGATGGCAAAGAGCAGGTTAGAATATTTATTATCCAAAGATTTAGATCACACTTTTTCTCCAGGAGCTCAAGCCAGCTTCCATGGAGCACCCTTCATTTAATCCTCATAGCACAACCCTGTAAGATAGGGTATGTGGGCTGAGTTATCTGAGCCACGGGGAGTCATTTGATTGCAGAAAGGTAGAAATGGGGGGTGGGGAAGAGAGATGAAGTCAGCCTTTAAGTTTCCATTGTTGAGGGTGGACATCGACTCCTACTCCAATACTTTTACTACTTCACTTAAACTGGCATTAGGATATCAATATCATGGTAGAGAAACCTTTAAGGGGGAAAAGTATCTGCAGGCTTCTATGTCCTAAACACAACTATTTAAACTTCCTTGGAACCCTTACATTGATGACTCCTGGGCAATTTGGGCCAACAAGTCGAGTCTTGTTCTGACGAAGCAATCTGTGTTTGACACGCACCATGTCCTGCTGGGGAATACCTTCTGTAATGCACACAACAAGGGAGATTTCTGCGTCAATGGCTTCATTGATTGCAGCAGCAGCGAACGGTGGTGGCACGTATATTGCTGAGGCGGTAGCACCCGTTTTTACTATAGCCTAAGATCCAAATACACTTTTTTAAAATCACTGTTCTCTTGAGGCATTTAGCATGCTGTAAGAATACATCTGTCATTAGAAATTAACATTCTGGTACACCTGGCTTTCTTGATGAGCATTGAAAGCATTCTTTACCAGACCTACCCTCTTCAGGCCTATTGGCCAGATTCAGGCATCAACCCATTGGCAAACAGCTGATCAATAAAGTACATGGTCCACATTTGTTTTATTATTTTTTTAAAATGCAAAAGCAATTCTCCAGCATGCATTAAGTCCAATGGGGCCTTCAAGAAACTGGCTTAACATTTCTGATTTAGCGGTGAAGGAATTCAAAACACCTCTGAGTATAAAAAGAAAATGGAAGTACTGAAATATCACAAGCAGTTCCATGGATCTTGGCCAATGATAATTCATTCCCTTAAGTTACAGCCCTCTTTGAAAACTGGTCTGAACCTCAGCTGCTTCAAAAGCCATCCCTGACTCTCTGCACATACTTTTGCACAGAAAGACAAATGGCTGTGTTTGCACATGTGTGCAAAGAAAGCTGGGGGGGAGCTTTCACAAGCTTTGCAAAAGATGTGGCTGCTTGAACAATTTGATGAGAAAGTCTTCATTCATGTTAATGTACTTTGCGAAGCACTCTTCTGAATGCTTCACACAGCCCTACTAAAATCTAAATCACTAATCCCAAGTTAGGAAAGCATAATTATACAATTAGATACTATGCCCACATTTCTTTCTTGGGACTGGTTCTGCAACAATTTTCACCCTGAGGAATTAACAACTTTCAAGGAACAACACTCCTCGTGCTGTTAGAAAATGTCCTTGGAACATGCCTTTATAACCTTACATTTCAGCTTAATCCACCCACCCACCACTTCCCCATTTTATTCCTACCCTGCCAATAAAAACAAACAAGCAAAAACGTAAAATGCAGGTTATTGTTGTTAACAGAGCATATCAAATATGGAGTATCTTAAAAAAAAAAAAACTCCATGAACAAATTAACAAATGAAGCAGCTGTAAAATCTGAAACACACAGTAAATGAAGCCAAGAAAAAGCAGAATGGAATTTTGCAAAATCTGCTTAAAGATTACAAATGCAGGGAATTCAAAAGATGTGGAGTCACGTCAAAAAGGTCCTGCTGTTCTTGTTCCCCACCAATCAGATGGTTCATGGGGACCAGAGAGAGAGCAAGACCTCAGAAATTTAAGTTAGGGCCTAGGCAGGTACAAGCAGTCCTTCCAAGAATCTGTTCCCAAAGGATACAGGACTTTAAAGGCCAAAATCGGCATTTTAACTTCAGCCCCCAAATGCACAGGCAACCAATATAGCTGAACAGTGTTGGTATAATGGGGTCAAACACCTGATCGTTCTGTCTCATCAAAGTTTGCAGCTACTTTTCGAAGCAGCCTTATAAAAACAGTATGACAATGAAATGAAAGACGTAACAGCACTCGGCATGTGGGTCAGTGATCTTACCTCCTGGACGGAGTTAAAAACGGGAAGCCCCAAGTGAGTTTTGCCCCCTTTGCCTGGCGAAATTCCTCCTACTAAATTGGTGCCATATTCCAAGGCTTGCTGACTATGAAAGGTGCCCTGCAGGAAGGTACAATCGAGAAAGCACAATGAATTTAACTGGGGGGGGGGGAGGGGGGGAGAGAGCAGGCAAGTAATGAGAACATTTGTCCTGCCCAGGGTTAGAGATGAACAAGTGTTCTGAGACAGCCAGGCCGTTCTAAGGGGGGCGGGATGTGCTGCAATTGCAAAAAGAAAGGGAAGATATGCAGCCATGTAACCCAAATTTCTGGTTTAAAATGGTATAGTCCAAACAGGTCTATAAGATGCAATTATTTTTATGAAGGCAAACATTTAAATAGGCAAATTGCCCTAAACCAAGATCAATCTTGCCGTTTTCTTTATAACAGAAAAAGTCTTGAACAAAAGGCTTGTCAGATCCACATATTGACTAGGTACATCGTCTACCACCCCCTAGAACTAAAGCGTAAGTTCATATCCATGAAGGACCAGCTTTTTATATATTTAGCGTGGCATGAGAGGCTATAAGCTTTATTTATTTTATTCAATTTATATAGCTGCCCAGAGTCACTGGTCTGAGATGTGTGGCTATATAAATTGAATGAATGAATGAATAAATAAATAAATTTTTAAAAAGACAAGATAATAAGCAAATTACATGCTGAAAATAAGAAAAAATCTGCCCTTACTTTGCCCCGCTGATGACTTCTAAATCAGAACGGCTGAACCCCTTCAATAATTCTTAGTCTGATTAACTAGTTGACTGTATCATTTACTTAAACTGCAGATTACTGAAAACTCAGCAAAAGGTGGCTTTACAATTAAAACCATTAACAAACAAGAAGCTGCATGTTTCCAGAGGGGAAACAGTGCTATTTAGGTGCAGCAAAAACAAAAAGAAAAGAAGTCTTGTGGCATCCAGAAGACCTACAAATTTATTGCGCCACAAGCGCAGAAGCACAGCATTTCCTTTTATAGCTTCATATTACTGAAATAGCCTCAGAAGAAGTGGAAAATGCTTTTTACTCTCAGCTGTTCAGATTAGAAAAAAAAAAAACTTCCTCTTCTTCATTAGCACAAATTAATCAAAGCTTTAGGTTAACGGGTTGCCTCTTCAACCAGTCTGCTGCAATGGGAGGAAGAGGCAGAAGGACAAAAGCTAAGGAAGGGAACTTATGGTCATAATGTAGCATGAAGGAATCATCTCCAACATAGGTATAGCCCTTGAAAGGAGAAAGAAAAAGCTTCTCCAACTTCAATTAAAACTCTAATTACTTAGAAGAATCCACTACACCTCCTAACTAGTTGGATATAAAATACAAAGACAGCTTCTGTATTCTGCAAGATAGACTGGAGATCTTAACTTGCATAGTATGAACATGCTTGAGTAATGTGCACCTGTTGCATACCAACCAAAAGGTACCAGAACTGACTCATACTTGCCTTACTACTGGCACAGGTTGCTACATATGGCATGGGTACAACTAAGGCTGGTAACCTTGTTTATAATATTTCTATATTACTAAAAACTCCTATGTAAAAGCCTCAGTGGACGAAAGCCTGATAGGTGGAAGAAATCTATATGCCATTTATCCAGGTGCCCATCTGGTGGCATTGGAACACCGTGACTTGGAATGTACAAGGATTACAGGGTAAAGAGCATGAATTAACATCTGAAATGAATGAAAGAAAAATCAATATGCTGTGCGTCTGTGAAACTAAGAGAAAGGGGAAGGCCCTGAATAAAGTTGATTTGATCTTGTGGAGTTAATGTATACATGCAGAGAAGTGAAAGCGTAGGATTAATTATGAATGAAATATTAATTATGAATGAAAACATAAACTGTATGCTGGAAAGTATAAACTGGTGTGTATGTGTGTACTTATGATGTATTAAGCATCTGTCGGATATATCAGGAGGTAATCAGTGGCGCGTTGGAGCCGGTTCATACTGGCTCACAAGAGCTGACTGTTAAATTTTTTTTGGAATTTTGCAAGCTGGTTGAGCGCAGAGCTGAACCACGACACCTAGCGCGCCCATCAGTATTTGGCAGTGCGCAGCAGTGCCAGTGGAGCCAGCAGAGCTGGTTGTTATACATTTATCAGCACACCATTGATGCTAAAACAGTGAGTAGCATGGTTTCCAGAAGCACAAGGGCCTGTTCTGAGAATTCAAAACACTCCCAAGAAAGATAGGAGAATTTCGGAACCCTTCTGGTACGTTCAGAAGAACCAATTCCAGCCAAAATGGGACATTTCAGAGTTAGGACATTCTGACTCAAAACATTATGCACACTTCTCCTTCAGTGAAGCTGCTGCAAAGTTTGAAATGATTCACTATCCCAAATTTTGTTTTCTGTTATAAACAGAATATAAACTGTTTCTGGAAAAAAGAGAACCAATATATTAGGAGTATTTTTCTGTATGAAGATTGAGTATTGTTCTGTACACTAGGAAACTTCTTTATAACTACACAATGTGAATAAAAACTTGTGGGATGATGTAGTAGCTAGTTCTGATATCTGCAATAAGGAAGCCCTGATAAGGAATCCCAAGCTTCTCACAAACATAGAGCAAAAACTACCATACTACAACATAAGCAAAGGTACAAGACATTGGCCATTCAAGCACACACCTGTTTGCCAGTGAAACCTTGACAAATAACCTTTGTATCTTTAGTGATGTACATATTTTTCCGTGTGGCTGAGTAGGAACACTGCCGTACCCCATTCTTCTGCACTAAAAATTAAAAAAAAAAAAGGAAAAAAGATAAATGAGAAATTATTCATTTTTAGGGTATCTGCAAAATTTCAGCAGCTCAGGATGTATCATACTTCTTCCTTGAAAATTATAGGAAAGATGCCATGTTAATTTATTTTTTTTTAAATACATTGGAACAAATACATAGAAAAAGCTGGAAGCTGAGTGACTGCTGATTCGATCAGAGCAGTACCAGAAACTGCATATTAGAAAAGGCAGTGAAGGGAATCTCTACATTGTACCCATGCTATAAAACTCATATGCAAAAAAATTGAAGTACAAAATCAACGCTGATTCTCTGAAATTTTAATCCATAAAAACAGCAGTCCACAATTTCACCAGTCTGAGCAAGGGTCCAGTTCTATGATACTGAAGTGCTTGGAGTACCTCAGAAACCTCAGATCAAACCCCAGCCTTAAACTTGGAGCTATGGAAGAGGGGATATGTGTCGGTAGACACTTGGTACACAACTGCATTACCCCCTCAAGTTCTTAATAGCGCTTATTATCTCAGCACACTGCAATTAAATCCATTTTAATTTCAACCTAGAAAACAGAGCTTGCACTTGGAACTGCAGCATGATTTTAAGTGACTTACTACTCATGTATGATGGAGATAAGGAAGGGAGCCAGGTTCTATAATGCTGGGCTACAATATGAGATCAGGAACTGGATTCCACCATGTTTTACAAGGTTTGCCACTCTGCACACATAAGCACAAATGGGGGAGAGAAGGCTGGACTGGGGAATGGGGCCACAAGACAATTGGTTACCAAGGACTGATCAGGCATGTATGGAACAGTCAAACCAGGTAGCACATATGTTTGGACATTTAATGGCACTTCTTAAAACTCCAGAAAAAGAGAAAGTGCAGCATTTGGAAGTTGTGGCTCAGTACAATTGGAAGAACTCAGGTTAAAAAAAGGCTGGTTAAAAGTCTTCACTGCTTCTCCAGCCAAATATGAATTACATCAATGATACAGAAGCAGCCAACATTCCAGTAAGGAATGTTAAGAAAGAGCGAAACCCTGTACTGGGTGTCATCCAATTCTTGTTTTATTGTTTCAGTGCCAGTATAGTAGTGTGTTCAGTTAACTCTTCTTTAAAAAATTATGGAACGATCAGGACTCATACCTTTCCCCCATTTAGTATTTAGCTAGGCACCGAACTTCACACTGTCAGTACGTTTTTATTTTGCTGTTTAATAAAGAGAAGGAATACATGTCAACAGCACTAAGAGATAAATTATCAAATGTAACTGTGAGATGCTTATACAGAGATTGGGGATTGTACGTGCAGTTTACAAGTACAAACTGACAAACAGAACCCAGGACTTGAACACTGAAGGAGTCAGGAAGAAAGCACTGTTTTGCACACATACACTCAAGCTAAACTTTCCAAGCAGAATTATCTTACAACACATTGTTACCTTTATCAAGCATCCAGCCCCTTCTGCAAACAAAACACTCTTTTTTAATGATACTACACACACTGCTTGTCCATAGCAGTCCATAGTGGAGATACCAACTCAACACAATTCTAGTCATGAACTTATCCATTTCCTGTTCTCTGCAGATAACATTCAGGATACAACATAGCTGCCAGTATTCAAACAAAAATCCTGTTTTTGCTTTTCTTTCCAAAAAAGCAGCTTTGCAGAGTTTCTAAGGATCCATGATATAAAAACCAAAAGACCACTTCAGAACATTGTGAAGGGTTAGACACCATTCTCCTCCACTCCCGAAATCTAGAAAAAATACAGCAGCCATATGATCATGTATAAGAATCAATTCCATGTAACAGAAGCAACAATTATAGGTATGACAATTCTACTTTCCAGCAATATAGTCAGGACCATTCTTTTTGCAGCCAGGGGAACACTTTTAATTGTTAAAGACGTCCCAACCACTCCCCCCAATCAACCACAACAAATAGTATATATATCCCCGCTCTACTCTAGGATTGTTTTAAGGATCACAGAGTGGGGGGGGGAGGGGGGGGCATACAGCCTGCAGGCCAAGGCTAGCTCAGCTTTGCAGTACCTGGTGGTTTAGCAACAGGAGGAGCCCTTCCAAAAAAGAAAAAAAAAAGCTAGAACTGCTCTTACAATCTTTCCCAGTAGAAATGGAAGGTCATTATGGCTTACAACAAACAGTGATAAGGAACATTTCAGCTGTTAGGTTTCCACCTGGAAACTGCTATTAAAGGCAAGCATCCAAGCTGAGAAAAGGGACACCAACCTGCATTGCAGGAAGCAAGCACAAGGTGAGTCTACCCATACTAGGAGAGAAATACGTGAGAAAAGGTAAGAGATGTCAATCTCTATGCCGACGCAAGCTCTCGTCCTCCAAGGGGACAGTTTAAAAGCCAGTGAACCCAACAAGGGTGCAGCATTATGGTCCTACCCCATGAAAGCGAACACCCAAGAACAGCTGGAGCACAAGGCCAGGAGCGATTCTCTTGCACGAGAATAAGACCGTGACAAGCATTCGTCGAGGCCCCAGCACGGCCCAGGGAATTCAGGGCAGGGGGTTTTATCTGCTTTATCTCACTCAGGGCTTTCGGCCACCCCACGGGAGGCTCCCGCTCCTGGCCGGGACACCTGAGCCCAAAGGCAGCCCTCTCTCCCCTTGGGCGCAGGGCACGATGGGAAGTTTGAGCAGATGGTCACGGAGGGAGGGAAGGAGGCCGTGCCGGCTGGGGATAATGGAGGATGCAGTTCAGGACGCCTGAAGGAAAAGGCCAGGCTGGCGGGGAAAGACGTCCCAGTCTAACAGGAGGAAAAGGCCATGCCTCCTGGGGAGGATGGGAGATGTCGCCCAACGCAGCCGGAACGACCAGGATGCCGCTGGCCGGGGATGATGGGGGAGGGAGTCCAACAGGTTCGGAAAGGCTAGGCCACGCCGGCAGAGTGGGGCGGGAGGTGTCGCCCGAGAGGCGCTTGGCACACAACAGGCATGGGGATGATGGAGCTTGTAGTCCCCGACACAAAAAGAACCCGCCCGCCCCGAGGCGCCACGTCGGGAGGGCCAGTCCAGGCAAAGCAGCGAAGGAACGCGGAGCCCCCTCACCGCGCACCGTCACGTGACCACGCCGGAAGGGGAGGGTGCCCCCCTCGGCCCGTCCCCCACTTACGGAGCAGAAGAAGGCGGCCGAGGCCTCGGGCGCCGCTCCCGCAGCAAGACATCGCCGCCGTCCCTCCGGTGCCTCCACCCCGGCTGCCAATGACAAGGGGGCCGGCCCGGGGTAGCGCTAGGCCCGCCTCTTCCGGTCTCCAGGCCCCCACCGCGGCGCGCATGCGTCGGAGAGCGCGGCCGGGTGCCCTTTGCGCCTGACGGGGCGGCCTACCAGCCCCTCCCGCCGCCCCCTACAGAACAACGGGGGTACTTCGGTGCGTTCCCGAAGAAGCCGCTTCTTGTCCGGCTTGGGAGCCCAACCAGTCAGGCGCTTAGGCGTCTAATCCCAAGGAAGAGGCCCCTCTTGCCGCGAGGGATTATGGGGGAGGTAGTTCAAGCAACGAAGCACCTGAGTCCCGTTGTTTGAAACGGCGATTAGCAGCCAGTTGAGGCTGCGGCGCGCAGCGTGTAGTGCAAGCTTTAATTGATAGCGTGGTCGTGCAAGCCCCAACATTTGCTGTAGCAGCGTCAAGCTGACATCAGGGAAAAACCATGATTTATATGGGGCTAATACAGCTCGTCTAAACCATCATTTATGGTTTGCCCCATTGCACAAAGGCAAACCGTGGCAGAGCACGATAGGAACTGGATCTCTTAAGTCAGGAGAAAACCCTACAAAACTCTATAGACCATCTGTCTCAAAAAATGAGCCAGAAAATGTCCTGAAACACTTTAAAACACGTTTCCTGGAATTGTGTGGGGTCAATCCTTGGAAAATACATGGCTTATTAAATGCCCTGTAATCCATCAATCAAGGATTTGTATTAAATATATTTAGGCTGACCACACTGTGCCTTCCTTGAATTGGAAGTAATATTTAGAGCAGTGTTTCTTGACCTTGGCAACTTGAAGATGTGTGGACTTCAACTCCCAGAATTCCCCAGCCAGCATGGCTGGCTAGGGAATTCTGGGAGTTGAAGTCCACACATCTTCAAGTTGCCAAGGTCGAGAAACACTGGTTTAGAGTAAGCAGACCAAATGGGGTGATTCCAGACCCAGTGGCTGTTCTTCTGACTCCCAGGGGTGCAAAAGGATGAAAGAGATACACCAGGACTGAGTCCCCCACCCCCTGCTAATTAGAGTCAGCAGTACAAAAGCCTGATAAATAAGCCTTGATCTGGATACTAGGGCTATGTAAACTATACAAAAACTAATTCAAATTGATTCGGAAAAACAGTCGGATTCGACATGCAAACTGGATTCAGTCTGGATTGCTAACTCAGTTTGGAAAAGCGCACCTGAATCATAAAACTGGATTTGGAGCGCTTGGTTCCATACGATACTTTGATTTGATTTAATTCAGTCGATTCAGATGTTTGCATGGCTCAACGACAGATCGCATTCTTCTTCTTCTCTCAATTCTGTACATGTAAGAAGAACCCAGATATGAAGCCTTGATATTCCAGACACCGTGAAGTTGACTAGAACACCACCCAACATGAGGGATGCCTGGAAAAACATACTGATAATATCATCTGATGTAGCATCTGCAGGTAAATATGGCTTAGCGTATCATACAAATACACCCATAGATTAGAACAACTGTCTCCTTCTTTAAGCCCTCCTGCTTAGGTTAAAGTTTAGGTACATTCCACTGATACCGATTGTATTTTATAGCTAGAATAGCATTGCCCTCTTGTAGATGTATGACTACAGGCAGATAGTCTTTGCATTAAGTTACCTAAATGTTAAGAAAATATATAACAGAAAGCAATAAACTGAAGAGATTCAGAAGCAAAGACTTTGAAACACCATCTAGACTTTGCTCCTCTTCAATGGCCCTTTTCACAAAGAAGAAGGAGAAGAGGCGTGTAGCAGCGTGGGAAATCAGATAAATTCTCCCCGACTAGCTTGGGGCCACACCCTCAGCACTAAAGCAATGAACTGAATTTTACCTGGTGCATTGTGCAAACTCGTGAGGTTTGCTTGTGGTTCAGTGTGTCACCCAAACCTAGAAAATTGAGGGTATTGAGGTATCTACAGTGTGCAAACAGCATGTGCAAACACAGCTTTTGAGTGCAACCATCTTAACCAAGGCTAAAGGACACATTTGCGAAGTAAAGTCCATCAACAGGAGCTATATCGTATTAAAAAAAACCCTAAAAACTAAATTGATGAAGGAAAGGGGTTGGCAGGTGTATGACCAAAGCCATAACATAGGAAAGAAAGGACAGACATTATCTAGAAAGAAAAATAAAATGCCTGGAAGTCTGCAACATTTCTAAGATGTCAGCAGGAGAGCATATGACGTTGGCTGCAGTATAATAAGTATGGATAGCAAGGTATTAAAAGTAGAACCTAGAAACAAAGTGATTAAATTAATTAATAAAAATACTTCAGGAATAAAATGCTAGAATTCTACATATTGAATATTAAACTATTAAGTGAATACATGGGGATGTGAGTTTGTGTTAATGTAAGTGCATATACGTAAAATCTTACATTAGTTACTGAGAAATAAGATATGACAGGAAATAATACTTAGATGCAATTTAAGAAACATAGGAGAACAAGGTACAATTGTACATTAATGAAAATGAGAAAATTAAGCAAATAGTTTCCTGCATAAAACAATGGCAGCTGAGAGAAATTTTGCAACTCTCTTGGTGGTGTTAGGAATCTGTCTGACAGCAAGGAACAAGTAAGATTGTCCTCAAGACAGAAGGGACTTCTGTTGGTAGATGAAAGGTAGATGAGAAAATGGGACAGCATAAAACATTGGAGAGGGGACAATTCTTCAGTATCTTTTATAGTTCTCCTGGGGTTGATTGATTGGTTATGTACCATCAAGTCGTTGTTGAGTCCTAAGTACCACGTAGATAGATTTTCTCTATGATAATCTGTCCTGAACCTGGCCTTTTAGATCTTCCAGTGATGCACCCATCACCACTGTAACTGAGTCCATCCACCTTGCTGCTGGTCATCCTCTTCTTCTCTTTCCATCCATCTTTCCCAGCATTAGAGCCTTTTCCAGAGAAGTAGGTCTTTGCATAATGTGTCCAAATGACTCTGGTAATTTGTGCCTTGAGTGAGAATTCTGGGTTGATTTGTTTGATGATCCATTGATTTGTTTTCTTGGCTCTCCACAGTATTCAGAGTTCAAAAGTGTCAATACTTTTCCTACTCTGGGAAGCGGCTGCTCCTAGTTGACTATGGTCAATCTGAAAGAAAGCTGAGCAAGTTGGACTGGATTAATACTTGGATGGGAAACCAAGAGGGAAAACCCAGGATTATAAGCTAAACTGGGGGGGGGGGGAGCACAGAAGAGGGTAAAGGCAAACCATGTATGTATTGCTGCCAGGAATATTGCATGCTCTTGTTTATGTGGACAGAAGTTGAACTCAACTTCAGGCAGTCTTTATTTATCTTTTTCTCCAAGGATGCTCTGATTAACACTATGACAATATTTAATTAATATTATGATAATAGCATGTTTCAGTGTTAAAAGACAGATGTGTTTATTGATATCCCCATTAAAAAGGATATGAGGAAGAAGAGGAACAGAGGGAGTTACATTATACCTGATCAGGCTGTTTGTCACTGCCTACACAATACTTTTTAAAAAACAACACAAACAGGAAGAGTCTAGAACAGTATTTCTCAACCTCGGCCACTTTAAGATGGGTGGACTTCCACTCCCAGAATTCCCCAGCCAGCCATGCTGGCTGGGGAATTCTGGGAGTGGAAGTCCACCCATCTTAAAGTGGCCAAGGTTGAGAAACACTGTGCTAGAGGTTGAATCTGGAGGCCTCACATGCAACACAAGGACTATAGCACTTGAAGCCCAGGGATAGCTCCAAATATTCCCACCTTGTGAGAACCTTTCTTTTAGAATCCCCTAGGAATTCTGTTTAGTAACTGGACATGAACTAGTAAGGGTTATTGGGCAGTTCAATTGCTGTGCTATCTGTTGACCCACTACGCTGATCTATCATGTGCTTCATTTGCTCTTGAATGTATGTTGGGTGAACCCAACCAGTGTGGTCTGCAAATTTGAGTTTATGTCTCCCATTACGTTGACCCAAATCTGCCCTACAGCTTCTCAAAAATGTTCTTCCTCTGTGAAAAAGACTTCTGTTTTATTCCTTATCCTTAGGACACTTGAGAATTTCTTTTCAAGTTTCTCTTAGTAGGGTTTTGAACCTATTTGATTGTTGAAAGTGGTAGTGTGTGCACTACTGCTCATCTTATTTGATGGACAACATCCTTCCACCCTTCTGAAGCCCCCTCAGCTTTCCATACTTCATAATGATACAACGAAAGAGAAGGGATCATACCTTCCCATTGGTCACTTTGTCACTAAATCAATGCCAACAGATCTCATTCCACCCATATCAATTTCACCCAATTCTCCTTTGAAAGAAATCTCAAATTCACATTCTCTTTCCTTTAATTGAATAATATCTGATAGAAGGGAAAATAGTGCAGCAGAACTGTAGGGACTCAGCCAATTGTAGCTTATCCACTAAACCATGTTTAAGCAAACTAGGGCATACAGTAATGCATGCACCTAGGCAATTTGACACCCCTAAAGTGACACCCATAAAGAAGCTGAGATTTGTTCTTGGCTGTGGATTCCTGGCTTGTTTGGAAGAGATAAAGCAGTGTTGTCCAAACTTGGCCACTTTAAGATGAGTGGACTTCAGCTCCCAGAATTCCCCAGCCAGCATGGCTGGCTGGGGAATTCTGGGAGTTGAAGTCCACTCATCTTAAAATGGCCAAGTTTGGACAACATTGAGATAAAGGAAGCACCTCAGCTTACCCGTCCCAGCAGACAATGAAGTAGCTCACCGGGAAGGACTGCTGTCCTTGCCTAGAAAAACAAAGTAAAAATAACCTGAGTGGTTATTGTGTGTCCAGCTAGTTTACCATCTGATAAGTATGTCTTTTGTGATTGCAGCTATCTGGGACCTACCACAAGATGCCCCAACAATTCCAAACAATGGATTATATCAGAGCGTTCTCAGGTCGAAGAAAACCGTCTTGCAAATCGGAGTTCCCCTCCACCCCGAGAACTGTTTCATTATTTCCCTCACCTTGTTTTATATTTTGTGGCCTTGTTTCAGTTCTGTAGCTTTCTCATTCCCTTTTTTCATCTGTTCTTCCCTCCATGGGCTATCTTATCACAGGGTCGCCCTTTGCGATGGCTACTTTATCGCCTGGCGGGTCTTTTCAAAGCGGCTCTCTCTGAGTATTTGGTAAATATTCTGCTGGGATCACTCAATGTCCTCACCCCCCTTATCTGTTAAAGGTTATCTTGACATTTGAGTGGCTTTTGAGTGGCCCAGAGACAGATAAGACAACTGTGACCCCCTGACATTTTCTCCTCCTCGGTTCAAGGCTTATTTATTTATTTATTTATTTATGAAATAAACAGAGGCATTGAATTACTGGAAATCATGATGTCCTCCAAAAAGGTGCATTGGGGGAGTGTTTGCACACACATCCAAATAGCTGGATTTCTTGACTGTTTGGTTAGAAGCGGAATGGCAGACCAACCACAGGTGGATCTTGCCTAGGTGAAAACACAAAACCAATGATGGTTCTAAAGAATGTGCTGGCACCGACTCTAACTCCCACCAGCCTTAGGTACCGTGACCAGCGATGAAGTATGATGGGTTTTGTAGTCAGGGCCATCTGGAGGACGCTTATGGGTTCAACTGTGGTAGTCCCTGGGATGAAAAGGCAACTTCTTGTTCTGTTAGAATGCAAATAAAGGGCCAACTGGGTTTTTTGTTACAAGGAGGTTCATCGGGAAAGCTAAAAATACTTAAAGGAGAGAGAAGGGTGAAGAAGAGGGTGAGTGGACAATTGGATGGAGCAAATAAAGGGGGGGAGAGAGGAAAAAGAAAGAAAACTACCTGTCCATGTGGTAAGCCAACAAGTTTGGTGCAAGAGTTCTCCATACCCTAGGGCACTGTCTCTCAATCTCAGTAACTTTAAGATGTGTGGGCTCCAACTCCCTAGAATTCAGGTTGGCACCCTAATTTACATGACCCATCATTTACCTAAATGTGCATATCCTACCTAAAATTTGCATGCAGGCCCCAGATACACTGTTAGTGGAGAGTGGCATTTTGAACAGGAGGATAGTGGATTGCATTGTATAGTATAGGGTAGCAGTTCTCCAAGTGTGGTCTGGGGACCTCTGGGGGTCCCCAAGACCCTTCCAAGGAGTCCATGAAGTCAAATAAATAAATAAATAAATATTTTGCCATTTCTCAGTTTTAATTCCTAATACAATACATATCGAGAGATATGACCCACATAAACCAAAGAACTTTGGGTTAGGGTTAGGGTTAGGGTGAGCACTTTGGGGTGCTCAATCGGTTTTAAGAATCTAAAGGGATTCTGAGACTAAAATGTTTGAGAATCACTGGTATAGGGTGCTAGAGAAGTTCAGGGAAATCAAGGCACCTCCTGAGAAGAATCAGAGGATCTCAAATTGAGAAAGATAAATAGAGAGGACTGAGAATAAAAAATTCAGTGGAGGTGGGGGGCATCTGAAAATTGAGGGAAGGGGAGAAGAAATGGCCCAATATAGACATCATAGTAATTCATGGTTTAACCATAATTGGCATACAAAGACATCAACTATGGCTACAAAACTCTGGGGCTGGTTCATATGGGTAGGGCTTTAGCATGAAGAAGCTACTCAGTCAATGAGTGAGCACAGACTGAAGAGGAACCATAAGGCAAACTTCTTTAAAAAAAATTTTTTTTTATTTTTTACAACAAACACAAACAAACAAGAGCGTAAAAAACATAAAAACCATCTTCCATCTTAAACCGTGTGTCAGCCAGTTACCAATCATTTGTGCCATCCTTTCATAGTCTTCACTCACCATTTATATAGAGTCTCATATTATCTATCCAACATATATTTATATATTTATCAGTTATCAATTATTATTCATTTGTTACTAGTCTATCTATAACACCAGCTTTCATTATAAGATTTGTATCATTTTTATCCATTGATTATATATATATATATATAGTAATTTATATCAATTTATCCAGTTTCTATTATATAATTTCCTAATCTATTACATTACTATATCTTTTCGTCCAACCATTGATAAAACAAATCCCATATCATATAAAATTGTTTGTCTTCTTGCTCTCTAATTTCAAATGTCAATTTACTCATCTCAGCACATTCCATAATTTTCTTAATAACTTCCTCCTGCATAGGTACTTTTTCATTCTTCCAATTCTTAGCAAATACAATTCTAGCCGCTGTCAAAACATTTACAATCAGATATTTCAGTTCTTTACTGTAAAAATGACAAAACAACATATAGACTTTAAACCAGAGACATTTCTACTGGGAATTATACCATAAGGCAAACTTCTAAGGACTTCAATAAAATGTTGCCCAGGTGGGCCTCCTAATACATTGTTCTCCAAAGAGACTGACCTTGCAGATAGAGTCCAATAAGTCTGCCAACCTAGAAAAGCAGGTGGCCAGAGGCTGATGGGCTCTTGGATCTGTAAACAGATCTTCCTGATTAAACCGTTCTGGGAAGATTTTATTTTTTGGAGTTGGAGTAGGATATGCCCTGCAATGGTACAGCATCTTTTCCAGCTTTTTTACTGGAAAAATAAGAGTATGTGCTCTTTGCTCAGACCTGCTTTCTTTACCTTAAAAAAGATGCAATGGGAATGTTTCAAATCTTTGCAGTGAAACGCTGGAAGTTTATCCCACTGACATGTCACAGGATTCATGTCCTCTAAAAGATCTATCGTTCCTGCTATTTTCATCTCATCTGGCCAAAACCTGAAGCTCCTGAAGGCATTTTGATAGCTGTGGTTGGTTACTTTGTCAACTCAAATCTTGAATGAGGTTGAATCTAATCTTGTTGCTTCCCTATTTTGAACTTTGATTTCAGATGGTCTCTTGGCCAGCTTGGAATCTCAAATATGGGTTAGATAGGCCTTTGGAAGCTGGTTTTTTCCTATTTCCAAACATTCATGGAAAGTCCACCAGATGTCACTATTACTGCATTGCTTAAAGATTTGATTCTGGAGTTGTTATCAGAAGACCAGATAAAATTAATTGTTTCATTTCCCCTTTGCGGTATCAGGACACATTCTCCAAGGAGAAAATCCTCTAGACAGATTTACTCAGCAACATAATCACAAAACAACATTCCAGCTGGAATCATGAATAAAGTTCTACACCAGGTTTACAAAAGCACAAGACTCTAAGCATAGGAACTCCTAGATTTACAATAGTTCTACTCCAGAGATACACAGCTTGCCCCAAAGACGTGAGTGCATTGATCAGAGCAACTGTAGAGTTACTGATGAATTTTAACATAGAAGAAGGAAAACATATAATTCCATCATATTAACTGTAGATAATTTAAGTTTTTTTTTTTTTAAATCAAGCTTAAAACTTAATTTTAGTTTTTTGTCTTGCCTACTTCTTTGTCTGGTTCTGATGCTGTACCAGTGTGACTCCTGAGGATCAATTCAAAAGCCAAATGTGGTCCTCAGTAAGTGGCTTTATACCATGAGATCAGATGCTGCTTTCCTTGAACGTCTAAAGTGGGCCTCAATATAAAGTTGAACACCACAAAATAAAGTTAATTGAAATGTTTATAGGTAAAGTTTTCTGAAATGTAAGACAGCTCAAAAAAGTATTTTTTTTTCCTTCCTCTCATTTCTGGTCCTTATCTGTCTCCTACTTAGGCACAAACCTCTGGATCATTGAATCTCATTTCTAGTTTCTTCCATGAATCAAACTGAGTGTCCTCTACATTGGTCCAAGTTGAATTGGGCCCTAGACTATTGTAATCACTGCAGTGTTAGATTTACTTTACACAAAGGCTGCTAGTGATAATTAAAGCTAACCATATTCAATAAGAAACAGATTAAACAATTGTATCTATTATTTATCTGATGTCGAAACAAGGTGTTATAATTAGAGGGACTTTTGCTCAGAATATCCCTGCCAGCTCAACCCCTTTGTCTGTTCCCCATCATGTCTTACGCCTTGCTTCGTGTAGGGAACCAGATTAAAGCATCCCCAACATCTTTTCAGGTGCTGAAGAGGCTTAACATATCCCTCTCCCCTTTCATCTTTTGTCAAGGCTGAACATAAAGAAACTATCACTTGAACCAAGTAAGTGAAAAATTACTGAAAACCATTAGCTGAATCATTCTGGTGTTTTGCAAAAGTGCACAGTTCTGCCTTGATGCATCTGTCCAAGGGTGGGGAAAAGGACAGGAACTTTCTACACACACACACACACAGAGTGTTTGTCTCTAAATTACATGGATGTTTATTGTTACAGTGCTTTTCAAGTAATTAATTTGTGTTCAAATAATTTGTGTTTACAATTTCTAATATATGCAGCGGCCTTAGCTTAACAAACTACGCATGCATTTTTATGCAGACCTCTTTACAGCCTCTTAACCATCTCCCTTCCTGATCCACACAGGTGTTCCTTGTCAAAACTCTGATATGCTTAGACAACTTCAGTACTTCACTTCTTGGACTTGCTTTTAATTTAGAGAGGAGGATGAAAAGAAGGAAAAATAGCTCTTTTTTTTTTTTTTTTGACCTTCTTGGAAATCCAGGATCTTTGTTAAGCCTTCCTCCTTGACATCTGGTGTGTCCTTTCAAAAGGACAATCTTTTGAAAGATTATTGCAGTCTTTTCCTCCAGCGACTCCATCCTGCAGATCTCTCTTTCTGATCCTGCTGGGTCCTTGGTTGTAGACTCCTCTTCTAATTTTGGCTGGATTCACACAGCACCTCCAGCCCACACAGCCCAAATACAATACCAACAACACCTGACAACCTTCATCAAGCTCCTCCATTGCCTAACAGATGTGCTCTTTATAGATTTTCATCCAAAGAGACATACCTGCTCTCAGATGTTTAAGATGTAGGAGTTTCTAGGTGTCTACCCAATGCTTTGCATGGAGCTGGCAAAGAAATAAACTCCCTTAATCATGAAACTACTCTATAACTCTACCCAGATCAGGGCATCTCACTTTCCCACAGCATCCCTCTGCCCCTGGAAGTGTGAAGTCAGGGACCATCTGTCTCAATTGGTTGCTTCATTTGGACAGAGGGCACTTTTGATGAATAAAACAAAGTAGAACAACTGGTCTGTAAGTTAGAAATGGGGTGCTTTGAATGGATGTTCGTTTCAAACCTTCAAGTGAAGCGAAGTGAAATTTGAAGTGAAATGTCCCTTCAAATACCTGTGAAGCTTTAAAGCACCTTTAACATGGCAGGAAAAAAATGATTGAGAGCAAATAGGGTTTTTTTTTCCTTAAGTGTGTGTTTTATCTTGAAGGAAGAGTTGAAGAAATGGCTTTGGGGAGGACTTTTGTTCTTGATTTTAAAGCCAAGCCTGGGGAAGCTGTTTGAAAAAGCCGATTTCAAGCCATCGGCCAGCTCTGTCAAAACGCACTAGAACACAGCATCTGAAATGAGCAACGGCTCTCATATTTTTCAACACAAAGTTACTTGAGGCTTTCAAGAATCATGAAATCATGGAATATATGACTTGGAAGGGACACAGGCATCTACAGCAAGCCAGTATTTCTTCAAAATGATGAAATGTGTGTGGTTGACATCACAGCACGAGTTGAAGCCATGTTGCAATGCATCTTACAAGAAGCCATGTTTGCATTGTGACGGTATAACACATGCTTTGTCTTCTTAACTCTCCTGTCCACACCCATGCTCAGAGGTTTCTCGCTGCTCAATGTAGGAATCCATTAAACCATCCAGGCCCTGTCTGAAAACCTCCAGCAACCCAGGGATTCCACCATTCTTGTAGGCTGATTGATTGATTGCTTAACGGTTTTATTTTCCAGATATGCTGTGAACAGGTAGTAGTAGTTCCCAATGACTAGTAACCATGCCACCATTTTTTTGCAGCTCAGAAGAGCTCCAGAGACATCACAAACAAATTCTGAGGACCTCATGCTGGCCCTGAGCTGAACTAATGCCTTTTTTTTGTTGTTTTGAAAAAATATCCCAAGGACTGGTAGTGCTCACATGTGGATTGAAACACAAATATCTTTATGGAGTCAGCTTTTCTGTGATCTTCCCCATTATGGCACTCCTAGATTTGAAATGAAGACTTGGTATCTCTTTCGTAAACTAAACCAAATGATGTGACGATACATTTAATAAAGAGAGGCTAGTCGTTTTATATTATGCAGTTGCAACAGAGAGAAGAACTTTCAAGTTTCCCCTTGTTGATCTTACCTAATCTGCACCAGTATACAACCAAAGGATGTTGATGGCACCACCACCACCACCACCACCAACCATAATAATAAATAATAATAAGTTATTAAAAGTATATGCCACACGACTCCCAGCAACTCTGGGTGGTTAATAATAAGCATATAAATTAAATGGGCCAGTGATGAAAGCAGGGTGAATTAACCTTCTTACCTCGATGCACAAAGTTTTGAGAAAATCTGTGCTGTCTGGGAAATTGCCAGTAGGAATGTGCTGGTCAAGAAAACAGTTTTGCTTTACTCAAGTGGCAGTTGATTATCTGCCCTCAGTGTTTAGAAATGAATCATATCTTGATTTGTTGAATTACATCGCTTGTCCAGCTCAGATTTTTGGCCCACAATCAGACTGCACAAATATGGACAAAAGAAAAAAAAGTTACAAGCAATAGCTGAATGTTCTACTTCCTGGGAATCAAATGTATAATTTCTGTTTCTCAAACGGGGCTTTCAAATTGTCTCCATATGCTGGTGGAATCTGACCTTGTTAACTATTTGATTGTCTCTGCAACTTTACAATTTAATCGTTCAAGTACATATAGCCTTTTCTGCATGTCTAAGGAACAGTAAATTAAATAGAACTGACAGTCCATTGATCTCTGGATGTGGGGTATTATTTCTAGGAACACTGAAGGAACACTCAGTATGACCCGAATTTATGATAAGGTGTTTGGAATGTTCTGTTAGGTTTTGATCATCAGTACAATGTAAGATAATTTTAAATCTAGAGGGAAAGAAGTCAAATAGAAATGTATATGGCTGCAGTCATATATAGCTAGCAAGATTGTATGAACCTGGATCAAATTGAAAAGTCACATCAAATTGCTAAATTGGATACCCTCAGAATCAATTCAGCAATCTGGAAGCACTTTTAAACCTTTCTCCTCCCAAAACAATTCAGAAAATCAATTCAACCCAGTTTAATGATTAGAACTGAAGCATCAAGTTGTATCAAATCAATATTCTGAACTGATTCAGGTTTTCCAAACAGATTTGTGATGCAAATCAGATCAATGATTCATCACTGAGAAATTGAGTGCTATAATGATGACCCTGTCAGTGGCCATTTCTTGTCAAGACCTTTCAGGTTAGGTAGAGCCAACTTTGCCTGCAGGTTCATCTCCTCCTCCAACCTTCTTCCAAACATAAATCGGAGATCTCCAAAATTTATGCAGGGCACAGATCAGAACATGATCTGTGAAGGTCTAGTTCTCTGCTTTACAGATAGTTCTCATTTATCAACCAAAATTGGAACTAGCAAGTCAGTCATTAAGTGAAATGGTCACTAAGTGAAACCATGATTGTACTTATGATCTTACTTCAGCTTTCCTTTGCTTTACAGACCTGTGAATCCTATAAATGCAAGGATTGGTTGTAAAGTTACTTTTTCATCACTGTCATAACTGAGAATGGCTGCTAAACGAGACAGTCACTAAACGAGGACTATCCGTACTAGAATTGTTTTTGAAAGTGCTTATTATATGTGTTGGAGAAACAACAGTCCTGGAAGAGAAAAACAATATAGGGGTGATACTGAGTTGGCAGTTTACTGGGATATCTGTATAGATGGAAGAACAAGGAACAATAGAAGAGAACATCTGTATCTCAGGGTTGAACTGTGGAGTCCTTGGTGCTCTCTGAGCTTGGTTGTTTGATTGCAGATGTTTCATTACTGACTAGGTAACATCATCACTGCTAGTGAGTGTGAGGTTTGCTCTCTGTTTATATACAGTAACTTGCCCCACTAGTGTTGGTGGAGGGTGGTTTTTCTCCTTGGTAGTTCCTTGATTACAGTATTGTTTTCTGCTTTGATTGTTTGCCTGGCGTTAATTGCTGGGTGTAGGTTGCTGGAGAGGATGTGTTCTTGTGTTTTTATTTCCTTCTTAGCTTTCTTATTGTCTCTTTTGAATGGTATGTAAATGTGGTTTATCTCTATATGTCTATTGATGGCTGATGTGTCTGAGTGCCAAGCTTGCAGGAATTCCCCAGTGTGTTTGGATTTAGCTCGGTCTAGGATGCTCACAGTTTCCCAGTTGAAACTATGGTTGAGTCTCTCCATGTGTTATGAGCTTAAGGAGTTCTCATCATGTCTTCAGACTGCTCATTGGTGCTCATGGATGCGCTCTGCTAGTCTTCTCCCCTTCTGTCCTACATAGTGGCTGTTACAGCCCTTACACTATATGTTGTAGATGACTCCTGTTTTTCCTTCTTGGGCTACTGGGTCTTTTGGTTTACTTAAGATGTTTAGGAGGGCTTTAGATGATTTGTGTGCTATGGTGATGGCATGTGTTTGTAGTAGTCTGTTGGTTGTTTCTGATATGTTTCTGATGTATGGCAGTGTTATCCTTTTCATAGCTTGTGTTGGTTGTGCTGTAGTGGGTTGAGTGGTCAGGCACTTTTTGATAAAGTTGCACAGGTATCCATTTTGTTGGAAGATGTTGTCTAGGCGGTCTGTTTCCTTTTTCTGCTCTTCTGGGTTGCTGCAGTGGATTTGTGCTCATCTTTTCCATTGCATCTATTCAGATCAATGCCACAAGTGGGGATGAAGGCCGGATGAAAGAAATCTGGGATGAAAAAAGGAGCTGCTCTTCAGCTGTGGATCAATTATAGATCCACAGAACAATTTAAAACAATTGAATTCCTACAGGCGCAGGCCCCCCATTCAGCTAGCATATGGAGGTGTCAAGAAATGTGTTAATCATTTGATTTTCATCTTGAAAGAAAATTACCCTTGGACCTGGCTGCATGCCGAATTCTCAATTACCACCAATAGAGATATCTTCTTGGGCCTGTTATCAATTTCCTGCTTGGAAATGGAAAAGAACTATCCTGATGATCAGGATGTCACCCTCAATTTGAGGAACCCTGGAGAGGGAAACCAAAGGGAAGATGTAGGCAAAATATCTAGGTAAGGCGATGTGGGATGAGCCTGTAATAAGAGAGGGGCTTTTGCATCACCATCTTCTGGACAATATTCAATCTTTCCTCCCTCTCCCCATTGTTCCTATTTTGGTTGTGAGGAAATATCCCATTGATACCAATTAATGGCAACAGACCAGAGAGGGTTTGGACAGACGAAAAGGAATTTGTGGTCTATCTGTTGCCCACTGTTATCTTACCATATGGAGGAGAAATAAAATATGGCAAAGAGCCATAGGGAATTAAAATGCCTCATGTATTATAATTTAAAAGATAGATATAAGGCCCAATAGAGGCAAATATGTGTAGCTCAGGGTTGAACTGTGGAGTCCTTGGGGTTCTCTGAGCTTGGTTCTTTTCTTGTAAACATGAAACTACCTGGCTAGGTACATCTTCAGTGCTACCTCTAAAGCCCATTCAGCACAGTTTCATATACAGAAAGTACTGTCATCTGAATACTAATATAACGTAGCGCAAGATGTTCTGATGCTCCAACTGATCTCCTCATGTTAGAGCCAAAGGTTGTCCCATATCTGTAGTATGAGGATAGATATAAGAAGGATGTTTTTTGAACAATATGATCATTAGACCACAGGCTAAAGTGGGCTTTAAATGAAGTTGGGGAAAAAATAGATTGCTAATAGATATTGGGGGTCATGTCAAGTAGAGGAATTTTCATATTTAGGGGCAGTCTTAAACCCCCCCCCCCAAAAAAAAGAAGACTTAGGAAATCTTATTATGAAAATAAAAATGAAAAGTGAAACATCCAGGTTACTGTTAAACAAAAGGACTAAAGTAACTTCAACCAGCCTGTTTAGTGGCTCCTCAATCAATAATTAAGAAGCTAAGGTGATAGCTTAAGGTGATGAATGGTTTGTTTTCTTGGGCTGAAGAAGAAATAAAGATAGGTAGTGTGCTGGAGCAGTAAAGAGGAGATTAATCCTAGAGTAGAAGGCCATGATACATTTAAGACAAGATCATGAATGGTAAGGACATTTCAGTGACCACAAACATCAGAATAGTTAAAGCAATGGTTTTTGCTATGGCAATATATGGCTATGAAAGCTGGACACTGAGAAAGACAGAGAGAAAGCAGATTGACACCTCTGAATTATGGTTTTGGAGACAATTACTGAGAGTGTTGTCAACTGCAAGAACTAATCAACATATCTTGGACCAGTTAAAGACAGACAGTTCCTTTGAGGCAGAGAGCAGCTCATATTTTCAACATGTGATGGGAGTAGATGATGAACTAGAAAAAAATGATGTTGGAACAAGTGAAGAAGAAGAAGACAATGGGTAAAACAGATGGACAACTATTTACCTTGCCATTTGGCAGATCGGGAGCAGAAAAATAAAACCCAGAGTATATGGAATGACATTTATACTTCCCCAACAAGCTGTGAAACTCAATGAAATGAGGTAAACACAGCAGAGCTTCAAGGATAAAATATTTCCTCTGACTCGCAAAGTAACAGAGCCAAATAGCCGCTCTGGGAATGACTGATGCAGTAGATGAGAGAATGAAGAAGGAGAAGTTTTAAAGTTTTGACAAATAACTATTGCAAATCAAGACTAGGAATCCAAAAGTACACCTACTCAGACTGGATGTCTCAGCTTGCTACTGTGTCCATATTTGTCAGCCCTACAAGGTAGACCAGACCAAGAACCCAGTGCCAGGTAGGTCAGGACTACTTTTATTGTAACAGCTGGAGTAACAGAATCTTGCAAGTCTGAACGTGCTTCCTCCTCCCTCCCTTTATCTTCATGTGAACTAGGGAGGGGCTTGTCTGAGACATTTTCTCAAGTTACTTTCTTGGCCCCCTTATCTGACCATTGTTCTGGTAGTGACTGTTCCTCCTGTCCTTCAAAGTCATTCTCTATGGCCCTCCACAATACCAGGCCTGGCCCCCAATTTTTTGCTGCGCAAGAGAAGCAACATGGTACTTTTCTAATTCCAGATGTATTTCATACTTGATACTCTTTTTTTTTTAAGCTGGGAAGGTGCAGTTTTTAAAGATTGATTGATTGATTGATTGATTGATTGACTGATTGATTGATTATGGGGAAATATGATGTGGGGATGTAGCTGGCCAACTGGCCTTTTTTAAAATTCATTTTTGGTGGTGGGGATTTGAACTGTTAAACACCGAGGCTTTTGCTTATATTTAAACAAAGTCTAGGTGGCTATAACATATATTCATTATTTCTAGTCCTAGTTTCTATGGCCATGGAGAATGGTTCTCAATCTCTATAAAACTCTGGTAACCCTTTACAGACTTTTTGCTGACACCAGGACTGAAAAGTTGATGATGTATGGATTTGCATATGGCTAAGGGATGGGTTATGGAAAAAAGATATATTTCTTTGTAACCTTATAGGGAGTGAAAAGTTATTAAATTTGTTTATACTTGTGATGAAGATCAAAAGTCACTTCTTTAAATATTTTCTTTTTCTTACTTTGTACTTTTTCTTTCTTTTTTTTCCTTGCATTGTTTATTCTTTCTTCCTATTTTTCTTTTTCTCTCAGAGTTTAGTTGGTATTTGCTTTTACTATTGTAATCAACGTTTTCAATAAAAAATTATTAGAATGAGAGAGAGAGAGAGAGAGAGAGAGAGAATGGTTCTCAATCAACTTCTCTGAAGCTTCCCCCTAGGGATCTTTATTAACATGTCTGCTGAGATGTTGCTCTGTCTATTATCCCCATCAGCATAGAAAGCAGGATTGTCCATGCCTTTGTGGACCTCTCAGTCTCATTGTCTTCCTGTCACTGTGCTGTGTTTGCAGAATACCCTTAATCAAGTCATCTAAAATCTTGTCTCTGAATTTCCACTACATATGAAGCTTAGATAACTTTAACCTTACTGGTATAAGCCCAATCTTTTGGCTTCCAAATCAGAAATTCTTAAACCAGCCTTTCCCAACTGGGTACCTTTCCAGAGATGTAGTGTTTCGGCACCCATAATTCCTTAATATGTCCAAAGGGCAGGTACAGTGAACAATTATAGCATGTGAAATCCAATAAGAATTGTCAGTCTGGGGAATTATCTGGGCTTATCTCAAAGTATCAGTAGGCTCCATAGTATTTCTCTTAAACTGATGCTGATTCATCAAGCATCTCTACAACAGAATCTGTGACTCACATGTTTAATATGGGAGGTCATCTGCTGAAAAGATGTGTGAAGCATGTTTCTTCCTGGGACCAGTTTCTTAACATCTGATAGACCAATATGGCATAGTCTTGTGCCAGAATTTTTCTCTTGTAATTCTTTTGTCTGTTCACTTTCAATTCCATAGAAAAAGAAATTATTTTTTCCTTCTCTTCCTTTCCCCTTTCCTTCCCTCCCTTCCTTCCCAAAAGTCCTACCTTAATCAAGCAATAATCTATCCAGGGTCTTGCTGCCTTCCCAGATTCCTACAATTTTATAAAATTCTAAAAGAGAGGAAATATGAGAGGAAACAATTAGGAATATGGAAATGCTCCCATATCATTCCGATTCTGTAATGTCCTGGTTTTATCATTGCCCTAGGCTCAACATTTTTAGTAATATACAAAGATTCCAGAATTCCCTTCTTCTGGGATGTTTTCCAGTCTAGCTTACAACCTGGAGGACTTCCCAGTGGTCTCTGATCCAAACTGAAATCAGGCTTAGCTTCTGAGATCAGCCAAGGTCATGTTGGTGCTAGTAGCTGCTGAAGCCAGAGTTAGAAAAGAGCCACTTAATTTATGGACAGCAGTGAAAACAACCATTTTAATTGATGAAAGGGATGGAGTGGGACTCCCCCATTCCTAGCCACCTGATGGGAAAACATGTACAAGGAACAGTGCAAATTATACGCCAGAGATGCGTGACAGAATACAAGATGAGTAGAAAAGGCTGATCATCAAGAGCACGTGGTCCTTGCAGAGCGTGAACCATCTGGTTGAAGCTTCTACCTTGGAAAATGTTCCACTCCAAATGCTTTAAGAGGAAGTTGAAAATCCTACCCAGGTTTTAATTCTGTAATGTTATATCCTTAAAAGCATTGCAGACAGGCAGGGACAGGGGGGAGAGGGTGAGATAGGGAGACAGGATTGGTGGTGGGGAAGAAACACAGATGGATTTCTCCCTTTTTCCATATGGTGGTGAGCCAATGGTCTGAGACTTAATTATTCACAGTTCTTCAAACTTTTTACCAACTCATCAGCTATTTTTAAAGGTGTTTTTCTTTTCCAAAAATCGTCCCTCTCTTTCTTAGATTATATTTCTAAAAGAGTTATCAGAAAGAAAGGCAAAGACATTGATCTCTGGAAATATTTTTTTCTTTTAAAGAACTTTATTAAATTTCAGTAAAGAGTAAAACAACAAGAAGAAATAAAAAAATAAAAAAATACAGAAGAAGAAAAAAAAGTAACTTCCGACTTTCTTTGGTGCAGATATAGATATAAAATGCATTCAGCTCTTACTCTAGTAATCTCTGGAAGTATTTCAACCTACTTACTCCTCTCAAACTTCTAATTACTTACTTCTCAAAGCCCAGTAATATCTTCCCTCTATCAAGAATTTTGCTTTAAATACAGCTGAATTTATCCTTTCACATAATAAAACGTTGGCATCTGTTCCTCTCCAATTTCTTTTGTAAAACTATTTTTATAAGTGAGATTAACAGACACGAATTATTTATTTATTTACTTGATTTATATAGCCCCCCCATCTCACTTTTATGTGACTCTAACTGGCTTACAGTAAAACAAATAAAAAACAAACAAAAATACATAATATAAAACAAAAATAAAAACACATCACAGCCAGGCACTATCTAATCCATCATCCAGATAACCAGGAAATGCCCAGGGCCCCAGGCTCGACCACAAAGCCTGGGTTTCAAGGCCTTATGAATGCCCAAGAGGGACGGAGCCAATCTAATCTCAGAGGTAGTGATGTTCCAAAGGGCGGGTGCCATGGCAGAAAAAGCTCTCCTTCTGGGCCCCGCCAGCCAACACTCCCTAGCTGATGGTACCCAGAGCATGCCCTTCCTGCTAGATCGGGAAAGACGATAGAAACAATTGGGGAGAGATGGTCATGTAGGTAACCCATTCCAAAGCCGTGAAGGGCTGTAAAGGTGACAACCAGCACCTTGAATTGTACCTGGAAGCACACCAGAAGCCAGATGTAATGGTATGTGGGAAAGACCTTGGGAGACTGGGCCCAGAGACGCTGCCTAGGAACAGTCAGATAAGAGGCAGCATAGTCCGCAGCTGGATAGTGGGTGGGGCAAAAGGGTCAGAAGAGACCCTCCCTAATTTTTTGGGGTGTAAAGGAGACAGGGAGAGAATTATACTTTGCAATTGCAAGATTCTGTTAATGTAGCCTTACAATAAAGTAGAATTAGCTCATCTGGTTCTGTTTCTTGTTCTTCTTGCCCTTCAGCGGCTCTCTAGGTATCTCTTCTCCCACTACATTTCCCTTAGGTCCTCCGAATACCAGGGGGAGTTCCTGGATCCCTGGGGGAGGAGAGGCCGCTCAGGCATGATCCAGTCCAAAGCCCCTACCACTTTCTCATTCCAGCAGACCCCTCCAGAAGAACCCCAAGCTCCTTCTGAAACCCAATAGGCTCCATTAGTCGCCTGCAGTGGAGTTAATAACAAAACCCAACAACAATAATGCAATATAAAAGAACAATGTTCTATATTGTATTTTCTTTTGACTTAGTTTTTGATCTTTGGTAAGGTACTGTCCCCAGAGTTATACACTGTGACTGGGTGTGTGGGTGGGTGCATATGTGTGCATGCACACATGCCATGAATCCCTTAAACAAAATGAATGAATAAATAATAAACTGAAAAGTCTATACAGTATAAGAAGTCCAAATGAAGAATATTAAAATATAGCAAGCTCAGCCCTTTCACGTGTTATTAAATGCATATAAAAATATAACATTCTGTTTTCTCGTTTCTTCTGTATAAGGACATTTAAAAGACTAATAAGCAATTCTTTAAGTCCCATTACACCTTAGAAGAATGACCCCAGTCCTCTTGCAATGTATATGTATGATCAGTGGCAGTCTGTAAGTGGCTCTTTTTTAGAATTTTTAATTCTCTATATTGAAGATGGAGCAGAAATTTCCACAATGTATTCTAGGGAACCCAGTGGGAAGTTGCTAAACCAGAAAGTCAGTAATATTAAATCCTTTTTCTTGAAAAATATCCTTTGGACTAAATCCGTTTTCTTCTGTAATTCAGAGCTGTAGCAGAATTGATGACGGCTATTTTCAAGGTTGCCCTGTCCTTATTGGAGAACTTCCAGGTGTTGGACTAAAACTTGATTGGCAATGATGCTTGGCAACTCTGGAAAGTGTACTTATCTGGAGGACACCAGGCTGAATTTCCTATCATCTCTCTCTCTCTCTCTCTCTTCACAATTCAAAGTGGTCCATCCATCCATCCATCCATCCATCAATCCATCCATCCATCCATCCATCCATCCATCCATCCATCCATCCATCCATCCATCCATCTACTCACAATTCAAAGTGGTACAGAAATAAAACAGCAATTTATTGCAAAATTACACAAACAACCCTGGTCCACTGTCTATGCCAAAAGTCCATTGCAAGAAGGTGGTTTTCTCAGAAAAAGTGAGAAAAGTTTGTGGGCAACAGGGAATATCATTAGAAAATCTGTTGATTGATCAGCAGTCAGCAGAGCTAAGGGTGACATTATTGGAGGGGGGATATCTCTGCTCTCAACAGCTTTTCTTCTGCATTCAAAATGGTTGACAGAAAGCATTTGGTTCAGACCTAGACCTCACATCCAGCTGTTGACCAAAGTTAAAAGATGAGGCCCAGTTCTCCTACTTCCTACAATGTATTTGCACAATTCTCAGTCATTTAAATATATCCATGCATTTAGCTACAAGATGATGATATTTAGTTTGGAGGCCTGGAAGGTACAAAGCAATGGTTTCATTGAACAGTTTGTGGAAACACAGCTGCAGTGTGAATTAGTCGTAGCAAAGCTGAAAAAAAAATGAATTTGTGGTTTTTTTGTAACTCAATTAATCCTGAACCAGCCCAGGATTAATTAGTGTGTCATGCTGAATCAAGTCTAGAGAGCACTCTCATGCATTGCTTTTAATTAAGTAAATCATCCCCATTCAAAGATGGCTGCTGTTTATATGATGTATTTGTTTCCATTTGATTTTGATGGTCCAATATGTTGGGATGTGATCCCAACTAGAGCTGAAGTATACTGTTCAACATTTCAGTCTGTGATTTTCCTCAGCTGGGACATCAGGAGAAAAAAAAATCAGGTGAGAAGGAACAAGCTATTGAAAAGAGAGAGTGTAGGGGAGATACAGAGCAAAATATTTTCAGTATTTTGCCCTTATTACAATTTTCTTTGAGTTTATTGGATGCCTGGAAGAATGTTTTAAAAGAGTTGGGCATTAGACCTCCTATTTATTATTTATTTATTAAAGCAATTTATATAGCCGCCCATCTCACCACACCACGACTCTGGGCGGCATACAACAAAGCTAAAACAATCAATAAATACATTAAAAATATAAAAAGCAAAATAAAGCAGAGAATAAAAGGATGTTAAAATATATATCGACAGGGGAATTAGTGAGGTGGCTCCCTTATTGGCAATATTTAACATTTGAAAGTTCTTTAACTCACATGATTTAGTCGTGCTCTATCATTGTTTTGGTTTCAAATTAACTTGTATCTTAATGTAACTTAAATAATAAATAAATACATGTGATATTGAGTTATATTCCTAAAATATGGAATTTGTCATCTTATGAAGCATTTTAGCATTATTGAACTTGGGGGAAGTCATCCTATGTAACTGGAAAAAAAGTCATTCTTCTGATTTTAAGAAATGGATCCAGGATATGAGTTTGTTATCTATCTTTGAAATGCCTTTGTGCTCTAAACATGAGGAAATTACTCATAGGCCACTATGCTGTCCAAATTTAAACTCAACAACTGAACTAATTCAGTGTATAGTTTATAATTTATACTTATATGATTTTTTTATTAATTTTTTTGTTGTAGTTATATTTAGTTCATTTAACCACTATAATATATTTAACAGTTTTTTCTTCATTGTATTAACGCTATTCAGTGTCGACTTTTTTCCGTTGTATTTCAGTACTTTAAAATTTAAAAATAAACTATTTTCCTAGTGCATAGGAGAGGTAAATTGTAACATTGCATCTTTCGTTTTTCACAGGCGCTCTTATGTATATGTGAGTTTGTGAATATGAAAGGGGAAGAATAGGTTCATTTTTGAACACAAAGGGGTGTTCAAAAGTTTTGTCGAATAATAAAATATAACATCATGATTAAATAATAGCTAGAAGCTATAAATTACTAGAAATGAAAAGCAGACGTTTGATATACTGTATTGCTGCTGCTGTTGTTATTATTCCAAACTTACACACACCACTTTGACTGGATGTCAGTATTCTTTCACTAAACATAGAAAACAGATTTATAAATCTTGCGGTAATAATTTGTTTCTTTTGTGTTTTTTGGCATCTGCCCACAAACATGGAAGCCAGATCTACAATATATGCTAATTGGGTTAAAACCAGGGACTTCTTTTTTGAAAAAATGACATTTGCAGCATTGTGCTTTGCTTTGCTGCTGTTTGAGGAGGTAAGGAAGTCAGGTTTGTTTTAACCTTGTCCCCTCATCTTTTCTTCTTATTTTTTCTAAATCAAATTCAAGTCTATGTATTATAATGATTGATGAACCGATAGTTTCCCTCTCCCCAAAAAGGAACAATAGCAAGTGTTCACAGAGGTTGGGCATATGCATTCACTGTATGTACTGACCTGCTTTGACACAAAATTTCACCACCCTCCTTGTTCTTTCTGAAAACAAAATCTAATAAGAATTGTACGTAGAATTTCTTGATCCTTTCCAGAATATTTAAGAAACCTATGATACTTAGGTTTCTATAAAGCAAGCAGAACAATAGCACATTAGTTATCAAAACAGTCACCTTGCTATCATGCAGGCAGATGCAATCTGTGCATTATGTAATATATAATCAGGATGATGATGTCCCATCAAGTTGGTGTCAACTCTTAGTGACACATGAGAGCTGGGTCTTCACACAATGTGCGCAAAGTAGCATAATTTGAGCCTGGTCGTCTGTGCCTTGAGTGAGAACTCTGGGTTGATTTGTTGATGATCCATCGGTTTGTTTTCTTGGCTGTCCACGATATTCTCAGGAGTCTTCTTCAATACCAAAGTTCAAAAACATCAATACTCTTTCCATCCTGCTTCTTCAAAATCCAATATAATCAGTATCTGCTATTGTGCCAATGGAAGTGCATTAAAAAAACCACACATGACCTTCTATGATTTGTTAGAGTAATATTGATGAAATATTGTGCTGTCTTAAAGCATTTCCTGGATTGATCAGCCTTATATTGGTTAGACATTCTGCTCTCATTAACTGGGATGTGAACATCTCTTAGGAGCTAATTAAGCCTTTCTTTATCATTAGTAAGTCCCCGACTATTGCAGACTCCATGGCAAATCCATAATAACATAACTTCACCTCCATTACTTTGCCCCAGATAGACTAATCATTATCCTGGTGTGTGAAAGAGGTCAGCTCCAGCAGGAAAAACAGAAATTGGAGTCAGAACTTAAAAATGCATACCCATGCCCTTTTCTCATTTGTTTATGATCCTGTTTCTGGCCATTTGGCTTCAGTTGTACAGTCCTAATTCTTCTTCTTCTTCTTCTTCTTCTTCTTCTTCTTCTTCTTCTTCTTCTTCTTCTTCTTCTTCTTCTTCTTCTTCTTCTTCTTCTTCTTCTTCTTCTCCTCCTCCTACTACTCCTCCTCCTTCTCCTTCTACTTCTACTTCTCCTTCTCCTTTTCCTTCTCCTTCTCCTTCTCCTCCTCCTTCTCCTTCTCCTTCTCCTTCTCCTTCTTCAACATTTTTTGCTTTAGACTCCACTATTTATGCAGATATGCAGATATGCAGCATTCAGTATGCCCCTGTACTGCAGGAAAATTGGTTGAGCCTCCAAAGATGTATCTGCGTGTACAAGATGGAACCTACTAGCACAAAGTATGAAATCATAAAACTCATCTAGACTATGGTATTTGTGGGCAGCTGTGGTGGTTTTTCTATGCAAAGCAAGCTGCCTGGTAAATGTTGAAGTGTGTCCACTTAATCAGTACTGCAGTATCTCCAAAATGTGCCTAGCATGTCAGGTCTTGCTGAAATATTCAACATGAATATATAAAAGAAGATCAATAAAAATCAAACCATCTGTCAGCCCTTCAAGATATGCCAGGTCATGAAATAGACATGGCAGCAATTCCAGGAATATTCTTCCCTTTATTGTAGGGTAGAATAACAGAATCTCTCTGCCCCGTCCTATACTAAACAAAATTAAGATGGGGTTATTTTGAATTTCTTTCTCATATGCTTCCTCCTTTCTCTGGACTATGTGATGTCTTCTCCAAAACCCTCCTTAGTGGCTGACTCACACCCCAAGGTCATCTCTAAATTCCTTTACAGCATCAGAGACTTGTGTTGGCATATGTTCTGCAGCTCGTGTGTTCCCATGTCTAGAGTAATTTATATTGTGCCTTATTCATTGATTTATTATAGGGGGGAAAGGCATGGTCAATGATACTTGGTTTTCCATTTTTTCCCCCACCACAACAACCCTTGGGCTAAGTTCACCTGAGAAAGAGGTTCAAGCATGATTGTCTTCAGGCTCCAACTGCTTTCATCAAAATGACTTGAACCTGGGTTTCCCCAGTCCAGTCCAACACTTAATCCACTATGCCAGACTGTAGAGAAAGGTTAGCAGAGCTGTGGTGAGGCAGAGAAGAAACATACTTGGAGAAGTGATCTGTTTTCCAGAACCTGGATTTCATGTCTTGGTATTCCTTTGGGAAGTTGTAACACAGAGGTAAAGTCCCTTTCACACTGAGCTTCAGTGACTTCATGGAAACATCTATGCATGTTCCAGGCAACAATAGTGGAAGTGGTTTGCCATTTTCAAGCTGTGCTCCAGAGCTTCTCAGAAGCTTTGTGAGAAACCTTCCTCTTGCAGATCCATGTCATTGACTCCTGCTCCTGTGTACCAAACCAGTTTTTATTGTAGGAGGAAAGGAGACTCCTACATTTTGCTTGTCCTTTTTTTTCCAGCATTACAGTATTGTTTTTCAAAGGCATGGTAACCAGAAGTATATATAGTATTCCAAGTGTGGTCACAGTACACATTTGTATAATAGGGTTATGTTTCTGGCAGTTCTGTTTTCCACTCCCTGTTCCACCAGTCTTGAGGATGGAAATTGCCTATTTTCACTACTGCTACCCAAAGTCAGTGTTTTTTAAGTCAGTTCCTTGCTCAGCAGCTGGTTCTAAACCTCTAAAGGTAGATGCAGTAATATTTATTCTGACACAATAATATCAATAATGATAATGATGATAAAAATATATAGTTATGATGGTTTCTACCTTTGACATCTGGTTTTAAGGACAGTATTTATTCGGTGTGTTTGGCTTTTGTTAAATTTATAATTATTTATACAATTAAGTTATTATTAAAGATAGAGATAGAGATAGATAGATATTATGCCTTTTAGTCAGTGCTGACTCCTGGCGACTGCCTTGACAAGTCCCTACAATTTTCTTGGCAAGATTTTCAGAATTGGCTTGCCATTGCCTCCTTCCTAGGGCTGAGAGAGAGGCACTGGCCCAAGGTCACCCAGCTGGCTTTATGTCTAAGGTGGGACTAGAACTCACCGTCTCCTTCTAGCCTGGCGCCTTCACCACTACACCACACTGGCTCTCATATATAATAAAAATTAAATATACAAATGTATAAAAGAGATGAGCAACAATAAAGGGAAAGTGATCAACGTTATTAGAGGGATACAGAACTGTTCCATGTGAGGAAAGATGACAGCAATTCAGCATTTTTAGCTTGGAGCAAAGGTACGTATGGTGGAGACATGATGGAAAAATAAAGCATCATGAATGGGATGCGATATGTGGGTTGCAGGAATCCTGGGTATTAATGTTGGCTGAGAGAGAGTGACTGGCTCAAAGTCACCTTCACCTCCCCTTTGCAATACAGCTTCAGATGTTGTTTGAAGCAAAGCATCCTTCTGAAGCATAACACAGATCTATTTTCTCCAGGATTGCTACATATTGGAGCACTGCAGCATCACAAAGACTTTTCCACACTGGGGAGGTGGGGTGGGGGGAACAAGGTGGAAGGGATTCCCCTGTGACGTCATCACTTGGGGTTGGACCAAAGTGAGGGAAGCCATGGAGGCCTGGAAAGAGGACTGCTGAATGAAAAGACGTTCACATTCACCCGTACCTCGGATCGCCATCTACAGCCACCCTTCAGAAACAAAAGTCAGCGGTCAATTCTTTGTCGTAGATTTGTATGGAAAGAGTCAAAACCAAACCCACAGGGGGGAAAAAAGGAGAATATTTCTGGGCTGCCTTCCTTTGCTATCTATGCAGAGCAGAAAGGACTGAAAAAAACAGACCGAACTTTGCACGGTGATGCTTTGTGCTCACCAGCGAATTCTCTTCGAAATGAATGATGCCGTGGCCCCAGTGGCCGGCTGCTGTTCCAACGTCGTGAGCCACAACACAGAGCAGAGGGGTCTGCAAGGTAGGATCAAAATGGCAGCCCCAGCAGTGCAATTGGAGCTCTGCCTGGTTTTTTTATGTGCGTATTACATACACAGAGGATACAAAGGGTCTCCACACACAGGCAAGAAAACAGCCGTCAGCCATCATGTAGTATTTTGTTTCATTTGCAATGCTTATAAGCCTCTTGCCAGTTTTCCTAATTCAAACAACATGAAAAAATAGCAAAGAATTCCATGTTCCCTTATATAAAACCCTAGAGCGATGTTGCAGGGAAAAAAACTTCTGCTGATAAACAAAAATTGGAGAATAAATAAACAGAATTATTTCCTATTGATTCCCTGTAGTTTCAGGACGGTTCTGTTGGCTGTAACTGTCTGAGGTGTACTTTTGTGGCGAGCCTCATTAAATGTTTGCACTGGAGGCCCATGGCTCCTTTTAATGAAAAACACACGAGCTGATGTTTCTCTTGCAGAGAAGTTTGACCGTGGGTTTTAGCAGACAAAAACAGATTCCCTGACGACACAAACATCCCGTTCAGTATAGTTTTAACTTTATAATGAGCAAGGAGAATATCCAAGTGGCTAGAAGAGCATTTATGCATATTAATATTCTTTGGAGAGTGCAATAAGCGAAACTAACTGAAAGTCCAGTTGGGATAAATTATTTAACAAAATAATAATATTGGCCCCAAATGGTTATCAGTTTCTGCAATAGTTCTTGATTCTTTAACTTCTAAGAACAATTCAGCCTGCAAGGTATTGGATCCTAGGATCACTTGTGATCCCCCAAACCCTGGAATGTGCCCCTTTAGAGCCTCTCCAACAGTTGCCAACAAATTGTAACGTTTAATGTGGCAGAAGTGGAAAAAAGCATTAAAGATGTTATTAAATGCCTGGGACATAATTATCCGAGCTGTATTCACTTAATGTGATACTGTAGATTCCATTTTTTATACTGAACCCACACAAAGTTGGCCTTGCCTACCTTTTTAAACTCTGGCCACCAATGTACCACTTGAAGACCAAACGTAGACCCAGAAAAACAGTACACAACCCTGCCTTATTGTATGAAAAGCAGGTCTACTCCTTCTTCTCCTCCTCCTCTTCCTCTTCCTTCTTCTCCTTCTCCTTCTCCTTCTCCACCTTCTCCTTCATCTTCTTTCTCCTCCTTTCTCTTCCTTCTTTCTCCTCCTTCTCCTTCTCTCCCCTCCTTCGCCTCCTTCACCTCTCCTTTGCCTTCCTCTCCTCCTCTTCCTTATTGCTCAGCACCCAATCAAACTGAGGAGTATGTCTGATGATTGGGTAAGCAGTAAGTTGAAATAGCAGCAGCTAATGGTTATATGCAGCACTGAGCCATATGGTTCATTTTGACTTATCACAGGACTGGTAATGATAATAGCAGACAATCAGTGTGAGCCTGGATGGGCAAAACAGCCTGACCCATCACACAGAACCTTTCTGTATACCTAGTAGTTCAGGAGTGAGCACACATCCAATAGGCAACCTGATCACAGTTCACTATTAATCATCGACAGAGGAGAACAGCTTCATTTCTTGGCAAGAATGCATTTCACTAGAACATTAAATTGGGGACAAGGGAACGTTTGGACAACGATGGTAAAAAAACTGAAGGTGCCCCATTTCTCTATGCCTGCTAGGCTCCGAGCAGAATTCATTCATTTATTCATTCATTCATTCATTCATTCATTCATTCATTCATTCATTCATTCATTCATTTATTCATTTTATATAGCCGCCCATCTCAGACCAGTGACTCTGGGCAGCTAACAACAATAAAAACAGCCAACATTTAAAACAGTACAAAAAATGTAAATATAAATGTAAATGCAGCCAAGAGCTATTTTTACTATTGTTTTACTATTGAATACTATTGTTAATCACCACAATAGGAGCCACTTCTCTGTTCATAGATATAGAAACAATATTTTCCAACCTTTGCATCCAAACTGGCTTTTTCCATGTTGATGTAGGAGAAAGAGCATGCAAGAGATGCCGAACTGTGAGTATTTGAGGCAAAGATTCCAGCCCAAACAGGAATAGGAGAATTGGAAAGAAAAATTACTTTAATTGGTGGGGGGGAGGCAGGGAGGAGATAGCCAGCAAGACAGAATTAGAACACGCAAAGGGGATGGGGTGTTAAGCAGAATGCAATGCTTTTCATGGAGAAGAATGGGAAGCTCCAAGTGCACGATTACCAACAGGCGAGGTTATTCTGACCCTTCCCTCACTGAAATCCTCTTTCTTAATTTTAACCCCAGGCACTAGGAGACCATCAGTCCCTTTTCTTAAACATTTGATTTGAAAGTGTTGCAACTCATGGGTTGGGGATCAACCATGGCTTTTCTGGGTGATCATCCTGAAGCTGAAACAACCAACTTGTCAGCCACCAGGTTGAAATCAGGAGTTGTAAGAAGACAAAGGATGATTCCATATTTTGTGTCTTCCTACCCTACCCCCATTCCAGGACTGAACAGTAGACAGTTCAGATTAGAACACTGACACCAAAGCCAAGAATCTTCCAGGACTAAGAAGACATCAGATAGCACCAAGGATTCAGTCCTATATCATTAATTAGGTGCAATTTTTAAAAACTGGATTTTATCATTCTTTACAGGGTTAGATCTTTCCTTTACATTCGTGTTCTTGTTGGTGGTTATTATTCCTTTCAGCTTTTTGTGTCCTTTTTTGCTATACTTTATCATATTGGATAAGTAATAAGCTGCGAGCAGCTTTAGGAGAATTTTGTGCAGCTGCAGTCTGAAAGGATGATCAGCATATCTTTCTTTGTTTATTTTTAAAGTTCTGTTATAAAGCATGTATTTTGGAAATGTATTTATACACATAGGTATATGTAAATGCATTTATTTATTTACATGAATTGTGTAACGCATTACATCTGTATTATGCTAATACATACATTTGTTATGTAGTTATTAAATGCGTTTATTTCTAGATCTTATGGTAAAACTGATGGACAAACGATTCAAAAAGCATGAGCAGTTCGTTATTATGGTTGCCAATCAAAGAAACAATGCAAACGTGTTAAAGGATGAAATAAAATATACTGCACATTTTAAAAACAAGAATAAAACAATGATTAATTGGAACTGGGGACAAGGACAGATCGTAGAGACATTGAATAGGACCTTATTACGAGCAGTTTCTGAACTACCATGAAGAGTAAGGAAATTAGACAGCTGTTAACTGCTGATGCATTAAGCCTGGTGGCTTACAGTATTGTGAACACAGCACTGCTAGAATATGGAAGAGGGAAGAAATACGTTTAGTCTGCACTGGAAGGTGAATTTACCTTAATTCACCTTTTCTAATCAATGTAAGGAAGGTCTCCCTTGAATCAAGCTCCTACAGATTTCATGTAATTTTCTTGCAGGACGTTTTTCAGCCCACAGCCCTAAAATGGGTCTCCCATTCAAGTGGGGCACAGCTTAGTTTTTTCCAGATTACTTCCTATTGACAAACCATAACTTATTTGTCTTTCCAAATGCTTTGACTTTTGCAATGCAGTTTGCCATTGAACCTTGTAAAAATATGCAGTAGGGGAAAATCTGTATGAAAACACATATTCATGAACATAAAGAACAACAGTGCCTTCCATTGGGAAGAAATGTTTGCAAAAGTCTATTCATTAAAATGCAAACAAAAAGGTGAGATTGAGACAAATATGTACCATAGAAATCCAGCACATACTTTGCATACAGAAGTTCTGTATTGCGTCCTTTTCCTATTATTTTTTTGGTTCTGCAAAATTAAAGCATAATCCAATTATCTCAGAATCTCTCTGAAGGCTCTAGTGGTTTTGCTTTAACAAACGAAGTGTTTTCTGGTTAGGAAGGTCTTTCTTCTCAATGCCTTCATATATCTGAGGTGTACCTTTCGAAGGTCAAGTCTGAAGGTCAGCAGAACTCTAACATTCACATAAATGAGAAAGGGAGACTGATCAGTCTGTCTATTTCCTAGAAATCCAGTGCTTACTAGTTATCAACTTTATTCTTAGAAAAGAAGCCAGACATAAAGCCTAGCAGGTATGAAGTTAAGGTAGCCTAAAGAGGACACACAAATGAATACTGATGTCTACTAAGTGCAAGCTCTCCTTGATCTCTGGAGACCTCCCAAGGGGAATCTAGGAGGATGACAGCAGCCTGTGGCACTTTGCACCCCCTGCTGATGCAGACAGACTGAGTAAGAATAACTTCCCCAGGGGAGAATTATTTTTAAACAGTCATGTCTTTTGCAATGAAGGGCATTCAGACAAGGGACCAGACTTTACAAGTTCAGAGAATTCTTCCCTGGGTAGAAATTGTAGACAAAAATGGCTGTGAGTCAGACTCTCTCGGTCCTGCTGTTTACAATACTGCCCCCAATCTGGATGTATGATTGACTCTCAAAGTCTAATAGTTCTCAGTATATTGTTCTTCCATGAAGGACTGAAAGGTGTAATCTAGAATGGATGAAGATTTTGCCCTCCTTTTAAAGAACCTGATCAGAACTTTTGCATTTCTAGCTTCTGTTTTCTTAGATCCTCATCCTCCGTTTTTCTTCCCATTCTGCCTATATTATTCACATGCATATTTTACCCCTTCAAGAGCCCAGTTTTCTTTTTTTAATGACAGACTTATTTGGCTGCATCATGATGTCACTGAAATAAATTGAAGGAGAACACAGCACTTGGAAGGAGATCTCCAGGGAATACCAGGGTTGTAGGTACTAATATTCTTCTTCTGAGATGGTTCCCTGATTTCCCAGGCTATCTTACATCTCTGGTGGTCTTCCATCCAAGTGCTAATGAGGTCCCACTCTTCAGGCAGAATCGACCAGCATTCCAACACTGAGGAATGAGTTGTTCTACTTGTCATAGAAGTGGCATCTCTTTTATTGTTATGGGACATGGTGTGAAGCCAACCATGAACTCACTATGCCTTCCAAGGACAGACACTGGCCCTTGAGCCATCTGACATTGATGACATTAGGTCCCCTGTCCTTTGTGGGCAAGAAGACAGTTCCAGAATAGAAGCAAAAGGAAAGCTCTTCCCTAGAAAATCATGAGTTTGCACCATGTCATGGTGCAGAATCAGAGCAGGTGTGTGTCCTGCTGAGAAAACAGCTATTAGCAGATGCTCCATCCGCCAGCCCTCAAATGCAAGTAGTGTAGAATGTTCAACTGAAAGAGTCAAACTCCTAGAAGTTTGATGCCAAATGATTAAAAAACCATACATCCAAAGTCTGTACTCTCAGGAATGATATTATGTAAGGGAGTGACATTCTCTGATGCTGAAGCAATCACATAACTAAGTCAGAGGCTGGAGCTTGCAACAAAAGTCAGTGGGCTTTCTTGGCACGGTGTAGCACTGCCAGCTGGAGCAAAGAGAAACAGGATTTCCCAGTGTATGTGAAACCTTTCCCTTTATTGCCCCAGACAACATAGCACAGTTGTGACAACAGCATCCAAGAGCAGATGCGCTGATGCTGCAGTATTGATTTGCTTGCATTGGATATGCACTGTGTTCAACTCCCATTGGTTTTATGAACACATCCACATCATTTCCTTGGCCACATAGACGCTCAACTTCTGGGATTTTTATTTTTTAATTGCCAATCTAGTCTTCAGCCCTGGGGTTTCCTATTGGCCTCCTATTGAATATTACCCAGGTCTGATGCTGCTTAGCTTGCTCCAGATCAGACTGAGTGGCTGTGTTCACCTGCTGGGAAAAAACATAGCCATTTCTGCAGGCATCGTTATGCAGAAAGAAATCGCTACCTTATGCTTCTGATGTATCATCATTAACTGGCTAAACTGCACATCTGCTTGAACAACTGGATGCTATTTTTTTTAATTTACAATTTCTTTCATATTCAGTCATGAATATTCTCAAAACTGTCACTTTTGTGAAACATAACTGTAGCCATTACTACATGTTTTGCATTAGAAGGGAAAAATAATTTTGTCCACCTCATTTTTCTCACCCCACCATCCAGCTTTAGGTTCATTCTGGTCATCTGCAAAACAAATTTCCTGTGAATCTATGTTATTGTTACTGTTCCTCCTCCTCCCTCTGGAGTCAAGACATACATGTTGTAGAAGAAAAATCAATATCTCACTTGTCAGTCATCAGACTGAAAGACCTGCACACAAACGAGTTAGTTACATCAATAAGTTCCTCCTTCCATTCCTTTTGCAATGGAGAGATTATTTATCCAAACTGGCATTAGCCATAGATGAGACAGAAACATGAACTGACCCCTAGGCTAATGTTTCAATTGCCTTCTGCCCCCTCAGCAATTGACTCATCTCATTTGATTAGACCAAACATGGCAGCTTTAAGACATGTGGACTTCAACTCCCAGTTTGAGAAAGACTGGATTAGACAACACTGCAAATTAGCTTCGGTTCAAATTCTGAATTTTATGCTAGGAAACTATCAACATTCTTCTCCTCCCCTATTTCTCCTTCTCTATAGCTTTTTTATTGTCTTTTTTGAATGGTGTGTAAATGTGATTTATCTCTATGTGTCTATTGGTGGCTGATGTGTCTGAGTGCCAAGCTTCCATTTTTGGATTTAGCTTGGTCTAGGATGCTCACAGTTTTCCAGGTGAAACCATGGTTGAGTCTCTCCATGTGTTGTGAGATTAAGGAGTTCTCATCATGTCTTCTGACTGCTCGTTGGTGTTCATGGATGCGCTCTGCTAGTCTTCTCCCCTTCTGTCCTACATAGTGGCTGTTACAGCCCTTACACTATATGTTGTAGATTATTCTTTTTTCTTCTTGGGCTACTGGTTCTTTTGGTTTACTTAAGATATTTTGGAGGGCTTTAGCTGGTTTGTGTGCTATGGTGATGGGGTGTGTTTGTAATAATCTGTTGGTTGTTTCTGAGATGTTTTGATGTATGGCAGTGTTATCCTTTTCATAGCTTATGTTGGTTGTGCGATAGTGGGTTGAGTGGTCAGGCACTTTTTGATAAAGTTGCGTGGGTATCCATTTTGTTGGAAGATGTTGTATAGGTGGTCTGTTTCCTTTTTCTGGTGTTCTGGGTTCCTGCAGTGCATTTGTACTCATCTCAATAATGTTCTTACATGGCTCCCTTGTGGGAGGTAGGGTTGTTACTTTGGTGATGAAGTACTTAGTTAGCGTGGCTTGTTTTTCAATAGACTTGCATTCTAATTTGCTATAGTTTCCTCTCCTGATGAGGATATCCAGGAAAGAAAATGTGTTGTGGTTTTATTCTCCCCTTGTGAATTTTATTCCTTTGAAGATGTTGTTGACGGTTTCATGTGTCTTCTCTAGTTGTTCCTTTATTATGATGATGAAGGTGTCATCTACATACCAGATCCATACTTTTGGTTGTATGTGTGGAAGTGATATGATTCTGCTTTATATTTACAGCTATTCAAAGCTCTTTCTGACTTCAATCCTCTGATCACAACCTCAGTTCTTCTAAGGTTGTGTTCATGATACATGCTAAGCTATGGTTTGTTTAAATCCTGGTTTGTTGAGCAAGCCATGGTGGTTTGCTCCACCAGGGAAGTGGCATCCATCCAACTATGTAAAACTGGCACAATTATTCCCATAGATCTCATTTCAGTAACCTTCAAAGACTGTGAACAAAGTTCACATGTGAGCTTCCGGTGTGAGTCATGGCTGACTGAAGATATCTCCGCAAAGAAGTGGAGACAACGACCGCTGTGAAGAACGAAAGACTGGGAAGCAGACTGATCCTTTGAAGCTCTCTGGAGAAGGAAAGAATGGGGGATCGCCCACAAGTGCTCTGAATGGCAGCTTCTTGTAAGCAGATCATAAAGCAATGGTCTCCTGTGGGTTTGAGTGACAGGAGCCAAGGGAGATGACATCTTTGCTCTCAGCAGCAGCAAAACCTTTAATAAGGGCACTAAGCCAGCCAAAATCACTTTCTAATCACATTCGGAAATATTCAATTTAACGACTTCGTGGATATTAGAGACCTTCAAAATGGCGAGTTTAGTTTGACACGATGAGTTTTACCTTCTTTGGTTTTAAGAGATTTTAAACAGAGACTTAAGAATTTAAAATAATATACAATTGGCAAAAAGCAAAAAGCAAAAAAAGGATTTTGATTTAAGAAAGTTTAAAATGGATTGGGAGAGAGATTTGGAAGTTATTTTTGCGGTAAGATTTGAAAAGCAAGTATATAATTAAATAATATACTCATGGGAAACAACTAAAATGGAACTAAATCCATATTAGAAACTGAGACTTGATGAAGTTTGCAAATGGACAGTAGAGGGTACTAAAGGACCAACAGAAAAGAGTTAAAATGGCTAAGCCAGCTATAACTTTTTCTTATCTTAAAGAGTTTTTAAAAAACTGGACCGAGATAGTAATAACTAATATCTCAGAAATGATACAGATTTCAATGGATAAACTTTTAGAAGATGATGAGAAAAATTTTTAAAAACCTTCACCTGACATAGATATTATAGAGTTTGAAGGCATGGACGACAACAAAATTGAGATTACCAAAATAGGAATACAAAAGACAAATCAAGAAAAGGATCTGGACATGGAATAGCCCTGACAAGAAGTTCTGGACGATGCCTCTTTATGGCACTTACAAAGTAGGCTGGTGAAAGCTTTGAAGACTCCTCTTGAATGCCAAAAATGGATGAAAGATCCAATCTGCAGTGCCATTGGAATAATGTAAAGGTTAAGATTGTGAAGAGCAAAAAAGAAGGGATATAAAGTTGGACTATTTGATAATGGATAAACTATTTGTCTGGTAACTCCTAATGGACTTTTTGCTGAACCAGGTCTGGAAAGAATGCAATTTCTGGATTGTGTATAAATAAAAGTTAGGCTATGGGGAGAAGAGTTTTTTTTTTTTTAATTTGTAAATTTAAAAGAGGGTGAAAAGTTATTATATTAGCTTATGCTCAGTGTGATGAAGGTTGGAAGCCACTACTTTATTATGGTCCTTATTGCCTTTTTCTACTTCTTTAATTTTTTCTGCATCTTCTGAACTTCTCTTTTTCTTTTTTCTTCTAGTTTAGTTTGTATTCATTTTTACTATGTTTATTAAAAAACTTCAATAATATTATTTTAAAAAATCAAATGTGACAAAGTGCACACAATGGCTAAGCTATAAATTGTGATATACCAATCCCAGAGGTTGGGTTCATACATTACCCTAACTCAAAAGCAAACCACATTATATTTTCATGCATAAAACCAGCTTTAACATTTTACCCTCAACTTATCCAAAGTGCTTGCTTTGTTACCTTATTCCTTACATATGGAACGGATTCCTTGAGGAGCAGGATACCAGTTTATTCAAACTTTCCTCAAATGTTTGCCTTTAAAAAAGTCTCACTGGCTTTATGGTGTAACCAAATTTCATATATTGATATTTGGTTACCTAATTACCCTACCCATCCCCTAAGACTATAAGCTTCTTCAGTGCTGGGATCTGTGTAGGTTACCTACATAACTAACTGCACTTCCATCCACCATGTTGTGCCTCTCTAGGACTGGCTTCATGCCACTGAGATCCTACATCATCCCTATTCAGCAGCTAACCAGTTTACATCTTGCTCAAGTATGGAGTCTTTGAAACCTCTGCAAAACTATTTTGCTGGTTTTTGGGGGGGGGGGTGGTTTTTGTTTGAGATGCTACAATGCTGTGGAGATTCTGTGTGGGTTGTTTCCTCATTTTCAGTAGCTGTTGACTCACCCTGCCTCCTGATTCCTGGTATGTGGCTGTGCTAGCAGGTCTTTCAAGGGGAAAGGTGGCTCGATGGCTTTTCAGCTTCCTCTCTCATAGGAACCTCTGAGAATTTTGTGCTGGCAACCAGACAAATGAACACGATATGATGTCAGAGGTGGATGAGGGAGTGCAAGTAATTTATTTACCTACCCCTTAGGATGGCTGGGGCATGGGAATTTTGTTATTCCATGTTATTCCATATTCCAGTCTTGCAGCAGCCCAGTGATTTAGTGATTTTTTGCTTCTTGTTCTCATTGTTTCTAAGTCAGCAGGTACAAAAACAACTGTAAGTCACTTTCAAGATGCTTTGAGACTTTGAGGAACAAAAATGGTGGCAATGTGACATTACCAGAGCTGTTACACTGGCAAAATGTCCACTATGAAATGTCCATTGCAACTTGGCTTAGCCAAATTGGGAGTTGGAAAAATCCACAGAAAATAGAAAGAATGGCATGAAAAATAAAAGATATGCCCCAAGACCTCAGGGAAATCTATAAGGGCCTGTCACTGATAAAATCTGTTGGGGTACTTGTGGATTTAAACATGTGCACTGCATGGACGACCACAGGAGGGACAAGGGAGGTACCTATTGCATCATTTGGGCAATGACATCATGATATGTGTGATGTCATTGTGGCTTATACCAGATGTCTGTGCACTGAGGGCCTTTAAGGAAGTTGGTTGGAAAAAGTAGGATATTGTAAGATACATTCAAAATCTCTACGACAGGGGCTTGTTAATTTCCAATACTTCTAAAAAGTAATTCGTAGAGAAATTAGGAGGGAATAACAAGTGACTTCATTAGATGTGCACTGATTTGGAGACCTTCACCACATGTATCACAAGCAAAACAAGCACTGGTGTTTTTCACTAGTTTCCTTTATTTTCAGCAATAATTACTTTACAAAAATGGTTACATTTAAACAAAGGGGAAGAAAAATACTGGAAGGGGCTCAAGAGTCTAAGATGATTTAAGAGCAGTTGTTCATGATTTTAAAGTGAATTTTCAGAAACAGAAACTATTGTCTAATTTGATAAAAGATGGAGGAAATATTCTGGTTTGGTTTGGCCAGATCAGACAACCACATACTTTAGTAACTTCCAAAAGATACTGACATTCACTTGGAAAAAAATGGATAATGAAAAATTTAAAAGTTAAACCATAGAATACAACCAAATTAAGTTGAAATTTCTTATTTCCTCTGCTGAAAACGATAGCATTGGTTAAGTAAAATGTAAAATGGAATTGTATGAACTGAGTAGCACCGTGATCTTGTTCCACATATGATCACCTTTTCAAAGCATCCAGATATGTTGAGATTGCAATTCCATGCTGGCTGGGGATCCTGGGTATTGCATATCTCAACATATCTCAAGTGTATAGTTTTGAGGTTGGTTGGCATATAAGAATTGCATTGTCCATATCGCCACATAAAATAGTACAACTTTAGTGTAAATACCATTAAGGCACTTAGCAGTTAAATGTCATCGCCATCTGAATGAAGAGAAATTGATGATCTGGACCTCTCTCCAAGAATAAGCTGTATCTCTTTCAAGGACATCCCAGTGACTTCCTTGATCCTGTCCTTCCATATTCCTCCTCTTCCTCTTCCTCCTTTTCCTCCTCCTTCAAATTTATATGCCACCCAACTCCCAGTGACTCTAGGCAGTTCTTCAGCCATGCCAAGAATAGCTGGTTGTTTTGAATCTATCATTTGCTCATGGTGAAGCCCGAAGTATGTGAGTTTCTGCCAGCTGAACACCACATTGAAGAAACAGTCTTTATTTGGTCCAGGATTGGCTCATTGGTCTTCTTGCAGTGATGGTACTCTTAGTAACCATCTTCGGATGGCTCCTGGGAAAAATGTACACTGAGAAAAGATGCCATTCATCCACAGAATTATAACACTGGAAAAAGCGATTTTAGTCCTCAAATCCAGGAATCCGGATTAATGGCCTCATGACAAATGCCCACCCTAAATCCACTTTTGTTTTTGTTATTAACAAACAAATCAACATTAAAAAAAAAATGAGCGTAATAAAGAACCAAAGCTAAAAACGACTTAAGAGCATTTTTTAAAAATTAATAGTTTGGAAGCAAATAGACACATGCATTTTTAATCTTAAGGAGGGAAATGAAATGTTATCTAGGCTGTCTTTGAAGATCTGCATGAGAGTCAGTTCCTTTAGGACCTGATTCCCTCGCTGACCTGCTCTCACTGCAAGGAAGTTTTTCATAACATTCAACAGGCATCTGCTTTCCTGTAACTTAAGACCATTATTCTGTCTGCTTCCTTCTGAAATGAAAAAGAACAAATCTTGATCTTTTGTACAACATGCTTTCAGATTTCTGAAGCATGCTCTCACGTCCCTCATAGCCCTAAAGCTACACGTATCCAATTTTCTAAATCTCTGTTCTTAAGATTCCATTTCCTTCTCTACAGCTGTTCCAGTTCTTCTGAATTCTTCTTAAAGGATATTAATTTGAAAAGATATTGATTGTAAAGGATTCTATATGTAATAGTTTATTCGGTCAATGACCAGCAAGTTTTAAAAAAAAAAATACAACACCAAAGTAAAATCAAATACATGAGATAAAAGACTAGCATAACAAAGATAAAATAACATGTAAAATGTGACATACACTGCTATAAGGGCGCATTAATTACCTGGGCAAGGGTAAATCTAAAATATCGCTGTGATTTATTTATGTGTAAAATATCGCTGTGTTTTATTTATCACTCTAGGTTTAACATATACTAGCTATCTTGTTTTTAGATGATATATATTTTATCAAAATATATATCATCTAAAAACAAGATAGCTAGTATATGTTAAACCTAGAGTGATAAATAAAACAGAAGTGATTATTTCTGCAACCAGTTGTGCCTTATTTTCATTGCGGCTACTGCACAGGTGATAAAGGATTTCGAATCTTCTAGAAGAGGGTTCCTCAACCTCAGCAACTTTAAGATGGGTGGACTTCAACTCCCAGAATTCCCCAGCCAGCATGGCTGGCTAGGGAATTCTGGGAGTTGAAGTCCACCCATCTTAAAGTTGCTGAGGTTGAGGAACCCTGTTCCAGAAGATGGTTCACATAGAAATTATGTAATCTTCTTGGAAATTTACATATTAGGGGCAGAATATAAGTGGACCTAATATTCCTGTAGTGCTTACAATGTAGTAATACATGTGAAATGGTTTCAGTCTCCTTGTCATCACATGGACACGGGCAGGTGCACTTGGTTAATGGGGTTCTGGAGTATCTGTCTTGCAGGAGTGTGGATGGTAAGATGTTATCCCTGGCTTTGAAAAGTGCTATTCTCAGCCTGGGAAAAGTTAGATTTGTAGATAGTCTTGCTGGTTCCCAAGTGCCCTTATTTATCCAATTTCTTCCATGTTGAGGCAGCCAACAGATTATATATACTTCCCTTTCCTACCGATAAAATGTGGACACATCATTATTTTTAGTTCAAGGGCATCATGGATATATCTAGAAGATTTGGTAAATTCCACCAGTGGTTTCTTACATTTCCTCCTCCTCCCCATCTATATTCTTTTATCTTCTGCTCTCTTAAACCATTTCATGTAACATTTTTCTTGCTTATCCGAAGCACTGCAACCGGGCCCTTACATCTTGTTTTCCAAGAGCTTCTACAAATACAAAGGAAACTTGAACTAAAATGTGGAAAAGGAATCGTACTCTGGAGAACCATGTGTATCCATTATTTCAGAGACAACAAGAATTCCTATACCATGTCTAAGAAAATCAAATTTTCACAGATCCTCTTTGCGTTCCTCATGTTAGGGTAGATGCTGCAGGGCAAGGATGCATCTGCCACCCATGGGAAGACATGACATCAACGTTAATGTCATTTTATTTATTTATTTGATACCTGTTGCAATCAAAGCAGATTCTTGGTGGTTTACAGTAGTGCAGAGTGACACAGACTAAGGCATGCAAAAATAGTGCTCTTTCTGCTTACGGGTAAAGATCTGTGAGAATGTCATTGAGAGACAGGAGGAAGAGGAGGAGGCAAGGGGGAAGAGATGTACTTTCAGACTTGCAAGATTGGTGTCAGCCCTTAGAGTACTCCAGACAAGAAGTATTAATTTTATTATTAATACTTAAAGTATTAAGTATTATTATTAAGTAAGAACCATGAGTATTAACACTACATTTATGCTAAGGTTACATGATCAGAATCTTGCAAGCTTGAAAGTACCTCTCTCCCCCTCACCTTCACAGTCTGAGAAACCAGGGAGGGTCCCTTCTGAGACATTTGCCACATCCCCATTCCTTCCGTGGGCTAAGCTGCCTCTTATCTGACCATTGCCTACTCTGTTCCTCCTCCTCCTCCTGTCTCAAGGACATTCTCACAGACCATTACATTATGTTCCCCAAAATGGGCATACAGAGATATCCCCTGCTTCCAGTACTGGAGGAAATACAAAACAGTCATGACTATGGACATCTTATTCCTTGTGTAAGGACTGGAAACTGTATTCTGCACAAAACATATCTGAATTCAGTCTAACTTGTGTTCTGGAAGCCCTGGGATGTCCTGGTGATTTAGATTAGTTAAGATTAAATTAGCCAGACTTAAATCAGCCAGACAGTTTAGATTAAGTCACCCAGACTACTACTTGTTAAAATATACATAGGACTCTCCTTTCTTCCCCACTTCTCTCTCTTTCTCCCTCTCCCCCCCCCACTTCCTTCTCTTTCCCTCTTCCCACTGTGATGGCTTAATATAATATAGCTTTACAACCCTTCTCCCCCTAGCTATTAAGTGCTTGCATAAATATTTCCTGGATCGGAGTCTGTAATATTAATGTATTCAGATCAAAATAACCCTCTCCCCAGGAGTCTTCCTCTCTCCTGGTCAAATTGAGGTCCATCAGCTGATTCCACAAGACTCTTAAGCTGCTTGTGCCCTTCAGCTGTCTTGGCTTGAAATGTTCTGTAATCCATTAGCGGTTGATGGGAACAGCATTATCTCCTTGGGCTTCCACTGTGTCTCATTCAAAATTGCTTACAAAAGTAAGAGGTTCTGAGGTTTAGTTATTTTTACCTTCTGCCATGACCTTTCATAATGATATCAAGGAGCAGCTGAGGAAGGGAATATAAATTTGCCAAGCAAGTAGACGTTTTCAACGGAGAAGTACAAAATGCAGAGGACTTTGCAGCAAGGAGCTTTTAAACCTACTTCTCCCCAGAAACATTTCCCATTACAAACTGGTGCCTATTTTGGAGCTTAAAACAGTTTCTCTACACTCTTAATACCTAGTGCATTCTTAATTACTCAGGGAAAGTTTTGGCTGGGTTAACTGCCAAGACACACGAGAAGTTTTGCTGAATTTGGATTTACATTTAGAAAAAAGGTTGCATACCATCCTGGCAGTGGTTGCTACTGCCTCCTTCTGATGTGTTTTGACTGTCCAGGCTGTGCAATTACTCTGGGATATTTTAGTGATCTCCCATCCAAATATTAACCAGAGCTGACCCTGCTTAGCTTCTGAGATCAGCTGAGATAAGTACCATCACCTGTGGAGGAAAAGACTTCTTTGAGCCAAATTCAATTTTTGTGACCCAACTAGCTCCTTGGCAGCATTACAGGAAGTGTTTGTCATCACACTTTTCAGGAATATTTTTCAGTTTCCCAATCTAGCAGACAATCTTGGAATTCCCAGGGAATCCCCTAATCAAGTAATAACCAAGTAATCAGATAGTAACCTAATCAAGTAATGACCCTGCTTAGCATGTCAGATCAACCAAGCTTGGTTTGATGCTACTATTAAAAAAAAAAAGTCACTTTTCTTTTCATTGATTTAAATGCCAGTCATGTTATTGTTTAGGTACTAAATGATTTGTTTTCATCTTTTGTAATTTTTGTTTAAGAGGTAAGCACTGCGAGGAACAGAGAAGTGAGTGTTTGTTAAGTTATGACTATTAATCACTATCATCATCTCAAGATTCAGGAAGGGTTCACTGCTTTGTAACCTGGAGAGAGAATGAACTTGACATAAGTAGATATTTGAAATCCTGCTAGTTTATCACAATGTATCTCCAGTCCAGACTCTGCTGTTTATAGAGGCAGAATTCCCTTCCCGTTAGTATGCCCAATTATGTCAAAATCTCCCATCTGTATGCATCTATACAAAATGATTAGGAGAATAGGTATCAAGGCCAGAGAAGAATATTTCTCATTTACCCTAACATCCCAAGAGATAGAGTTTACAAGGAAAAGAAAATATATGTTGTGTTTTCTAATATTGACTGAAAATGACACTAATTGTTAATGATTGTTTGAGAACATGAGTTCATTCAGTCATATGTTCATCATCCTTTTTTTCTCCACTCTCCAGCCATGAAGGTCAAGGGAGATGGTGGGAGGAATTAAACACTTTTGAAAGAAACCTATTTCAACTAGAAGGGCATTTTAAAAGGGCAGTTACAATTTGGCATACTGTGCACAATATTAGGTCACCGAAAGATATGATACAGCTGAAAAACACAGTCCAAGGACAGTCAGTGTTATGGAGATGTGGGAAGAGGTAAAGAAGACACAATGTCAAAAGAAAGAGCTTCTTGACACAACTTGAAGCTAAACAACAGGATCTGTTGCTACAAGATTTGGTGATGGTCACTGACTTAGCTTGAATCAAAAGACATTGGTGTCAAGGGTTGACGTTGTAAGGTGTCAAATTCATCTAGAGAAGGGTGCTTCTCCTGTGGTAGGAGATCTTACCAAAGAGGACTTGCAGATGGAGGTGAGGCTAGAAAACAACAGAAGGTAAATCAAAGATTTAGAATACTAAGGACTACAACCTCTACTGTAACCAAAAATCCAGGTGCTGGGGACTTCAGTGGGTTTTCCAAAGTCATCACACACTGTAGAACTAGAGAGCTGGATTAAATGGGTTTTGATTTGCTCCAACATAGCTTTTCTTATGATCTTTATAGGTGGATGCATATCTTATATTGGGAGAAAAATACAGTGTTGAATTTATGACAGCTATTCAGGGAGACTTTGACGCTGATTCAGCAGGGCTTTTCTTAATTTATTATACTCTTGTAGTTTATAATTTTAACTTATAATGAGAATGTTTGATGGGAGGGCATTGGGAGGGCACTGGGTTGGGAAAGGCTGACAAATATCATCTAGGCATTTATTATAAGGGTTCTTTTTTCATTATCCATTTGGTGGAATGGCTTAACCCATAGGGCAGAAGGCTGGGTTCAAACTTCTCTAAGAAGTCTTCTAGGCCTCGGCACTTTGAACTCACTTCCTATTTTAGGGTGGTGGCTTGGTAGTTTCTGTTGGTTCTGCCATCTTCCAATGAAATACTTAGTGCCCTTTCCCTAACCCCAGTGTGTGAGAGAGGTTGGGGCTTTCATAACTTGTGCTGCTTTTCTGGCAACAGAAAGGTCAAAAGTAAAAAGTGAAATAATTTAAACAATAGTATCACCTGGCTATATAGCATTGAGTCATGTGATTAAAGGCTTCACCCCTTTCTTCCACTCTTGGAGACAGACCAATCTCACCAGAGATAAACAAAATCAAACTCTGAGAAAGAAGAGAAGGAAGGAAGGAAGGAAGGAAGGAAGGAAGGAAGGAAGGAAGGAAGGAAGGAAGGAAGGAAGGAAGGAAGGAAGGAAGGAAGGATAACACCACCCTTTGAACGTTAATCTTAGCAAACATACATTCAATGCTGTAGAAAAGGAATTGAAAAGGTGCCTTGAGCAAGGTCAGCAATGAAACAGAAAATCCACAAGCAAATGCTCTGGTTTATTTTATAAATCTTTTGCATTCAATGCTATATTGAATCAGAAATATATTTCCAAATAACATCTTGTTTTTCAATTACCTGCTCTTTGGTTAATTTACATTGCGCTGACTATAACTGAAGTCTTAAAACTTCAGCTTCACTTATATTGCTATTAAATTTCAGCCATAAATTCTGTGCTTTGGCATTCAGAAATGATATAGTTACTGAACTGCTAAACTTCACACCCTCTTGTAAGTTCTGACAACTTTTAAACAATTTTAAGGTTGGTTGGTATAAAGTAATTTCTAATCATCTCTAATGCACTGGAACCTTTTTGGTAGGAGATTGATTTCTAATTTACTGGAACATTTTTTTTGAGGGGGGGGAAGTAAAAATATTATTTAAAACATGCACTTTAGGAAACTGACTGCAATTATTAACTCTCAATGGAGATGAACCAATCCAGATTTTGTAAAGGAAAAGCATCTTGGGGAGATCAGGATATGAAGCTTAACTTCTTCCATACAGAAAGTTTTTCTGTTACAAACTGCACTCTGTCCAAGTTATTCTCATAGCACCATAGACTGAGATGATGGTAGGTTAAATCCTATATAAATAGTCATGATGGTCCATGAGAGTTCCTCTGGGAAGGCAGGATGACATAAAAAGTATGTAAGTTTTCAATAATTCTAGAATGCTTCTTTGGGCAAGATGTTGCAAAAAGCAGCAGATGGGGAAGAAACAAATGTCTGAAAATTAGGCCAGGGGTCTTAACTAGGAGGGCTAAAATTAAAAGCAATCTCAAGATGGGGACTTCATCGACCAACTACAGGTAGTCCCCAGTTTAAGAACGAGTTCCATTCCCAAGATCTGTCCTTAAGTCGAATTTGTATGTAAGCTGGAACAGTATTATTGTATAATACTGTATAAGTAGTATTGTGTAATGAACTTGGACCATTGTGTATTTAATTCAAATCGTTGTGTATTTGACTCAAATTTTGCTACAGTAGGGTCCATTCTTAACTATGGGTTGTCCTTAAACTGGGCATTCTTAACCCGGGGACCACCATACATTAGTCTATGGTCGGTAGCATTGGTGTCAGGTTACATCTGGCCATTAGCCCCAGTCTGTCTCTTGCCCGTAGGTGAAGCCCACAAGCTTCTTTCTCTCAGACAGCAGAAACAAAGATGCATCACAGTTGATTAAAGTTCACCCTAATCTATTTCCCTGCAGCTTTTAGGCATTGTTCCTAGTTCTCCCCTCTGGAGCAATCTTAGTCCTTCAGATAGATAAAAACAACTTTAATCAGCCTCCTTAATATTCTTCTGGCTGAATCCTCCCTTCCTTCAACTCTTCAACCATTCCTTGTAGGATTTGGTTGATGGACTCCTCACCATTCTGTTATATTTGATGAAGTGATTTGGGGTCCACCAAAACTGATAATAGCAATTCTTGTTTCCTTTTATTCATCCAAAGTATTTAATATGCAGGCCAGATCCTCTTAAGTAATATAAAAAATATTCATCATCACATGCAAAGGGGTTCAAATGATTTCACTAAAGGCTGGCCACAAAGATGGAAAACCCAAGTGTGCAAAAGTCAAAGCTTTATAGATAGGTCTTGAGAAGTTAATTACAAAATAATAGATTTTGGGAATATTCCAGTTTGCTGAGATAGATGCATGAACAGGTATATTAATATAGATGACAAAAAGGAATTTTCCCAGTGCCCTTGATTAGTCCCTCTTCAAATATAGGAAGAGAGAGTTTCTGGAAAAGCATAACACATCTGTTCAACCTTACTCCTAGGTTCCAGTTCAAATGCAACCTTCCCAGATGCTCCTTCAACTGAGTGCAGTACAAACATATGAGCCAGGTGTGATCCTGACTTCAGCAAGAGAGATCGCAAAGATTCCCCCTTTCAAACTTCTGATGCAGTTCGGCTGGATACCACCTGCTAAATTTCTGGCTTTCTTAGGTTGCCTCGCTTCACATTTTGGGATCCAGCCAACAGCTAAGATCTGATTCCTGTTTGGTCATTTTTGGGGGGTGGGGGGGGGATGAAAAGTAGAAGCAGCAGTGGGGAAACATGGTTAGCCATCAGCAAGATTTCCTGCGTCCACACCAGCAATTTACAGCGCCATCCAGCAACTGCGTGGGTGAGGTATCACTAATGCAGAGTAATACATCATCGTAATGGATTGATAGAGTAATAGATTGATCGGATCCTCCAGGGCGCAGGAGGACTCCCGCGCGCGATCCGACCGACCCGACCCGACCCTCTGCCACCTTCCTGAGGGGGCGGGGGGCAGTCCTGCCATCGGCGCACGTGGCCCCGGCGCGTCCCTCCCGAGCCGGCTTGCCGACGCGTGGAAGGGGCTCCCTGACGTCGCTGTCTGGAGAAGGTGGAGCGGGGGGCGGGCTCGGGCGGAGGTTTTATGAGGCGGGCGGGCAGGTTAAGCCCGAGAGCGGGAGCAGGAGAGGCAGAGGAGCCGGCGGCCGGGCGCTCTCGCCGTTTCCTTCGCGCCAAGCAGCTCCCCGCGCGGGCGGCGCTCCGGCCTGCGGGTCAAGAGGAGCCCCCCTCCTCTCTTCTCCTCTCCTCTCCTCCCTGCCTCCCGCGATCTGCCTTTCTCCGCCCCTCGGCTCGGCTCGGCTCGGCTCGGCTCAGCCCCCTTTCCTCCTCGCCAGCGCGAGGCGCAGCCTGGCCAGCGCGGAGACGCCAGGAGCGCGCCGCTGCCGAGAGCGCAAAGCGCCGGTTCCAACTGAGGACTTTGCTCGCTCCTTGGCTAGTCTCGCCCCCGCCGGTCCCCGCCCCGCCCTGCCATTTAGTTCGTTCTGAAGGGCAGAGTCCCCCCCCCCCACCAGCACCCCCGCCCGCCCCGAGCGCTTCTTTCTGGCCAGACGCTCACAGACTTCGCGATGCTGCCGCTGCCCCTGTGCCTCCTCGCAGCTGCGCTGGGGCAGTTGAGGACTTCAGCTGATGAGCACGTAAGTGGCCTGGCCCGGGAACCCCGGGGGCCCTTGCCCGAGAGGGCGCTCCTCTGAACGTGGGAGTGGACAGCCCCCCAGGCACCTCGTTTACCATTAATGATAGTGAGGAATAACCACCTTTGAACAAAGTCCTTGCTTTTGAATGGGAGAGCGACGTCTCGCTCCTGCATGGAATTACCGCTTGGCGAAGCAGCTCGGGGCTGCCGTAAGGTTTTAATTTGCAGGGTGGTAAAAGAACTTGGTTTCCAGCCTCTTTTGCTTTTTTCAGCCCTGCACGTGTGCATGTGTGTGATGGGTTGGCTTGAGCAAGAGGTATTGCATTGCATGTTTCTGAGCAGATTCGGAGCAGCCAAAGGTTGGGGTGCTTGCCCAAAATCGAGGGAGATGAATATTAGCAGGGAGCTGGAGGAGAGAGAATGGGATGAGATTTGTTTTATTCTCAAGTATACTTTGCTGGTGGAAGAGAGAGTGATGTCAAAGAGAGTGATCATGTCTAATGCACCCAATAGCCAGAATTTTCTGAAAGAAAATCTCTGTGGACTCTTTGGTGCCCTCTGAACTTGGTTGTTTGCTTGCAGATGTTTCATTACCCAATTAGGTAACATCATCAGTGCTAGTGAGTGTGGGGTTTGCTCCCTGTTTATATACAGTAGCTTGCCCTGCCAGTGTTGGTGGGGGTGGGGTTTCCTCCTTGGTGGTTCCTTGTTTAGGGTATTATTTTCTCCTTGATTGTTTGTCTGGTGTCAATCCCTACTTATCTGGGTGTTGGGTTGCTGGAGAGGATGTGTTCTGGTCTTTTTGTTTCCTTCTTAGCTTTCTTATTGTACATTCTTTTGAATGGTGTGTAAATGTGGTTTATCTCTATGTGTCTATTGATGGCTGATTTGTCTGAATGCCAAGCTTGCAGGAATTCCCTCGCGTTTTTGGATTTAGCTTGGTCTAGGATGCTCATAGTTTCCTAGTTGAAACTATGGTTAAGTCTGTCCATGTGCTGTGAGATTAAGGCGTTTTCATCGTGTCTTCTGACTGCTCGTTGGTGCTCATGGATGCGCTCTGCTAGTCTTCTCCCCTTCTGTCTTACATAGTGGCTGTTAGAGTCCTTACACTGTATGTTGTAGATGACTCCTGTTTTTTCTTCTTCTTGGGCTACTGGGTCTTTTGGTTTACTTTTGAAAGTGTCAGGGTGCTTCCCGTCCAAGGGGGATGAGCTCACTTAAGTCCTCCCAGAACTAGGTTAAATGGAGGACAAAGATTCAGGAGGAGCGTGGGAGCACTTTTTCCAACTAACAAACTTTGTTGAAAGTTTTTGTAGCTGCAGCAAACTTCATTCAATGCATCAGATCATCAGATGCAGCAGTTCATGAAAGCTTATGTCTTTTATTCAAATTTGTTAATAAAACCCGTCCTAACATGTCTTAACATGGAAGACAACTTCAAGAGAACTTCCCCCATGGCACAAGGGACTGTCCTTGTGACCGACACTTGGTGCAAAACTAATGTGGAAGAGACATAATCAGTCTTTCCACAACAATAACAACAGCGTTGTTGTTGGGCAGTGCAGCGTTGGGCAGTGCAGGGTTAACAAATATGGGATTAATTCACCCTCACAAAAAATGTTCTCTCTATTCTTGCATGAGATTTGCTCAGGAGTATAACGTTGCTTTTTGTCTTGTCCCCAGACCATGAATGAGCCAGACTTAAGTCATCCTTAGCTCTCCCAGGGTTAAAGGAATATTTTCTCCTGTATTTCAACACTGTTCAAGGGCAGCCCCAAGGTATAAAACCTGTTAGGCTTTGTCACCCATGACCTTGGAGAGACAGACACTAGATGTCAGCAGGGTTTGAAACAAAATCAAGAAAAGGGTCAGGAGGGGGGACACCAAATCTCAGGGTAGCGTGCTGCAGATTCCAAAAAAGAACAGCTATTTCTGACCTCTGTCTATATTTTATTATGCAGTGCTGACAAGCATTCTTTCCTGGAGATGGATGGTACAGGAAGGATCAGAATATCTCTTTCTGCACTGGGTGGGGGTTGGACTAGATGACCTCTGAAGTCCCTTCCAACTCTCTGACTGCAATATTTTGAAATGCTTTCCAAACATTCCTTTTTCTTTGCAGTTGGGAAACAAGAGTGCAACATTGCAAAATGGCTGCATTTCCTTTTCTCATCCTTCACTGAAATTGCTGAAATAAAAGAGTTCTTCCCTTTTTGGAATATTTGCAATTTTCTCACAGTCCTTTTTAAAGCAGGGAGCGATCCTGATTTAGGACAGTATTAAAAAGGCAGGGAGCTGGCAAGGAATGCTCCGGATTACATCAACGTGAACCTTAGAATAGAGACTTTTGGTCTCCTTTTTAAAAGACTAAAGGTTGAGGTCCACTCCTTAATTCACCTTTTGCAGTCTGAGTTGGATTTAAATAGACCCAGTGAAATAAATTTTAGCCCAAGCTTTGCTAATCAAGATGTGTTGGGATAGCATTTCCCAAAATTCTCTTGGCTATTCTGAAGGTGTATTCCCACCCGTTTGAAAAGCTAAGTTGGGGGAGACTGTATGTTTATGTTCAGGTACATAAAAGGATACTACAGGGAACATGGCCAGAAACTCGTTCCCCTTACTACAGGAACAAGGGTCAGAAATAATAGGTATAAATTGCAGTTGGCTAGATCAAATATAAGGAAAAACGTCCGGACAGTAAGATCTGTACAATAGCAGAACAGTCTACCTATGGAAGTTGTGGGTTCTCCATTTCTGGAGGTTTTGTTGAAGAGGCTGGAGACCCACATCTCAGGGATCATTTACTTGGTTTTCCTGCACATTTCAGAGGGATGGGCTAGATGATCCTTGGGATCCCTTCTAACACCACAGTTCTCCCATCCCATTAAATCAATTTAAGCTGCAGTCCATATACAGGGGAATAAACCCCACTGAAGTCAGTGGTACTTCGATGTGTAAGTTTAAAGAGGCACCTTAAAGCTGCATATAGGGAGCATGGTTTTTTTTAAGCATTTTTTTATGTTGGCGATTGATAAGTATTTATCTTTATAGTGTGTCCTCTCCTTTTATATGACCATAAGAGCAGGGAAATTGGGTGGACGGTTTAGTCCTACTGCATAAACAGTAGCTGCCAAGTTTGGGGAGATTCTTTTTAAATCTCCTTCCCCAACTTTTCCCTACAGAAATTAACACACCCATAAATGCTAACCCTTTATTAGAGAGCTGCTTGTATTTTAACTCACACCTGCTGGTTCCATTACTGGGGAGGGATCTAATTTTTGCATGGTGCACCAAACTTTTGCCTGCAGTAGGTTTTTTGAATAGGGATGGGATTACAGCTATTTCTCACCCAAGAATTTCAGACTGGATTCTCCTAGGAAGAATTGGTCCTGGAAAGCAATTTTGAAAAAATGAATTTTTGAATTCTTATAGCTAGATGGACTTACTCCACATCCTGTTGTCTTGTTCCCATTTGTTTCTAATCCACTAGTCATTGCTGGCTGGGTCAGAAATCTGCAGAATGTGTTTTTCTGTGAAACAATGGAGGGACAAAAGAAATTAGTGTGGCCCCTCTTTTCCCCACCCTAATTCTGTGGCGTCTTTCCTGCAGGAGTTATATAATAATTAGCATACTACAGGCATTTGTTCAGCATCTAGACACCAGGGGTTTTTTTTGGGAGGGGGAGCGGTGTAGAATAATGAAATCTGATAGAATAGTCTGTTCAAAAAATATGCTTTTATTAGCCCCTGCTGCTTATGAGAAAATTACTATTTATGGGACCTTATTAATGCCATTATTTCATCCTTTGCAAGCAATACAATTCCTGGCATGGTGGTGGTGGTGGTGAGGAGAAGAAGAGGGCAAGAAGAAGACTGAAGGACATCTAGATAGACTTAACCCGAGCTTAATCGTTGCACTGAATTCTTATAGCTAGATGGACCTTCTCTCCACTGAACCAGAAAAGCATCTGAAAAGCAGTTGTTGGAGTCTTTCTTTGATGTCCTGTTTCTTGTCTCTGTCTTTGCCCTTGCCAGAAACAGACCACAGAACTTGATGGACTTTATCCCAGTATTTAAGGGTACTTTCACTTGGATACCTTTCCAAAAACAGCTTTTCAGAGCATCCTTCCCTCTGCTCAGATCAGAAGTCAATTAATATTTCTCTGATTTCTCTTCCTTCTTCTAGGCTGCTCACCAAGAAACTGTTCAACCAGGTAAGATAGTTTGGGTCTATTTTGTTTTGCTATATTTTTGGCTATGTTGTTTATTTATCTGCATATTGGTTTGCCCTCCTTCACCCAGGCTCTAAATGGCTAACAATCAAAACCATTAAAAAATAAATAAAAATCTCAACAGTTCCATAAGGAATAATAAAAACAACAACAGCCACCAAGAACAGGTATCTGCCAATGCAATCTGACACTGGGGTAGTTGGAACAACCAGGTCTTAACAACTCTCCTGAAATACAGGATGAAAGAGGTAGACCAGATCTCCGTATGGAGGGAGTTTATCTATCTATCTATCTATCTATCTATCTATCTATCTATCTATCTATCTATCTATCTATCTATCTATCTATCTTGTCTCCGCCCATCTCCCCCCAGTGGGGGACTCTGGGCGGCTCACAACATATTAAAACAATAAATAGGTATACAGTTAAAATCTATAACAATACACATTTACAGAAATAAAAGGAAAAAAAAGAGTTCCATATTACAGGGCAACAATCAAAAACACCTATTTCCTAAGACTCATTAGATAGCATTCTTGGGGAGGTGGGACCTGGAGGGATTTAACCCTGTTTTAACTGATGGGATGGGCAGATGAATTATTATATGTCAAAAGAGAGAAACAATATGAAGGATACAGCAACAGAGGAGTTGCTGGTCTTAGAGTCTTGGCATATGGCTGGGCTCACATAAACTGTGGTGTGTTTAAACATGATTGACTGAGCAAGTCACCATTGGCTGGGTACACCCATTCTAAGCCATAAATGTATTTCTTTTTTTTAAATTTTTAATTAAACTTTGTTTTCAATGCACATATGCACATAGGCAAATACATTACAGTAGAGTGAAACAGCTTGATATCTACTCTCTAACATGGACAAGCATACTATTTCTAATAATTATAGCAGAGAGATATAATTGGATGGAGATTGGGGAAATGATCATTTTGATTATGGATCTAAAATACATAAAGAGCCTCAAGCTAGTCAAGAACAGAAGAACACTGTTGTATAAAATAGGTACTGGATGTTATATCCAAAAGAGGTTCTAGCACAGCAGAACCTCTCATGGCAGAAATTAAATTGAGGATCAGTCATTATTAAATTACCACATGCAATTCAAGGGATCAAAGTCTCTAAATGGTAATAAAACCATCACAGCCATTGGTCGCAAAATCCAACTTGGTAGGCATCATGTTTAGGACTAAACTTGGTGTGAAACACTGAAAGTGGGAGAAGGAAGCCTACCTTGTACCAGGACCACGATTTTTATTCAACAAGCACTTTTCAGGGGTTTAATCCTTCTTTTTGAATGAACAAGATCAATAGATCATTTTACTCATGAGGCAACAAGATAATTTAAGAAAAGAAAATGGGTAACTTTAGTCCTGGGAAAAGCATCAAAGTACACTGGAGATCCTGACCTGATGCTAACCATAAATTTATTTCTAAAGCAAGATGGGACACATTATGGCCACGTTCAATGTACTGTATAAATTCAGAGCTGCTGATGGGGTTGGTTGCCTTCATGATAGGCCTAACTTCTGGGGAAATAGCATGCTGGATGAAATGGACTGTTGGTTGATTTTTAAGTTATGGAATGCACTCCTCAAATCGTAGTGTAGAATGTAAGGATCGGAAGTCACCTTGGACATCGTCTGGTGCAACCTCTTGCCCAGGAAGAATCTGGAATCTGCTCCTACCCTGAGTTGGAGGGTTTCTTAACAGCCATTGGCACGGCTGAATGGTTTGGCTACGTGTACTTCTTCTCCTGAAGTGCACAAAGATTGTAGGTGGCCCTGTCCAGGCACAAAAGATTAGCACTGGCTCTGTCAGCCATCTTACCAATTTTGACCTCCCCACCTGCAGACCCTGCTGAAAATGATTAACTCTGAAAATGCGAAAACCATTATCAGGCCAGGACCTAAGAATGCAAGTTGGAGCTTAAGCCCAAAGTCAGAAAAGGAACACAATACTCCAAATCTCTGTTTAATCAGGGGGGCTTTCTTCAGATGCCAAGAGGACAGGGGCCCATCCCAAGGAACTTACCATCATCCAATGGAATGTAGAATCTGACCGTTCGAGAGATTGATTGATTATGTGCCATCAAGTTGTTGTTGACTCTTAGTGGCCACATGGATACATTTTCTCCATGGTGATCTGCCTCTAACCTGATCCTTCAGCCATTCCATCAGTGCCCCCATCGCCACTGTAACTGAGTCTACCCACCTTACTCCCGATCATCCTCTTCTCTTTCCCTCCACCTTTCCCAGCATTAGAGCCTTTTCCAGTGAGCTGGGTCTTTGCATAGTGTGTCCAAAGTAGCATAATTTGAGCCTGGTTATTGGTGGCTCGAGTGAGAACTCTGGGTTCATTTGTTTGATGATCCATCAGTTTGTTTTTTTGGCTGCCCACAGTATTCTCAGGAGTCTTCTCCAACATCAAAGTTCAAAATCACCCACAGTCTTGAAGAAGACTGTTGGCGCTTTTGCTGTGGAAGCAAAAGTCCAACTTTTGCTTCCATAGAGTCTCACAAGGAATACCATGACATGCAGAGTTCCGATCTTTGTAGGTATAGACATCTATTTTGAGAGACATCTATGTTTGAGAGATACAACCCCAGTATCTCCAGAAGAAAACAAGTGGCAAAAATTTTCTGGGGTTGAGCACTGTATGCCAATGCATAAATTAAGGCCCAAGTCATTCTCATTCATCAGCAGATGGCATCTCGCTGACAAGAAAAAGAGAATAGCTGTCACAGCTAGAGGAAAAGAACAAACACGGGTAGTCTGTTTGATGTCAGAAAAGATCTGCCCTCCTGGATCTCTGCTAGGACGCTGCAGGGTCTACAGCCAGGGGAGGGGAGGGGAGGGAGAACAAATTGATAGCACAGATGAGTTTCCAACAAAAGCTTTCAGACTTCACAAGGCGATATTGGGCCACTGCCTTTTCAAGAGGTGGCTTGGCTGCTCTGCGCAGGCTGGAACCAGGCGTCTGTGGGCAACGAAGGGGGCCCATCATTAATTCTGAGCCTACAGGAGAATTTTGAATGGCCCCTGGGGAATTTCTTGCCAGTGAACCCCCTCGCTGAGGAGAGACAGCTCTTTCTGCGCTTGCTCATTTCACTGACCTTCTTGCAATCTGCCTGCTTAGTTTTAAGGAAGCACCATGCATTTTGGAGTGTCTCCTGAAGATATATGGGATTTTACAGGGTATGTGTGTGTGTTTTAATCGCTCAGGCTCTTAATCATCAGAATAAGAAAGTAGGCACCCACCCAACTGAGCTGAGTTTTCACCTGCAACTGCCATCAAAGAAGTCAACTTTCTGGCTTTGATAGGATCTGGGACGCCCCCATTCTCTGAATGACAAACTAAGGAAGGATTTCTGCCCCACAAGATCTTGAGATTATTTTGCCTGAGTTCCAAGCTTTAGAATCAAGTTGCTAGTCCTCTTAAAGGGCAGCATGAGTAAAGGATTTAACACGCATACAAGTGGAGTGCCTTGTTTTAAGGCAGGAACTGGAGACGGGGATTATTTGGCCACAAGTTTGAGCCCCTTGTTTACCAGATGTAGGTGGCAAGTATTGATTCTTGATGAACGGGCAGGTTTAAATTAGGCCTCCTGCAGTCCTCCGAGTATTTTGGTGTTGAACATGAGAGAAAGTTGGAAGGGATCCTTAAGGCCACCTATTCTCACCCCCAAGCAATGCCAGAATCCAAATTAAAGCCTCCCTGACTGATGGCTGTCTGCCTTCCACTTGATCACCCAGTGAAAGGGACCCCCCAATATCTGCCTGAATGATTGTTTCCACTGTCAAATCACTCCATTCCCCCCCCCCTTCAGCTGGAGTTTGCCTTAGGCAGAGAACAGCTTCTGACCTTCTGCTTGACATCCTTTCAGGCATTGAAGAATATCACCTCTCACCTCTTTTCTCCCCAAGGTTGAAGATTTCCAATTCTTTCACTTTAGTTTGTAGCCCCCTGATTCTCTTTGTTTGCTTGTTTGCTTACACAATATATTAACCGCTCATCTCACTTTTTCCAAGTGACTCCGGGCGGTATACAATAGGGTTAAAAAATAGTCAATACATTAAAAAGTATAAAAATATATATAAAAAAACTACTTCTTGTTGCACTTCTCTGCATCTTTGCATTTCACTGAATCCTGAACCGGACACAATATGGGGAAAATATGACCCACGGAACATAAAGGAATCACTTCCTGTGATTTCAAATTATACTTCTGTTGAAGCAGCCTGAAACGGGATTTCCCTTTTTTTTTTTGCAACTACATTGTAGTACTGATTGATATTCAGGATATAATCGGCTCCTACTCGAGATCTTTTACATACTTTCTTTTTCCTAAGTGAAGAATGTTACATTTTGTCTATTAAATTTCATTCCATTATTTTCTGCCCATTTCTCTTAACCTGGGAAAATTGCTTTGAATCTTATTTCTGACCTCTAGAGCAGTGTGTCTCAACCTTGGCAACTTTCAGAAGTGTGGACTTCAACTCCCAGCATTCCCCAGCCAGCCATGCTGGCTGGGGAATTCTGGGAGTTGAAGTCCACACATCTGAAAGTTGCCAAGGTTGAGAAACATTGCTCTAGAGTTTCAGCTGGAATTAACTATCTTGTACAAAGTTAGGTCTTTTGTAAATCTGAGAAGCATTCCCTTCACCTCTTCATCCAAGTTGAAAAAAAGTTGAAAAGTTCAGGACACAGAACTCTGCTTAGCCGCACCCCACCCAATACTTCCATTTCAACCTTGAGGAGCCGTGACTATAGAAAAAAATGGTTTTAATATAGAAGTTGCGCAACCCCAAATGGAGCAATTTGTAAAAACGTGCATTATTCCAGACTTGGGAATCAAATGCATCATAAATGCAAATCTTATGGATTGTATTGTTGTGGACCCCAGATTAGCTTTTTTGACCACATTCTGTGGACACCCCTGAACCCTGCTTAGCTTTTTGAAATCAGTCAAGGCCAGCCAGGTGTCTGTTGAAAGTAAGCATTATTTACTCAAGCTAACTTTTAAGTAAATATGTAAAATACATCTACATTTACAAAACTTGTCCAATTTACCTTTCTCTTCCCCCTCTCCTGTAATTCTGCTTTTCTTTCCTCCCTCCCTCCCTCCCTCCCTTTTTCCTTCTCCTTCCTCCCTCCTTTCCTTCCCCCTCCCTTCCTGATCTTTCTTTTCATTTCCAAGTGTATTTTTTAAAAAATAAACCTGTAAGGAAAATGACTGATCAGTCTAATAAGGACTAATGATGTTTTAGTTTGGAGGGGAAAAACTATCCTCTTTGGAACTCTGATAAATACTTATTTCTTTACAAGTGCTCAAGTATTACCTAATTATATCTTTTGAAACCCTTTCTCGAAAGATCCAGTGTCTTTCCTTAAACAAATCCTTACAACGTGATCGTCTGCAACCATAGTAGAAATGCTGAGGCTGAAGAAACCAAATGAAGACAGTTTAACCTTTGCTGGCTGCACTTAGCTAGAATTGGGGATTGGCTCCATGCGCATATAAGCATTTTCTTCCTCTCTGTCTTTTTGTATTGATTATTACCATAGCTTCACATTAGTCAGCTAGGCGGATTTTTCTTCTTTAAAGGCAAAGTGTGTGTGTGTATCAAACAGTGCACAGGGAGAAGAGAGAGAGAGCAAGAAAAGAGAACAAATTAATGATCAAAATGAAGGATGACCTTGAACATTAATTTATTGAAAGTTCCCACTTTTGCCCATAGTAGCAGCACCATCCAGATATGTTGGTCTGCAATTGCCATCATCCCCAACAGTAGGAGGAAAGCTAGAATGGACCCTCTCATATGGGTACCCCAAGAAAATTACATTTCCACAGACAGTAGATTCTGGCAAATGGATGAAGGAAGTCAACTTTGAAGGTCAGATACCTTCAGTGTTTAAATACATCGCAGTTAATGTTAATTGCCTTTATTCTTTTTTAATCTACTCCCTCCCCCCGCCAAGCCTATTCTATATTCACAGACCTTGCCTGTACTGAATGCAGACAATCTTGTCAATATATCCTCCTTCTCCAATTTATTCCCACCTATATAACAGCAGCTAGTATCTTCTTCAGCTAAGCCTGTTTGCTTCCATGCTCCCACATCCTGCAGGATTTTGCTTTAAAAAAACCTATCCCTGCCCTCCAGCTTAAAAAAGGAGGTGAATCTGATTAGTGTCTCATTGGATTGGATGCCCAGTGCCTTCCCATTCTCACAGACCCTGGTTTTAGGCTGCAATCCAGTTTCTTAAACTACAGGTATCTGCAGAGTCTGATGTTTTCATGACCGCCATCATGATGCAAGCTTGGTGCCTTTCGTACATGTGCGTGACATCATGATGTGTGAACAAAAAGGGCGGAGCTTGCATCACAGCAGTGCATCATGGCTTTCATCACTTGATACTCCCCCTCCCAACTCTTCCACCATAAATGTAGTCAAGCAGCTTGGGTAGGATTGTGTTAAGTTGAGCCTAATTGGGCTCACTGTATTTCCTTAAGCCTTGATTATTCGTTATGTGGCCACACTTGATTGGAACATCTTTGTCGGTGACATGGATGAGCCAGGTTTAATCGGAGATACCTGGACCAAGGCCTTGGAGATGTACTCCATTTACTTTCTTCTACCAGTCCTGAATCTGACTCCTCTCTTGAATTATTGCTCTGCTCTGTCTTGCATCTGCTGAGTACAGAGTGACCATAGAAGGGCATCGCTGGTGCAGGGCATTGGCCTCTTGGTTTTTCAAGTCTGTGTCTTCTTTTGCCTGCTCAGCAGCTACCCCTCCCTTTCTCCTATATATATGTTAAAAAAAAAAAAAAAATCCCCTCTCACCCCTGTGGGTGGTCTGTGTCTTCCTCAATCTCGGGTCCTCTACCAGAGGCCTGGGAGCCTGAGGGTTCTGCGCAGTATCTGAGCTGTTCCTGGCACTGCACTCTTCTGGACAGAGAGCTCTGGTGTTGTTCCTGGGATCTGTTGGAGCCATTCTCCCAGCTTAGGAGTCACCACCGGGACCACTTTGGCCTTTACTTTCCACATCTCTCTAGTTCTTCCTTCAGGCCCTGGTACTTCTCCAGCTTCTCATGCTCCTTCTTCCTGATGTTGCTGTCACTTGGCACTGCTACATCTATCACTACCGCTGTCTTCTGGTCTTTGTCTACTACCACGAGATCTGGCAGTAGATTGGCCTCTTGATTTTTCAAGTCTGTGTCTTCTTTTGCCTACTCAGCAGCTACCCCTCCCTTTCTCTTTTATTTATTTATTTATTTATTTTATTTTATTATACTGTGTGTGTGTGTGTGTGTGTGTGTGTGTATATATATATATATATATATATATATATATATATATATAAAAACTTCCTGTGGGAAATTAAGTTCTCTCTCTTACTCTCTTACTCTGAGGCTCTGCCCATTGATTTTTGTTTGGGTGCTTGCAGGGATACCTGTAAGACATGCAAGCAGTCATGCACTTCTGCAGGCCATCTCAGAAAGCAATATAAGCTTTTGGAGAAGATTAGATGTCTTTGAAAGCTAGCTGGGTATAGTGGTCAAAGACGCCAGACTAGAAACCAGAAGAATGTGTGTTCTAGCACTGGAAAGGCCCTATTTTAGCTAAGGTTAAGTATCCATAGAGCCCATTTTCTACAGAAGGCACCACATCTGGTGGTTGGATTCCATATCATGTGGGTATAAGTGCTGCTACTCAGGTTTGTAGGAAACAAGGCCTAGCCATCTCACAGGGTAAAAGTCAAGAGTGTCAGTTGCACAAAGTTTTGTCCCAAGAAGACTCTGTGGTTACTGGCCTTGGAAAGAAAAAGAGTTCTTCTAAAAAAAAAAAAAAAGAAACCAGATGTCCATATACCAGCTGGACCCAATTTCCCAACAGTTCCCAAGAACCATGGGTTTGAAAAGTTTGTCCGTCTTTTTTTTAAAATGACAAATCTATTAATGGCGGTTAGTCTTGAGGGTTATCTGGATTGTCCATGCTCAGTGCACTTCTGAATACCAGCTTTTTGGGGGGGGCTGGGCGGCGGGAGACAAACAGTGGTAGAAGATTCCTGCCATTTCCTGCTTTGAAGTTTCTCATTGGCATCTGTTTGGCCAGATGGGAAGCAGAATTCTAGATTAGATAGATATTTGTCATGATCCAAGTGGATTGTTTTTTAATCCTTTTATCTGTACAGATGGATAGATTTCTTTCATGGGGCTCTGAGTGATATAGCTATATCTTGATCTGAATTTTGCATTCTCTCACTCCCTTTTTAAAACAGAAACACCAAAGCACAGCACAAAACCATATGCCTTGACTATCCCAGTAAGTAGCAGTGCAGATGGAAGTTACGTCTCCAACGCTGTTTCCTTAAGGCACTCCAGAAGATTTGCAAGGGATGTTTTACCAAGTCCCAAGGAACTATACTTTAACGTATCTGCTTTTGGGAGAGAATTCCACCTTAGACTCAGACCTAACACTCGTCTAATAGCTCCGGGGGCAGTGGTGGAGTGGTATGAAGATTCTCCAGCAATCAGCAATGAAACGGAAGGTGCTAACCAGGATCAAGGCAAGGGTGTCACAGAGAGGCTATGGAAAAAGGAATCACTATGGACCAACTGTGCTTATGTTGGAGATCTGGTGGATATAGCAGGAGCTTCAGTCGCAATCAGCAACTGTGATGGCCTGGTAAGATACATATTTTAAAGGAGATGTTGTCATTCTCAATTATGCATATTGGTGAAAAGGTACTGATCCTACTTGGTTGATTTGAAATCGTTTTGGCCAAACACCATAACTGGTTGCATTTTCTTCCAGATGGAATTGTTTGCAAATCCACTGGCTTTTGTGATCCAAATCGAACGATTGCATCTTTTGGTTCAATAATGATTATCTGCACAGACTCAGGCTGATCTTTTTTTCAACCCCGTAAGAGACTCTAAAGTAGGAACGCTGGGCTCAGGACTCTTTGAAGGAAAGGCTCCTAGGTGAACATTCCCAGGAATTCAGAGCACAGAGACATAGATGCTCGATTCTCTCAGCTGTAGAAACACAGCACGGTAGTCAGAAATTCATGGCGAAGGCATCTACTGTTGCAATGAGGTTGGGGAGATACAATCTTGAGATAGTTCTTGGATAGTTTCTACTTTCTTGGCCTGGTAGGTGCAATCTGAGAAGGCACGGATGATGTGCCAAACGTGCAAGAGGAAGTAGTACTTCAGACTGTGAGCAGTGAGTCTAGAGGAGTGTGTCACTCAGTCTGGAAAGCACCCTCTTGAATGGCTGGGCCCCACCCTACTTTTAGGTTATGGGAAGCCAGAAATCAGGTATATGAAGTGTGAATCAGGCAATAGGCTTTCTCAGTTTTGGCCCCAACCCTCTGATTTCTGGAAGCAAGTAACATTTGAGCTTTTTACCTCTTAATGATGCTTGAGTGGCCATCATGGGTAGTTCATTCACACTAATGTGGATTGTTTTATATTTATTGTTTATTGAATTGTTGCTTGGGGTCTATAGAGACTGGCTGACAAATACTGCTACATAAATAAACAAATGAAGGAATAAAATGGGAGTGTGATAATAGCCAGGGGCAACCTTGAAAATACTCCTGCTGGATCAGGCCAAGGCACATCTTCATCTAGGACTTTTCTTCTTCCAGCGGCCAGTCAGATGTTCTCAAGCAGGTGATGGAGATGTACTCTCTTCCATCATTATTCCCTTAACTGGGATTTGGAGGCATGTTGCCCCCCAACCCTAGCTAGGGATGATAAAATCTGGATGATAAAAATAAGGATGGCCTGTTGTCTACCTCTGCTGTCACCTAGTAGTCACCCAGATTTTAGCAGCCAAGATCTGATAGCCAAATCCAAGCTGGAGATAATACTGAATCTACAAGAGGAATAGCCTTTGATAGGCCCGTCTTTCATGCAGCCATATTCTGATACTGTTGTAGAGGGCATAGGGAATGGCCTTGAAGGACACTACCAAGGCAACAGTCAGATAAAGGAAACCTGAGTCTGGGTCAAGAATGTAATGTGAGTAAATGTCTCAGATAAGCCCCTCCCTACTTCACATGAAGATAAAGGGGGGAGGGGGGAGCACATTCAGACTTGTAAGATTCTGTTACTATAGCTTTACAATAAAAGTAGTACTGGCCTACATGGCATTGGTTTTCTAGTCTGGTCTACCCTGAAGGGCTGGCAACTGTCCACACTGACAAATAAATTTAATCTCCTCAATGGCACCAAAGTGAAAAACTTCAGTTTCAACTCCAGCAGAATTATGTGGTATTAGATACCACAGAACTCCCCAATCTTCTGTTTGGCCATTCCGAAATCTCCACTGAATTCAATAGCATGTCCTAAGGCTACCAGCTCTTGGCTGCAAAAATATGGGTAACCACTAGATGGTAGCATTCTCTGCATCCTGCACAGGTGTCACCACCTTGCTCTTCTCGACCTTCTTTTGTAGCACAGACTCTACAGGAGAAGACAGAGTAAGGCTCTGAAGCAGAATAAAGCAGTGGGATGTGGTCACACAGGCCTTAGCAAGGGAGGAAACAGCTGTTGTGTACCAAATGGCTTTGAAGAGGTGCTTCATTTGAAGCACCCCCTTGAAACTTAGCCCAGCCATTTCTCATGAGTATAAACCCCTCCCTTCAGTATCCAGAGCCATGTAAAAAAGTGCATTAAAGTTAACAGGAGACTCAATGGGTGTGAAAACAAAGAAAAGATCCGGGGAGGGTAGACATGTGTAGGACTTTGGGAAGGCAGGTCTAAAGAAACAAAACTAGTTTGGACCATGTTTTTTGGAGGGGGAAGGAAATTTAGCATTAGGGTACACTGAGATTTGAAGCCTTGGTTTCTGCTTTGAATATTTTTTGAGCAATCAATAGGATTGGATTTGGTTAGTTTATAGCAGTGTTTCTCAACCTTGGGAACTTTAAGATGTGTGGACTTCAATTCCCAGAGTTCTCCAGCGAGCATGGCTGGCTGGGGAATTCTGGGAGTTAAAGTCCACACATCTTAAAATTCCCAAGGTTGAGAAACACTAGTTTATAGACTGGTCAGACATCAAACCGAACTGGATCTCTACCAACAGCAATTGACCATCTGGCAACAGGGCTGGAACAGCAAGAGTTGTAGGCTTCACCCTATCTTTAGCCAGCTATTTTTCCTGGAGAATATTTAGAATACCTTTTTTTTTTAAAAAAATGGTACTCTCCAGATGTGGTGGGACTATATAAATCCCAGTTTTCCCAGCCTGCTAGACCCCTGGAAGTTCCAGTCCTTGCCAGCATATCTGGAGAACATCCATGGGAGCTGAGATACAAGTTGGTTTTTTTTTAGTAAGACTGGGGATTGGAAGACAGCTCTTTCGAAAATGGACTGAAAGCCAAATTCCATGGAAATTGAACTTTTGCATGCAATGGCTTGCTCAGCAGAAGTGTGAATAGACTGAGAGGAAACCCTGTGACCTGTGGTAAGGTCATAGAAGTCCATGCTGGAATCCAGCCTCTTTGGAATCATTGTGGATCTGTTCTGCATAGACTCCTCTCCATGGGCACAAATCATCTTTTGGCCATAGGGAGAATTCCTCTTCATTTTGCTACAGTTTCTTCCTTTCCTTCCGCCGTGCCTGCTTGTTCCTATGGTTGGAAAAGATCCCCAACTGAGTGTGTCAAATCCACTTCACTTTTTTTCTCTTCTGAGAAAAAGAAACGGCCTTGGGCTGGCCTCTTTTGTAGCGATTCCCAGATGTTGCAACCTCTGCTGGGAAGAAGCCGTCTTGAGGCGCGCGGAGCCAATCTGGCAAGATCAACTAAACCGACCTCCTGAACAGGATAAGAGCTGATATTCAGCTTCCCCCCAATGTGACATATACACCAACATGCACCAACTTCTTATAGTTGTAGTCATGTTTTTGGACTTGGAAGAAGGTGGTTCTTGACTGGGAACTGCAATGAAAAGATGCAATGTATCTCAACACTCTAACCAGCCAGCAACCTTGCCATTTCATAGGATACTCCATTCCATTCCCCATTCGTTGAGGTCCCTCCCCCTTTCAAATAACAGCCAGTTTTCTGGTGGTATCAGGCATGCTCTATAATCACTGGGCTGCTAATATGAATCTTCCCTTAGAGTTCTAGTCTGTTGTCAGCCTTACGAGGTAGTCCAGACAAGAAGCACACCTAGTAGCAGTAGTGCTATTGTAAGATTATATTAACAGAATCTTGCAAGTTTGCAAGTGCATCTCTCCCCCCTTGGCTTTACACCCCAAGAAACTAGGGAGGGTCCCTTCTGAGATGTTTGCCATGCTCCCATTCCTTCTGTGGGCTCAGCTGCCTCTTATCTGACTGTTTTCTAATCCTACTGTCTGATAAGGACATTCCCACATACCATTACATCTGACTTGAAAAGGTAAGCAGGGGAGGATGGAAGACTACTAGGAAATAGAACTGTAGCCTAGACTGGGAAATCTAAAAAACATCTTAGAAGGAGGTTATGGCAAACCACTTTACTGTTGCTAATGAAAGGTATATGGGTGTGTCCATTAAGTCATCAAGAGCTGGGTTGGACTGAAAGTAACTTCATATTCATGTTTATCTTACTGTTTTTCCCAAAGGTGACATAATGTGATTTGGGCTGCCCTGTTTTGATTTTGTTCCTTAGATTTCCTCTTACAGGTGTCTGCAGAAGGTTGACATTTCTTCAAAATGATGAAACGTGTTTTGTGATGTCACAACACAAGCCCCTCCCCTTATGTACCTGCATGCAGTTTCACAGCGCAACTATGAAAGGGGCGGAGTTTGCATTGTGACATCACAATGCACATTTCCTCTTTTTCCTTTGACTTTGGATGCTGATGTCTCATCCAAAGCTGATGACTCTTCTCTTGTATATGGATAAGGCTACGTTGGCTATCTAAAAACTCACTCATAGAGAATGAGTTTGTAGGATATATTTGGATGAAATAAAAACTGAAATGAGAACAGTCTTTTATTAGGTACTATTGTACAGGTGGACACAGACTATATTCACATTTGTCACTCGGTTATACAGTTCATGTGTTCATTCAGTTGCTCATCCATTCATTCAGGCTATGTGATTTCTCAGATCCAAGCCAGTCTTCAAAAAGTAATAGGTTTTCCGAAGGGGCTGATCTTCCCCCTTCCTCTTCTTCCAAAGAAAAACCGACTTGGCACATAACACGGGCTTGCAGTGTCTTCAGTTGTCACAAAGACCAGTAGAAACAGTTGCATTGCAGTCGATCGCTGCCTTTGTTCTCTTTAGGGTGCAACCATGTCCTTATATGCAAAAGACCTTTGAAAACAGGGGACAATCTATAGACGCCAAGTGCAGGGTTGTGACTTAGGACAGGGATGCGAAAGCCAGTGTCCCAAAGTTGCCTGCTTCTCCTTGCCAACCCCATCCTTAGATATAAAAGAGAGTTCCTCCAGAAGAGCCACCAAATTGTAACTGTTCCTACGTTAGAAGGAATCTTAGCTGGGTTTTGCTAACTTATTTCCTTAGTCTGACTCAGTTTTTGAGAATAGAGTCCTTTTGATGTAATTCTGGAAGAGAAAATATGTAGTTATTCACTATCAACTACTGTAAAAAAATGATTCTGAAGGCATTCAGTGTGCAAGATATTCATTATTTCTTAGTTTTAAGAGTTTACCTAAACCATTGGTTCTCAACGGGGGCGGTACCGACCCCCGGGGGGCGGTGGGAGGATGCTGAGGGGCGATGAGCATGTTTTGGCATTCGAACTTAATTTTAAAACTCTCAAAAAAATTTATTAAACTGATTATCCAGTTTACACCATTTGTACCAGCAGTAAAACGAACTTACGTGACGGCTGCCCTCACACATTTCTAAGAATGGTGAGACGAATTTGTATTCTAGGTAGGATGACTTTGAAGAACTCGACACTACGATTCTTCTCCGATCCCAACCAGCACAGCACATGCGTCAGCTGTCTTCCCGCGCGATTAATCGCAGTGCGTGCGTTGAGCGTCCTTTCAATATGAATGTTTGATTTGACCCGTGTTTCTTGAGTTGCTTTTCGTTCACTTCATTTTTTTTGCATTAGTCATTTTAATTTTAATAAAAGGAATGCAATTACCTTCCAGGGCAAAAGTATTGAGTTAAATCAAACAAATTTGGTGTGTAAGTCTACTGAAAAAAAATACTTAAAATTTTTGCCTTTTATAATCCAGTAACTCCTCCCCCCAAAGGGTGGCGTTGAAAAATTTTCCGCTCCTTAGGGGGGGCGGCAGCTTCAAAAAGGTTGAGAATCACTGACCTAAACTATTAATAATTGAGCAATGTATGTAATTGACCTCTAAGTAATTTTACTTGCAAACCACCTGGAGTCACTTATACAGTAAGATGGGTGGCGTATAAATTTGATTAATAAATAAGTAATTGCACTAAATGCAAATATAGTGAAGAATAATTAAAGAACATTGTAAAAATATCTTAGATTCCCAGGAGACCTCTACCTCCTTGCGTAGGATCAGCACATAAAACATATCCTAGCTTTTTTGTTGCTGTTATTAAATTGTTGCCTATGGCTTGGAAAGTTCTTGCAGGCCACGGTAACTCAGTTTTGCATTTTTAACCTGCTCTTTTTTTAAAACAAGAAAGATCTCTTCACATATAACTACACAAAGAACTGAAGTGGATGGTAGGTCAATTCTATCCATGCAGAAAGGGCCATGCCAAACGGTTCTAAGGCCTGAGTTTGGACCAAACTACATCAGATTAAATGTTACAACGCTCCACCTCAAATTTAGAGGACAGCCTGGGATGTGGAAGAGGAAGATTGTGAAGTCTAATGCTTCTTCTTCTTGTCTTGGTTCCTTTGAGTGGGGCAGAGTAGCTTTACATGCAAAATTCTGCAGACTCTTCTATTAAATGGGGTGTGTGTGTGCTATTGCAATCCACTTTGTACCCCCCCACCCTATTCTAATTGATTCCTGTGGGAGATTGGGGGGGGGGTTGACAAACGACCTGGCTGCTGTGATTGGCTCTCTGGCTTTTCCCACCAGAGATTATGCAAGCAGGAAGCTAGTTCTGCCACATTGTTTTAAAGTTAGTTTGCTGAAATACCCAAGTTTAAGATGGATTTGATGGGCTAGGAATCAAATCAATTCACTTATTATTTTTTTTAAAGGTAAACCAGGTTAATTTAAGTAAAACACTGAACACGATACTAAAATAAAAGTGTTCTAAGTAAATGAAAAAGGTAATTTTAACATCTTCCCTGAATAGGGCTTAATTCCTTGAGACTACCTGGACAGATCCATACAGTTTTCTTGATTAAAATAAAGAAGTGGTACTTGCCATTGATTTCTTCTAAGGCAGTGTTGTCCAAACTTGGCCACTTTAAGATGAGTGGACTTAAACTCCCAGAATTACCCAGCCAGCCATGCTGGCTGGGGAATTCTGGGAGTTGAAGTCCACTCATCTTAAAGTGGCCAAGTTTGGACAACACTGTTCTAAGGTGTCTTTGATTTTCTACTTTGGCCTATAACTGGAATTTCCATATGCTCTTCCATCCAAGTACTAAACAGTTCTGACTCGGCTTAGTTTTTTCAAGGCCAGCTGGTGCTGCCACCTGAATAGGACCTCTCCCTACTGCCCAATTCAAGAACTCTCCACCAATTCCTGCCCCACTTGAAAACCATACTGCTGCAAAATGTCCTGCCTCTGTAGCTGGAACGGCAACAGCTGTAGCCATCCTAGATGGTTATCAAACAGTGGTGTCTTCATTTACAGTGGGCAGGACAAGTTAAGGAAGGAAATTGGTGGATTTCCATGACTGTTTCCTTTCCTTCCTACCCATCACCAGCAGCCAGCTGGAAAACACCCACCAGTTCCTCTTTCTAACATGGGATTGGAAGGAGGCAAGATAGATACACACAGATTTAGACCACTGTCAAAATTTGTTCTGCATGTGCTTTACATGGGTGTCTTCCAAAGAAGCTTTGGTAACAGCTGATGGACATGGGAGGACAGCAGAGTGGAGTGGAGGAGACAGCCAGCTCCCCCTACATACATGGTGCTTTCCTCTTCCAGTGCTGATTAGCTGTCAGTGGGCTTCTTTTGAACACAGGATGGGGATACACCTTCTACTTGGTAAAAACTCTCGACTAGCAGGAGCAGAGAGGGAATCAGAGGAAAAAGCAGGAGAAGGAAGTAAAGGGAGGAGTGGGGAGACAGAAAACCACACAGAGGAGACATTGCCTCCTTCAGACTGGTAGCACCACTGCTGGTGTCTTCCATATGTTCTTAGCATTCCACTTCCAGGCAGAGGACAGAGAAATTTGTAAGCTGTGGTCCAACACTTCTTAAAGAGGAGCAGGTTGGGGAAGGCTGATCGAAAGCTTCATTCTCTTTGCTCCTAGCGAGAGTGACTTCCATAAATTAATGATGCACAAAGCCCTGGTTTTTATATGGCCCAATCTCCATTGCTGTTCAGTTTTCTTGGATTTCATCTAACGTGAACGCAAGCAAAGTTTTCTCTATATTTTGCTTTGTAATAAAGTTCAGGAGCTGGAAGAGCTCCCTGACATTGAAGGCCAAATTACTCATTGTGGGCTTTTCCATAGTGCACCAGTTTTATCCTTAGCGTTATTGCTCCATTGTGCAAGTTCCTTCATTGCTTTTCTCATCAAAGGCTTCCTCCTTGGCATGAGCATGAAACATAGTAGTCAACGAATACGTTACCTCCATCCTCACCACATTTGCTTTTGGCTGCAAAAAACAAAACAAAACCATAAACAATACTCAGCTGCTGTGCCTCTCATAGCAACTGGGAAGAATGGGGAAAGATCACAAGATACTTTGGAATAAGAAGGGAAGGGGTGAACTCTGATGCATAAGTAGGATGGATGACATGAGCATTCTTCCCTCCTGTGGGAATCCATCTGACCTGCAACTCCAGAGGAAGTGCCTCAAAAATATCTTTACATGGTAATTGCAGGAGCAACTGAGCTTAAAATTACCTGACTCACCTTTTCCATGCAAGCTTCACAGCATCATGAGAGCAATAGGGCTATCTTACTGATCTCAGATCAGCATGGTCCTTACTTGTGGAAGGGGGCTTTAAAAAGTCTGCTAATGCATGGCTATGTTGTTAAACAGTGGGTTGGAAAGGGAACACCAGTTGCATTTCTTAGGTGGGTCAACCTCCACATTGGGTCCATCTCTCCCATACCAGGAGAGAAATGAGCACTAGCGGAGAAAGAGTGGTCCACTAAAATGTTTCCTTCAATAGAAAAAATAGCCAGTTTAAGCAAAATTTGGAAAAAGTAAGTTTCATGTAATGAGTATTTTGACTGTGCTGTAAGATAATGGGTAGAGGACAGGTCTGCATTGCAATAGAGATTGGGAGGGGAAGTTGGTTGCAACATTAATGCAAATGAAACATTTCTCCTTCCTCCTGGCTTCTGCCTTCCATAACTAACATGTTTATCTCTTCTTGGCTCAATATATTCCCCCACCCCATAATTAACTATGCTGCAGAGTAGAACTGACAGGTGTTTTTTGTTTTTTTGTATTTTACTGTGAGTGTAATAAATCTGTGAGCTGTAATAAAAATCACACACAAAAAATGATTCAATTATGTCCTCTTCTGCCATATAATCCTGTTTTATTATGATGGAGTGCAGTATGGGGAAATACGCTTTTGGCAATGCAAATTAGAAGTTTTCAGGTGGTTTCATTCATTTTCCTTTCCTTGTTTCCAAGAAGGGATGAATGAAAAAGGCAGTAATTCCCTTGATAAAATCCAGAAATTTTATGTATGTATGAGAAAGAGTCCATGTGGTGAAGTAATTATGGGAGAACAATGCATTCAGGTAATCCTCGACTTACGACCACAATAGGGACCATAAAATTCATCATTAAGCAGTATGGTCATTAAGCAAGGCATCACTTCCCACACCCAATTTTACAAAATTTTTTGCTGCAGTCGTTAAGCAAATCACCATGGTCATTATGTGAATCATGCGATTCCCCATTGATTTTGCTTGTCAGAAGCCCCCTGGGAAGGTTGAAAATGGCGATCCTGTGTGACCCCGGGATACTGCAACCATTGTAAATGTGAGCTGGTTGCCAAGTGCCCAAGTTTTGATCACGTGACCACAAGGACGCCGCAACAGTCATAAGTGTGAGGATTGGTCGTAAATCACTTTTTTCAGTTCATCGTAACTTCGAATGATTGTTAAATGGATGGTCATAAGTCGAGGACTACCTGTAACATATTAACAGACCTCATGGTCTGAATGACCCCTTCCAATATTTACATTTTAAGCTATGCTCAGATTTAGGATTATTTCCAAAAGTGAAAATTTATTTATATATTTTTAACCACCAGAAACTTTGCTTTGACAAGAAGATAAATATGAACCTGAATTTAAAAGAGATGTTCATATATTTTGGCCAATCAATTCATTAACCTTTATTGTATGATTAGTCCCAAATGAAGTGAATGTGTAATATGAATGGCTGATGTCACATAGGTCTTTAAAGTGATTGCCTCCTTTGGAAAGTTAATAACGTAATTTCTGGGTTTTGCTATTTTGTTTTCCAGATGCTAACAGGGTTACAAGAGTGAGTAACAATGCCTGAACAGATTTACTCATGCCGATGATGCATGCTTAGAAAATGTAACCCATATTTATTTACTTTTTATTAATAAGATTTATATCTCACCCAATATAGCATTCCCATTTTCCCCTATACCACCCATGTGAAATAGGTTGGGCTAAGAGATAGTGGTGGCCCATACTCAACCAGTGAGCTTCCATAGCTAAGGGAGGACTGAAATCTGGGTCTTCCTTATATTAAAGCAATCTTTTACTTCACTGGGTTTTGACTTATAAAAGTATTAATGCCAAATACATTGTTAATACTGTCTGTGAGTTCTATCCAGTAGCATTATTCAATTCACCAGAGGTTCCTCTCAATGGGATGGTTGAAAAAAGGTTTTGGAAGCAAGCAACAAATTATTCTACTCTGTCATACCTTATCTTGAGTATTGTGTCTAGTCGGGCATCCACGGGGATAGGTCAAAAAAGTCAAGATGCTGACTGTGACTGTGCAATTGAACCCCTGCCTGTTTTTTATGTCTGTCAATATGCCATGTAAAAAAGGGCATGGGCTTCAATCAGGCAGTCATGACTTTTTTGACCCCACGGCCCGCAGACATCCCTGTGTCCAATTCTGGGTTCAATACTTTAAGAAGGATTTGAACAGACAGGAATTTGTTTAGGGAATAGGAATGAGAAGGGAATGGGCACCTGCAAATAACTGCTGTGAAGACGGGTTGAAGGAACTAATAAGGTTTAGTCTCGAGAAGACTAAGGGGATGATATGAAAAGAGTCTTCTTGTACTTGTTAGAAGAAAATCAAGACTTGTTCTCCATTGATCCAAAGTAGGGATGTGGAAATGTGTATTTAAGTTCCAGGAAGGTAGATTCCAGTAGTGTTAGATGAAGAGCAGTTTGACAGTGGAATCAAAGATCCAGAGAGATGGTGGATGTCCTTCCATTGGGTACCTTAAACTCTATTCAAGCAGAGTTTAGTTGGCCATCTGTTGCAGATGCTTCAATTTAGATTCCAGGCCTGAGCAGGGGTTGGAATGGATGATCTCATTTGATCTTGTCTGCTCTAGGAGTCTATCCTGATTCCTCAACCTTTTTGAAACCCTCTGGGCAAGGTGAGGTGCATAAGAACATAAGATGCTGGATCAGACTCCTGGCCCGTCTAATTCATCCGTCTGTTCTCACAGTGGCTGACCAACTGCACAAGGAAGCCCACTAGTCTCCCAGTAGATGACCTTCAGAGGCAGCCCCACTGCCATCAAGGCTAAGAGCCATTGATCTCCAGGACTTCCACCCATTTTTGAAGCCAGCCAAGATGGTGGCCAGCATCATGGAATTCATGGTAGCAAATTCCAAAGTTGAATTATGTGTTGTGCAAAAAAACCCTTCCTTTTGTCTGTCCTGATTCTTCCAGGAGTCAACTTCATTGGATGACCTCTGGTTCTAGTATTTTGGAAAGGGAAAAATAGCTTCTCCTTGTCCACTTTATCCACACCATGCATAATTTTGTACACCTCAATCATATAGGAGAAGGAATTTACAAAAATTGTTTCCATTGCTCTTCATGGAAGTCTTGGCTGATCAAAGAACTGAAGTGCTTCAAGTCCTTAAGAAAAAAAAAAGGGAAATGGTAGACAAATGGTTCAAATAAATAATAAATAAGTAAGATGCTATTTTATTTAAATCACCATTTAGCAAATGCATCCAGTTGAACAGATCAATCTTTCAGGGAGATTAAAAAGGAGTGGGAACATAGCTTCTCAACCATAATTCTGCTCAGATATAGGCTCTAAAGATCAGCCTTCTCCAAATTAATACCTCCAATTTATTGGAGCTGTAATCCCCAAAACACCCACCCATAAGGGCCTCTGCGGCAAGCTAAGATTGAAGAATATTGAAATGGGCATTTCAATGTCAAAATGCAAGCTTCACTTCTACATACTTGCCTGTGATGGCATGAAACAAATACAGAGGGGTGGGAGTTTGTGATGTGAGACTGTAGCTCATATTTTGTCATTTTGCTCTCCTACCCCTTAATTCCCTCTCCTCACAAATGTGCATCCCTACCCAGATTCCTTCATCATCTCTCCGGTAGTTTGCTGGCTCTTATTTTTCTTGATCTATTTCTTTGAAGTATTTGAAGCCACTTTTTCTTATCTCTGATGATTATTTGCACTCTTATTTTTTTTCCTCTTGAAAAGTATAACCTGGTACATTTGCTGGGCTATGTTGCGGTATTGTTAAAAGGAATTCCTTTGTGGATCCTGCTCCAGGGTGAGGAAGTGCACATGATGTAAGAGTTCTAGAGGGACTCCAATTGCTGGTCTACATGTGTTCAGCTAATCATCTCAACCAAAATTAAGATATTTGCATAGTTCTTCCAGTCATTCAGGAGATGACACAAGGTACAGGTAGTTCCCAGGTTAAGAATGCCTGGGTTATAGACAACTCATAGTTAAGGACAGATCATATTGTAGCAAAATTTGAGTTAAATTCATGATTCAAGTTAAATACACAATGGTTCGAGTTCATTACACAATACTAGTTATACAGTACAGGTAGTCCTTGACTTATGACCATTCGTTTAATAACTGTTCAAAGTTACAACAGCACTAAAAAAAGTGACTTATGACCGGTCCTTGTGCTTACAGCCATCACAGCATCCCTGTGGTCATGTGATTAAAATTCAGTAACTTGGCAACTGGCATGTATTTATGACAGCTGCAGCATCCCGGGGTCATGTCCTTGCCATTTGCAACCTTCCTAGGGGGCTTCCAACAAGCAAAGTCAATGGGGAAAGCCAGATTTGTTTAACAACCATGTGATTTGCTTAACAACCATGGCAAAAAAATCATAAAATTGGGCATGACTCATTTAACGACCATATCGCTTCACGATGGAAGTTCCGGTCCCAATTATGGTCATAAGTGAAGGACTACCTGTATTAATTATTAATGCTGTTCCAGCTTAAATATAAATTTGATTTAAGGATAGACCTTGGGAATGGAACTCATTCTTAAACTGGGGACTACCTGTATTATGTTTATCAACCAAATGCAAATCAGATGCAGGGAATGGGATCTCCTTCTAAATTACTTGCCTGGAGAGACAGATGTTGGCTGGACTCTTGCAAGATTTCTAATCTGGTTACTGAATGAGCCCATTCTCTGTGCTTGCATTATACCTTGAATGATAAACTGAAAGCACAGGCTGGGTGTCTACAGATCACTGATCCACAAAATGTAACCAAGGTTAAAGCAAAACAGGTCCTTCAATGATTTGTAAATGTGTTGGGTGAAGAGAGGCTTCATGGCAGCTTCAGACGTGGCAGTGGCCACTCCACCTCTCAGCTAAGAGCTGGCAAATCTGTGCTTCTTCGATGCTGGTGGACTTTATCCCATCGTACGTGGCCACTGACCTTTCTGAGGCTGTGGATCTTGTGGGTGCTTTAGCCCCAAAATATATGGACAAGAATACATTTCCCAGCTTTGCCACAGATCTGTCACCGATAAAAGACTCTGTTGCATTTCCAATGCCACTGATTGTTCAGATTGTTCCCAAGAAACACTTTTAATACACCAGCTCAACAAAACGGAGCATTTCTCTGCAGTTCAGTCATCCCACACCCAAATGTCCAGCCTGTGAAGAAAGTCCAGGTGTCTTGGTGGCAACCACCTCCCCTCCCCAGCTTCTAGAGCAACTCAAAGCTATATCCCCTTAAGCTACGGAATTAGAAAAACCATCACCAACTTACTGCCGTTATGTTTTGATGAGGGCAGGCGGAGGGAAAAGCAATGTGGGCAGCATTACCTTCTTTTAGCTTCCCTTTTTCCTCTCTGTAAATCGGGCAGTGTTCAGTGTGGCTCTGAACGTTTTTCATCCCTGGGCTTAAAAAAGCGAGCGGCAGGTATGTCGTGACGCAGGTTTTGCACAGTCATTGAACTGATCACACCTTAAACTAACAGAGTGGGAGAAAGGTAGCTGTGTCTCGCTGGCACTCGGGTGTGTGTTTTTTAGGTTGGGGCAGCAGCAGGTTTACAAAAGCCCGTTTTATGTCCACTCTTTGAGAAGTGAAAGGCTGGAGGGCCGTCTCCAGAGAGGGCTGTCTCTGCGCTCTCACGTAGCACCTCCACCAACTTCTTCACCTCCCTTCAGCCTGATCTTGTATATTTGTCTTGGCAGACCAACAGGAGCTGCTGCCCCTGAAACTTAGCCCTTCCCTGATGGAGCACAGAAGTTTTCCTCCTTCTTCAGTGGAGCTATTTAGCAAGGGGCCAGACACAGACCCATCCGGGACACGATCCCTTACAAAAGTGCCCATTGCGACAGCGAAACTAGCTATTGGTTTCGGAAGCTACCGGTGGGGCTTACACAGCAACTTCCACCCTAATGTGATTTGGTTGGCTGTGCTTTAATGCGTGGTGGTGGAGGCCCACCACTGAGTTCATCAAAGCATCATTTCTGAGTTAGAGGACTGTGCAGACTCAGCCACTTGTGGCTTATTCAGTAAAACATAATTAAAGAAACCATGGTATACTGGTTGGCTGCAGTCTTGTCAGAAAGAAATGCCTCTAAAACAGGGAGTTCTGGATTGGCAATACAGTTGTAGAGAGCCAGTGTGGTGGTGTGGTTTAGGGAGATTGAGATCTAGAAACGGGGAGACTGAGATCTAGTTTATTTATTTGTTTGTTTATTAAAGGTATATGCCACCCATCTCCCCCAGAGGGTGATTCTGGGTGGCTCACAATAAAAAAAAAAATTCCCCACAATAACCCTGTGAGGTGGGTTGGGCTGAAAGAGAATGGCTGTCCATGAGCTTCCCTGGCAGGAGAACCTGAGTCTGCCCAGTTCTAGTCCAATAGTTTAACCACTACACCAGACTTTTAGTAGTTATTAATGCAGTGCCCAGGACTGGACATAATAATTAAGGTGGGATCTGTCTCCAGAAGGCTCCAGAACAATGACGTTCTGTGATTTGGAAGTTACATTTCTGTGGTTGACGCCAATAATTGCATTTGGCTTTTTGCAGCCACATCGCACTGCAGTATACAATCAATGTGAAGTCATCAACATCTGAAGAACCATAGGTTGTCCATCCCTGCAGTGAACCGCACTCTCGAAATTGCACCATCTTGAAATACCGATGCAACATTTTCTCCCAAAGATTGTAACTGAAGCTAAAATTAACTCAAGTTTAAAAACAGAGGTGTATTACAGGGATAAGAAAAGTTTTCTGAGCCCTGAGACAAACCTCTCCAATGGCCCTGCATCTCAATATTGGTCATCAGTTAAAGAGCTAGCGAAGAGCCAATCTGGTGTAGTGGTGAAGGCACCAGGCTAGAAACCAGGATACTGGGAGTTCTAGTCCCACTTTAGGCATGAAGCCAGCTGGGTGACCTTGGGCCAGTCCTTCTCTCTTAACCCCAGGAAGGAGGCAAGGGCAAACCGCTTCTGAAATCTTGCCAAGAAAGCTGCAGGGACACATCCAAGCAGTTGCCAGGAGTCAACACTGACTCAAAGGCACAAACACAGACACACAAGTTGCTAGTGACTACATCTAAGGGAACACTGGTGTTTTAGGAGGAACATCAGTGATGGCGGCTCAGGGTGCTTTCTTGATGTCTGAGCAACGTTGGCAGGTTGCATCAGCACTAGGGTTGCTAGTTCTCCACTGCATAAATAACATGACCAGTAGATGGAAGCACTGAGCTGGTTTTCTGTCTCTCTTTGCTGCCATCTAGTGGTCACCCTCATCCTTCCTAGCTAAGATTGGCTTCCACACTTTCTTAGAGCCTTCTTCCTTCTATTGTCCTGCTGTAGAAGCTGCCTCGGCAAATAGCTTTCTTTTTCTCCTTGTTTCCTGATACTTGACCAAGACTGAGTATCTGTTTAGCAAGCAGAACATCCCATTTTTCCTTCCCCAGTTACAAAGATCAGGAGCTAATGAGGGGGGAAAAGGAGAGATCAAATGCCAGTTAGAGTCAATAGGATTGAGTTAGAGATGGGAACAGGTATGGTCTCTTCTCCTCTAAATATTGCTAAATTACAAATCACAGCATCCCTCACTGGCCATGCTGGTTATGGTTAGTGCCACACCTAAATGCATCTGTCAGTCATTTAGATGTTTTCTTCCCTTCAAAACAGGCTTTGGTTGTTCTCTCTTATTCTTACAGAGCTTTCCAATGTATTTTGTTTTCTCTTTACTGTACTATTGGAAGTGGTGGAGGGTGCAACTCCTGCTTTACTGTCTTCTGTTAAACATTTGTCCATTCTTCTGGCCGCCCAGATTCCCCAGTCTGAAAAAACCAACAGTAGGTCCCCTATAAAGCTTTTCCTTGAGATGTATTGGAATAGTGGAAGCCCAGAGTTGCAGACGGGAAACAAAAAATGAATAGGATGGAAATAGGACATACACCTTAGGCCATCTAGTAAGCGAAACAAAGCGAGGACGCCCCAGTCCTTCCAGAAGATATTCACTGAAGTTCTCTTCTCCTTTGAAATACATTTTGATAGCTAATATTTATGTGTGAAACTATTTGGTTTGCAATTCAGCAATATCTGCAGTTTCTCATCCACGAGTGTCTGCAGGAATGGGGTCAACATCTGCAAGAAGGCGAGTATTGTTTCAGTTGCAAAACTGCCTTTGCAGAATTTGACCCATGGGTGGACACCACTGTTCCCACGGCTGGTATAGATGAACCAATCATCTGCCCTGTTACAAGATATAGTAAAAGAGCAATGTGCAATCTTTTCAGTCTTTTGCAAAGTTGTCAGAAGCAGCTCTCAGCTGTCTCTACATACTGAGCAAAGCAGTTATGCAGGCACGTGCCTGCCAGTGAAGGCAGGAGGAGCAGCAGTGCAGAAAATGAGGCTGCTTTGATGATTCAAAGAGTGTGGCTTGGCTTGCACTCTTGCACTTTGCAAAGCATCTCATTCAAATGCTTTGCACAGCCCCATGAATTTTACCCTTGGTTAACTTTTTGTCATTAACCACACTTGTGTGAACCTGGCATGTTCGGGTAGTTATGGTTGAGCTATTGTGCAAACCCAGAAAGTGGGTTATTTCGGTAAGCAGGTGAAGTGGGTTCTCTGAACACAGCCAGAGAAAACTTGAGAAATACCAAGTAGGGAGATATGAAGCTGAGTGTGGTTTCAGATGAGATTTTTATGCTGCAATGATCCCTAATAACTTAGGAGGAAAGAGAGTAAGGCTGTGCAGTGCTTTGGATTCTTAAAGCAGCTGCATCATTATCCAGGGATGCACAGATGCTGCAGGGAGGTTCCTAAGTGGCCCCACAAGACAGGCTAACTCAACAAACAAGAACCACCTGGATTTCTGGAAAGATCTGTATTGTAAAGTGCAGAAACTTATATGTCTGCTAGTGCAGTTCTTTAGATCAACTTAGACCTACCATAATCAAGACACAGTCTCTTTCTCATCCTTCCTCCCTCCCCAGGGCCGAGGAGGTGCCCCTTATGCAATTTCCTTCCCTGGGTTCCCAGATTGTGCTAGACATCCCATCACACTAAGCAGCTTTGGGGGATGGAGTCTGAGGCATTGCTCATCCATAGCAGGACACTATTTCACACTGAGATAGGTCAATGGAATGTCCAATATGATTAACACTGATTTGCTATGGCTTCCCAAATGCGACCTTTTCCAGCTCTATGTAGAGATGCCATGAATTGAATCTTGGGCTTTCTATATGTTAAGCAGCGGTGGCCACCCAAATCCTAGCAGCCAAATGTGGCTCAAAGCCACATACCCTTGAAGTCATCCAAAGTTGGGTGTGATTCAAAGGATGCCCCCCCCCTTTTTTTGATTTGCAAATTCCCAACATAATTTCACTTGACTATACTTCACGTGAAGCAGCATTTCTCTCTGCTTCAGAAAAATGAATTGAAGGTGCTGGTTTTCTTGGTTTGCGTTCCTTTTGGGATTACCTCGGGCACGTTCAGTAAGAAACAGCTTCAGAAAGGACACAATGCTCCTTCGTAAGATGACTCACATCAACACTGTGCATTGGTAAGGTGAATTGGGTCACCTCCATGGCACAAAGAACTTCGTTGACCAAAGCATTTTTGCCTTGCATAAGTGCCATCTGTTCCTAACTATGATGATGCCAAAATACCAAAAGATACATTGCAACATCACAAACAAGGTTCACTCTTTTGTACATGCACTGTGGCCTCACAGACAAGTACAGTATATGAGGGATGCGTAATTTGTCCCTTGTTTCTCAGAAGCCTATATGCAAATATTCAAAACAATGCATAGCTATGCCTGGAAAAGTACATAAAATACTGGATGGTGATATCTTTTTCTGCTGGGATGGAAAATATCACAGAGCTTATTTCTGGCTGATTTTATCAGACTATATTTAGGATCTTGCAAACCCAGTTAAATTCCTTTTGATTGATTTTATTATATGCCATCAAATTGGTGTTGACCCTTAACAACCGCATAGGTAGATTTTTTTTCATGGGATGATCTGTCCCTAACCTGGTCCTTCAGATCTTCCAATGGTAGACCCATTGCTGCTGTGAGTCCATCCATTTGGTTGCTGTTCATCCTCTCCTTCTCTTTCCTTCCATCCTTCCCAGCATTATGGACTTCTCAAGGGAGCTGGGTCTTTGCATAATAAGTCTGAAGTATGATAATTTGAGCCTGGTCATTTGTTCCTCCAGTGAGATCTCTGGATTGATTTGTTTGATGAACCGTGTGTTTTCTTGGCTATCCATGGTATTCCCGGGAGTCTTCTCTAACACCAAAGATCAAAGCATCCATACTCTTTCTATCCTGCTTCTTCAGAATCTATAGAGTGTCACAGAGAAAACCGTTGTCTCCATGATATTGATCTTTGTAGGTAAAAATACATCATGGCATCAGAATACTTCTTCTGAAGTTTTCATAGCTACATGATCAAGTGCTAGTCTGTGGTGCATTCTTGAAAAATCTCCTTTTAGCAAACAGTAATTTCCTTTTCATTACTCAAATCTTCCAGTAAAGTGATCTGCTATAGAAGAATTAATCTGAATGGTTCATCTGGCAGATACTCCGATATTTTATAATCCCTTCTCACTGCACAAATCTCCCTTGTCCCTCCCCCCACCCCAGGTAATTTCTGTTTCAGGATTAGAATTGCCTGAATTTCTGGGGGCCATGGACTTTACATCTCAAATATAACATTAATGTGTGCAAAGGGGTATGAATCCAGATCTTCCTAGGAAGTCCTTTGCCTGCAGATTGTAACTTGCAGGTTTAGGAAGGCTACCCTAAAGTGAATTCTGGACTTGATGTTCCAGCACTTGGTTTTATTGCTTTGCAGGTAGTTTTGTTAAGGTCAGAAAGTACGGCAACATTCAGGTGCTGTGTTACCAGCACTGGCTAAAGCAGTAATACGAGCCCTCTCTCTTGCTTGAGAAGCAATCACATATTCCACTCTCCACAGTGGTGTGGAACTGGCTTTCTTCCCAACTGCCTTTTTACTGTGAAATCAATCAGGGTAGACTCTTATTTCAATATAATAATCAGTGCAGACTGTGACTTCTAAATGGGATTTTTCCTGCTCCACCATACCTTCTCTTCTTCCAAGTCCTTAACTGTCAGCCTTATGTGGTAGTCCAGACAGGAAGCGTACCCAGATGCACTAATTCTACTTTATCATAAGGTATATTAACAAAACCTTGCAAGTCTCAAGTACATCTCTCCTCCACCCCCACCCCACCCCCATTCCCTTTACAGTGCAAGGAACTAGGGAGGGTCCCTTCTAAGACATTTGCCGTACCCCCATTCCTTCTGCAAGCTCAGCCGCATCTTATACAATCATTCTCCTGGCTGTGGCTCTTCCCCCTGTCTCCCAAAGTCATTCCCACATACCAGTACGTTGATGTTCCTGTTTCACAGTCTTTGAGGTCTTCTTGTCATCCAGCTAATGTTACAATCCAGCATGATTTTACTCAGGTTGAATTGTGCTTGTGAAACAGGCATTGTGCTGTAAGTCCTACTGAATTCAACAATGGAGTAGATATGATTAGAATTGTGCTGGATCTCAAAAGCATTAGGGAAGAATCCTACTAAATAAACATAGGAAGCAGCTTTGAGCTGTGGTTCTGGAATTCCCTGGAGTAATCCAACTGAATTCCGTGGGGCTTGCAGGAACAATCATGAACAAGTCTTGCAACATCTTAAAGAATTTCTTCTTACATGAAGTAATTCATCATAGCATAAGCTTTTGGGCATTATGGACCCCTTATTCTTGAATGAGTTATATGACATGCCATTATGACACTAGAGAATATTCCGATACTAATATATAATAGTATAATAAATAATAAATGAAAGGTGTCAGAAACTTTTTGGAGCGATAGGAAAGAAGTGCAGACCATGATAATTATCTAGAGATAGTAGACAGTCACACAACACTGTGAATGTGAACCAATTTACACATATATTGGAACACATAACTCTTTATAGTTAGCAAGGGAATATCCTGGGAAATTGGTATTTTCCCTGTTGTTTTGTCTCTGTGTTTTAATGCTCCCATTTCTGATGTCATATTTGGACTTAGAGGTTGGCGTTTACTTCTTATTGCTGAGAAAGAAAAGTATGTATCCTATTGGACAATAAAACTTTCCATTATTCAATTTTGTAAACTGAGGCCAAAGTAGATACAGGGAGAGAGTTGGTGCCTAGGTCTACTTAGGGCAATGTTCCTCAAACTTTCCGCATTCGTGGGCCACCAAATAAATGTTCAAGTAATGGAGGTACCACACCATGGAGCCAACTCACCCTCCTTAAGTTTTCCTACTGAATTGCTTGGGAGATCAGGTTTGCAGCAAATAAGATATGATTCTAGTTGTATTTGTGTGTACCTTCCCATCCCCTCTGTTTTTAACAGTGTCCAAAAAACAAGAACAACACCCCACCCTGAAATTAGGCATTTATTTACTACTTGGATATGATAAAAAAAATAGCCTAATTTCAGGTGTTTTTTTTTCAATAGAAATGTCTTGCTCACCTAGCCCCATGAAATCCCATTTTTAGACATGTGTTGTTGTATTTCCAATTTGCGCTTTATGGGAAGCATTGTGCTTGCAAATTCACAGTTCCATGTAGCACAAAACTTATGGACTCACAGTCAGTAACTGTACTCAAGTCTGTTCACTCTTGTCACATCTTGGTACTTACTTTGCTTCTTAAGGTATCACTTGTTGGCTTCAGTGAACTAGTTTTTAGCCACTGATCCTTTTTTTTTTTTTTTTTGGCAAATCAGTTGACTTTCAGTGCATGTAAAGAGGGGGGTGAAGTGACAAGCAAGCTGGTAAACATGGGGAGGATACAGCAGACCAGCTGATGGACCTCTGTGGATCTCTGGTAGCCTGTGAACCAGCTGGTGGACCTCTGTGGATCACTGGTAGCCTGTGGACCAGCTGGTGGACCTCTGTGGATCACTGGGGGTCCATAGATCACACATGGAGAAACACCAGCTTCAGGATTTGGTTCCTTTTTTGGTATTTGAGATATGAACAGTTGTTGCTGATTAATAACTATCGAAGGGATGGGCAGCTTTTCTAATCCAGAGCCTTTAAAGCAGAAGATTGAGTTGTAGTTAAAGGAACTCATACTTAGGCTGCCTATTGAATTAAATCATTATCTCCACTGAACTGTAAACTAACCCAAAAGACTTAGTTTCTACAACACACTAAGATCCACACAAACCATGGTTCAGGTTAACTAAGCTTCTAACCATGAGGTTTGAAACTGACCCAACTGAGTGTATTATGAAATTAAGTGACTGATTATGAGCCATCAAGTTGGTGTGGACTCTTAACAACCACATAGATAGACCTTCTCCGGGACGATCTGTTTCCAACCTGGTCCTTCAGGTCTTTCAGCAGCATACCCGTCACCATTGTAACTGGGTCCATCCACCTTGCTGCTGGTCTGGTTGCCCTCTTCTCTTTCCTTCTGGTGTTGTGAGAACACAGCCAATTACTTTCAGTGGTTTGAGTTGGAAAAATGTGAACAAAGATAGTGTCATTTTCTCTTTTGCTTTTTTCCTGTTCATTGTGACTTTTGGGAATGGGTGTTGGTGTTACTGGAGAAATGATTGATTTAAATCCTTAAATTGTGGATCTGTTTTCAGTGAATCTGAACAGAAAATGTTGTATCTCAAAGTCGGTCATACAGTGGTACCCGCGGGGTGTGTGTGTGTCAAAAAACTCGAGATGGCGGTTGTGGCAGCTCAGTCAAAACTCTACCCCATTGTACATGTGTGTGAAGTTGATGCATATACAAAAGAGGTAAACTTTCAGTCAGATTGCCACAATCACCTTCTTGAATCTTTTTTATCTTCTCTTATGGATGCTGCACGGGATGGGGGTGGGTCCTGTGGAAGGCTGTTCAAAGTCAAGATGGTGGCTGTGACTGTGCAATCAAAGCCTTGCCCCCCTTTTGTACTTGCATCACATACTGTATGTGCCATGTGTAAAAAAGGAGTGGGACATCGATTTCATGGTCCTCCCCTCCATCTTGACCTTTTGACCTCCAGCCCCCAGTCGATGTCCCTGAATCCAAGACCTGCTGCCTATATCATAGGTATTGTGCAATGTGTTATATACAGTTACTTCCCTAAACTTGCCTTGGGGTCCTATTGCATGCCAAGGCCTACTTTACTATAGGAAAAAAAATGAAAATATTTTTATTTCAGTGAAGTATCTTTCGAATACACACCTAAAATGTGTGGAAGGACACAAGCAGTGGAGATGAGGAATAAATCAACTAAGAACTGCTTTAAGCCTTATTTATGGTTGAAAATGGATTTAAAGCCATTCTTCCATTGGGGTTGTAATGCGAAAGCAGTTCCCAAGCTGGGGGATGTGTCTTCTGATGAAGAACCTGTGTAGCACCTGATAAATCCACATAATGCAGATAAATAAAGGTGTCTGAGCTCTATTTGATATCAATAGAAGTGAATATGCGTAGCTCAGGGTTGAGCTGTGGAGTCCTTGGAGTTCTCTGAGCTTGGCTGTTTTCTTGCAAACATTTCATTACTTGACTAGGTAACATCTTCAGTGCTAGAATGGGATGGGGTGTGCTCTCTGTTTATATACAGTGGCATGCCCTGCCAGTGTTAGTGGGGCTGTGGGTTTCGTTTTGTTTTTTCCTCTGGTTGTTCCTTGATTAGGGTATTGTTTACTGCTGATTGTCTGTCTGGTGATAATCTTGGTGTTAATCTCTGCTTAACAGCCAAGCTCAGAGAACCCCAAGGACTCCACTATATTTGATATTTACGTATCAGTGTCTCCAGGTTTCACATTTCATGACTTAGAAAGGCAAATCACAGCATGTCATCACCTTTATCTTATCTCCAGTATTTATTTTGTGTAAACTATTCCTATCCAACCATTTTTACACTTCAGCAAAAACATTCTTGGTGTAGCTAACAAATCCAAGGGATATTGTCCTCAAAGCAACCCAGTGAGGTGGGGGGGCAGGCTGAGAGAAATTGATTGGGTCAGGGTAAACCAATGGGTGTCCCAGTTAAGTGGGAATTACAGCCTAAACACTGTAGCTGCTGAAATGGGTTTGGATCTTTGTGAAGGCCACTCAGTGTCGAAGTGTGGTCAAAAATCTGAGGACCCTCTAAGCCAGTCTAATATAACAGAAGCAACTAATCTGCTTATGTATCTTTACTGTACTTTAATCATTCCAGTGTATATGAGAATGATTAAAGATACAACAGTTTATGTATAAATTTAGAACTTTCAGGAAAGCAATAAATGGAGTCTTCTGAAGGACAGTTAGATGTTTCATGAATGGTCACAGTTGGCAGTTCCAAACTGATTTTGGCTGATCTTGAAAAGAATAAACAGGCTCAGGATGGGTTAGTACTCAGATGGGGGATGATCTGAAATTCCCAGAGATGTAAACCGGGCTGAGAAATTACAAACAAACTGCTTCCATATTGCTTCCATATTCCATATTGCTGCTGAGAAGCATACATGGACCTCTACATAGTCACCAGGAGCTGAACTTCACTAGAGGGAGACTCTATCTTTTTGTGCAGCTAGAATAGAGTTTAAGTGAGCTGGGACATGTGATCTTTGCTAACAGTTCTAAATTGCAATATATGTGTGTTGTTTGTTGATATCCCATATTGATTAAAGCACCAGGAACAGCTTTAATTCACTTCCAGCTGGCCAGTGGCCGAGACATATGCCAAAAGATTGCACTTTTTGACAAAGAAAATGCAATTCCCTGGCAGGGTTAGTGCCAGAATACTTTTTGAAGAATTAAGCAGCTTTTCAGATTTGCCCGGGAAGCTTTTAATGGATGGTTATTCTGAACTTGGCCCATGGTTCTCTTTGCTGACTTTTTACATTCTTTCTATCTCCCTTATGTGATTAACCAAGCAGCTACAGAGAAAACTGAAGCCTCATCAAAATTACACAGTACTTTCTCCCTATTATTGTTGGCTTTCATATCCTTTTGCAACATACCCTTAAGTTCACCTTTATCTACCTGATTTCATAGCATTTTTCAACCTGTCTTTCAATGTTGTCAGTGGTGATGATGGTGATGATGTTGATAATAAATATGTCTCTCTGTTGAGCCCAACTCCTAGTGACTTCATGGACACGCCATACAAGGGTGGGTGGTGTTGTTTGGCAACATTACAAAAGGGATTTGCCATTTCCTTTTGAGGTGTTTTATTGGCTTCTCAGTCTGTCCCACAGTCCTTGAGCCTCCTGGTGGTTCCCCACCCAAATGCTAACCAAACCTACCATGCTTAGGTTCCAAGCCCAGACTAAGTTGATTGGGTCCTGCTGATAAAATAATATAACTAATAACCTAATAAAATTAAGAGAACAGTAACAGAATCAAGGAAAAGCAGAGAATTTACAGCATCACTGATATCTTGATTTTATAATATCCAGGGGGGCGGGGGCAAGGTTCTTTGCAACCTGTCAGAAGATCGGGCAGTACAGGGGTCAGGATAAAGAAGACTGCTAGTTTCCAGATTGATGATGATTGATACCAATACAGCTCTGGGGATGAGGCCACAGTAACTCATTCAATCCAGAAAATATTTTCCAGTGATAGATCCTGGTAGATTTGGATGATGGATGTTGTGGTCAACAACTGATCAGTTGAGGAAGACTGGTAGAGAACCAAGATTGCAGGATTGGATCTCCTGAATACAATCTTATGACAGCCATATTGTAACCTAGTTTTCTTGGTATCCTTCTAAACCAGCCCTCGTGGAGGATTTTTTCATAATCCTGACTCAGAAATGATGAGGTTATTAATCACTGAGCTTGGGGCCAATGTCATTTGCTTCAGTTAGAGAGGGGGAAATGCCAGTCAGGATAGCAATATATATCTGGGTGATTTATAGTAGATCTTGAAGGCTTTGGGGCTTCCAACTGTTTAACAGCAGGACCAGCACGATCCATTTTTACCACCTAATTTAGAGTGTGAGCACAAGGAAGCACGATGAATGGATTTTAGTGTGACAGAGGAAAAAATGCTGAGTTGAACTAGTGTCCCGTAGCACTTTTGCACCTTAATTCATACATACTCATGGCCCCACACCCCATATCAACCCTTTCAAACTATTGTTTTGTATCTGATCCCAGGGCTGCAATGTTGAGATTGTATTAAAGACCAAAACAGATCTTGATGTCTGCTGACTGCTTAAAAACATGGCGTGGTGTGATGTGTGAATCTAGTGTGGTTTCTTTAGCCATGATCTATTGGATAGGTGTCATATGGGTTTACACAACACTGAGCCATTCGTGAGCTTCTAAATCACAGTGGCTGAGTCTATAGAGGATGCTAACTCAAAGTCAACCTAGCGACAATATTGTATGGAATACATCCATATATTCCTTTATTCTGAAATGAATTTTCTTTTGTCTCCCTTTTATGAATCATGAGAGTTAAGTAATGCAGACAGAAAGGGTGGACTATAATTCTAATGAAAACGAATTAAAAATCTGTACCCCAACTAACTGGGATGAGCAGGGAAGAATAATCTGCAAGATTATCAAGTAAACTTGAATAAATTAGCAACGGTACAAATTTAATCACAGGCTCTGGTTGAAATAGCAGAGCAGCTGCTGTGTTCTTAAGAGAGAATGTGGCATGCACAAACCCGTATTATGCATTTATTTATCCTGCCTAGAAAAACCCCATGGCTCTCTTGGGCAGTTTCTTTCATTCCTTCTCTTAAAAGGGCAGACAAAATAAAAACCAACCTGGAGTTGGCTGCTTTCAAGCTGGAAGACTTTTGCAAACAGGATATTTAAACAAAATTGGAGTGCCGAGGTAGGGCCTGGTACTGGCAGTGGAACTCCCCCTCCCATTCCAGGTGGCAAGAAAACAACCCCTCAACTTGTCAGGAGATTTATAAGGGTGCCAACCTCATAATGCTTCTCAGCCAAATGGCATGAGGAAAATAAGGGTGTGATTCTAAGTGGACCTTCTAGAAAGAAAAAGTTCTCATGATGAACATTAGCCCTCCCACCCCAGAGGGAAAGGACAGTTCAGAAGCATCCGGCACCAGGAGGACCAATACTGAGCAGAAACCTCTCCATTTGTTTCCCCAAAGGTCTCATCCTCCATGAAAGGGGCTTCTGTTTTGCTCTCGCATTCTCAGGATGCTTTAGTGTTCCGTTGAATTTTGGGGTGGTGGTGAGGGTGGGGGTTGAGCTTTATCGCTGAGAAGTTGTGGACCATGCTGGGGTTGTTTGCTTTTTTGTACAAATCTCTTGATCCTTCTGCAAGGCTGCCCACATTTCTCAATCTGCAAAAAACCTCCAGATGGATTTCCTCTAGAGATCTCTCTGTGGGATTTCATAGAAGCGTGTGAAGACAGACTGCAGAGAGGATTGGGCAATGAAAAACAGGACACTCTGCCCCATGGACACACATCTTTTGGCTACCTGGTCCCTAAAGAAGTGACCTTGAGAATTGTGCCCTTGAGAATTTCCCTGGAATTCTCTTCTCTGCTGGAGGAGAGGAGGGAAACAAAAAACACCGGAATGTCTTTTAGCATCAAAAGGGTTTAAAACATTATTTTGCAAAGCGGTCTGTCTGATGAGTACCAGAGAAGATAGCACCAGTCTTTGCCCTGTGATTCCTATGCATGTGGTGGAAAATGTCATATGACATTCGCTTCTGTGGTCACCACCTAACATGAAAGGGCTTCTAGGAAAACACAGTGGAGCTTCTGTGAAATAGGTGCACCAGTGGAAACAGGTGAACCAAGGGAATGTATTTCATTATAGAGCTTGCCCCCTCCCCCCATTTTAAGCTGAACACTTTTTACAGATCACAAAAAATCATACTTTGGCCCTGTTTCCTAAGCTGGAGATTTCTTAGCAAAGAAAATCCATGAGAATACATGTCATTTCATTTATTCCCTTTTGCATTTTCTAACCTTATTAAGATTCATTGCTTAAACTAACTCGACAGTGGGGAAAAATGAAAAAAAAACGTGGTACAAGATATTAATAATAAGAAGACAGAACAGATAGGACAGCAAGAAATATATTTAATCAAAACCTGGGTGAACAGGTATGTCGAGATTAGGAGCAGGCAAAATGTTTCAACCCACTTCAGATTCAAAATGCCCTGTTTTGAGTGTACCACTGCTATTTCAAGTGCAAAATGGGCTTTATCAATCATTTTTAAACACAAAGGGTATTGTTTTCATCCAGAGTAGTTCTGCTTCAAGCTCAGAGCACAACAGTCAGAATGGCCCAACTACACTCCAAATCGCGGTTCCAAATTCAAAGGGGGCATTTCAAACCTGAATTCTGAATTCAAGATAGTTTATACCCCCACTTCTTCAGATAATGCCAAACCTTTACAAGGTGAACACTACCTGATTGGGGGGGGGGGGGGCGGATTCTGCAATGGAGTCCTTGAATTGAGAATGAGCTTTTGTGGCCTACCTGATCTCTATCATAAAGATCATCTTCATTAGATCTTAGTTAATACATCAGTGCATTAGGGATAAGGTCCTTCATCAGAAAACCTTTTTGGGCTTTTTGGCAGCTAAAATTGAAAGTGACTTTTCCTCCATGCATAATTCTGAAAGTTCAAGATTTCTTGAGATGGAAGGGATGGGGTTCCATGAATAACTGAACATTTAGAACCAATATAATCCTCTATACGTTAAGGCAGAGACTTTCTGATTCTTTTTGTAACAGCCTTCTGATGAATGGGCGAAAAGGTGGGTCTCTTCACTGATAAGGGAGATGTTTGCAACTGGTTGTTTACATTACAGTTGCCTGAATTTTCATCCGTCTGGGAAACAACTTTTATAAAGAATCTGATTGAGATTTGGATGGAACATCTAAAATGATCAGTGGTCAGACCTTTTGGGGGTGAAATCTAATCTCTTAGGATTAGTTAGATAGGTCCTTTAGGTAAGTCTAAATTGAAAGTAGCCCCTCTCTCCCACCTGGCATGATTCTCACAAAGTTGTCTTTAGCAACCTTTATGAGATGAATGGGTACGGATACAACTCTAGCGACTGAACTATTTTCCATTTAGAACCTATAGATCCTTGTGTACGTTAGGAGAGAGATTTTAGTTTTCTTACTAGCAGTCTTCCTATGATCCAGCAAGAAGGCAGGTCTCTTCACTGATAATGGGGACATTTGCAACTGCCTGTTTACATAACAGTCTTCTGAATCTTCATCAGACTAAGAAGTAACTCTTTCATAATTTGGGCCCATAGTATTGCCTAGGTGCAGTCAATACAGTTGCACGAAATATTTGAAAGGGAAGACTTAATTGTATTACTTTCATTTGTTTGCTATTTAATGATAGTAATGGTTTATTATTATAAATCAGTAGTCTGGATTCTGTACATGTTTAAGCCCTCTTCCTTTTTTTTCCTCTCTCCCTAGGCTGGAATGATCAAAGTTGGCGAAGATGAATATTTCATTGAGCCACTGGAGAAAGGGAAACAAATGGAGGAAGAGAAAGGAAGGCTTCACATGGTTTATAGGAGGTCAGCAATTGCACAGAGTCCAGCAGATACTCTCCCTGATTTCCAAAGTAAAGGTATAGCTTCTATCTACAGATCCTTCATTTACCATCACTTATGTGCCTTTCTTCAAGGTTAATTCACTATTTGTCACTTTTTCTTGGTTGGAAAAAGATTAGTGGTTCAGTTTATTTGCTCAGTACTTCCAGAGTCTCTTTTCTTTTGCCTGGGAGCGGATGCTTCAGATCAGTATTAGAAAAATCATTTTGCAGTGGATCAGTAGAGGAAGCAGGTTACCTGAAACTCAGGAGCACAGAAGATAGGGTCATGCCGATCCACCAGGAATACAGACATCAAAGTCTTTGAGTCATAGGATTTGCAGATAGTGGAGCGCTTACTTGCAGGTGACACTGTCTTGGAAATCAGAAGTTTGCTCACGAGTGAGCTCTTTCTGTGCAGTAGCCATGCTGACTGATTAATAGGGCTGTGGAGAACTTCAATGGGATTCCATAAAAGAGGTTCCAGAACACAGGGGGGTGCAAAAATAGTACCTGTCTGCCACTGTCAGCGTGCACAGCCATCAAACAAACTGGCTGCACCTGCTCCTGCTCCTGCATGCAAAGACAGCTGATACCAGCTTCCAAAGCAGTAAAAAGACATAGCTACTTTAATGATACAAACGAGCATGCAGTCTCATGCATTTTGAAGCACTCGTTTGAAGGATTTGCACAGGCCTACTAGTATGCCCTTTAAAGTTGCTGTGTAATCCCAGGAAAAGATGTAGCTACTGTAAAGAGTTGCAGATAGGTGCTTGGAATTTTTGAAGCAACTTTTTGGTAGTGAATTCAAAGTGCGACACAGCCTTTCAGCTCTGATGAACCGCAGCTAAAATTGGCAGGACTTTGAAAGCAGGTGCATAAAAATCTGACGTTTGTAGCAGAGCATCGTAGGGGAAATGTAGGAGTTGTGTTCTGGGGTTTTGTTTTGGGTCTTTGCATGCTTGAATCTTAGGATTTCTTAGGCTGCAAGCTGACATTGTTTGCCTTTTTCTTGTTTTTCCTTGCATTAGTCTACTGAATTGCCTTACTGTTACTTTCAGGGAGGCATTTTTTATACTAGTTCTTAACAATTCTCCTCTTATTTTTCAATCCAAACTCCCCATGCTAATAAGTCAAATCCAGGTGAATTTGAAGCTTCTGTCATTGTAAAATATACTGCCACAGAATTTTTAGCACTAGAAAACTTGGTTTAAATTCACTGTTAGTCCAGTTAAATTGATGTTGAATGAGGAACTTAGCTCGGAGAAGGTGAAGGATATAAGTAAAGTGAGGATGTGAAATAAGGAGCAAAGAGGTGCTTCAGACCTCCTGTGGCACCTCTCTGCTGCTAATTAAATCATCTGCATCTTTTTTCGGTTGTTGTTGTTTGGTGTGTGTGAACCTGAAAAAAGATGCTGCTGTTTTAAAGAGTTGATTTTAAATAACTCTCAGAGCAGTTTCCAGCTGATATTGCTACCTTTCCTCAATGATGTTTATTCAATTACTTGGTCTACCCTGGGTTTTCTTGAGGAGATGGGAAAGAAATGACACATGTGTCATCGTTGGGACATCATCATGCTTTGTTACGGGTGTTGCTGCCTTTACATACTTTTTGCTGATGCATTTGAGTGAGCTTCAGCAATCATTTCTGGCAACATGGCTCCCTCAGAAACATAAATAAATTTTAAATAATTTAAATAAATAAATTTTAAATTATTTAAACAAGTAAAAAACACATTTGGGATCCTGAAGGAGCATGAGCCCAGCATCTTTCTGTTACCCATGAAAGCAGCCACACCTTTTTTTCCCCAGTCTCTGAAGTAACAATATGCTGGACTCATGCTTCAGCAACATCCAAAGAACTTTCTCCAAGTATTTTTCAAAGCACGCACAGTCCTAATATCTTTATCTGAATCTGCTATATAAATTCCTTTGGTGAAGACCATCTAATTAGTGAGTTGAGGTTGGATCGGAAACATGTGGCATGATGATAAGCCCTCCAAGAGAGATGCAGAAGGACTGCTCCTTCTATAACCAAGTGGTTAGAAGGATCATTGGGAAGAACACTCTGCTACAAATCTCTCTTCCCAGCGGTGATCAGTCAGACCTTGTCCCCATTCAACCTGGCGAGGAAGACCCAAAGAAGGAACATTGTCTGAAGCAAACTGTCTACCCAGTACTGCACGTAAGGAACAGGAATCCTTGAGGAAAATCTTGAATTTTCTTCAAGAGCCAAAGTACTGGGTAGTCCTGTTTCATAAATAAGGAACAGCTCCAAAGAAACTGAGGCAGGCAATCAAGCTGTGTTGGCAGGCCAATTTTTATCCTGAGAATGTCTTCCTGATGTGTTCATGAACATCTTCTGGTTTGCCAGAAAATCTTTCTCCCCTCTCTTTCACATACACATACACATATACAAGAGAGGGGGCGGGGGGGGAGGGAGAGAGAGAGACATGCCCCAAATATCTGAACAGATTTAGTCTGGCTGGAGAACCCAAGAAAGTTGTGTCTGGCTGGAATGGGAACCAAGCCAAGCTTCCCCCAAAGGTCACCCTAGGTCGTCTCGTTCTTGGAAGCCACAGAAAGTTGAATAAAAGCGATTGGATGATTTCAGACAACCAGCACGGCTAGGCTCACCCATACTTTCATATGGATTTGAATCTTAATTCATTTTTGGAATTTAGTAGCAGAGTTACTAGCCCATGTTATTTTGGGGAGCCACCCCCCACACATTCCCAGGTATGCCATTCAGTTTTTTCTTCTTTTTTTTTACAAAATTAGTGCTTAAATAACAGCCCTGGAGATATTTTATATTTTTAATTAAATGAATGACAAGTTTGTTTAATGATGAACTGACAGATGTTATCCATCAACCTAAACAGTAAAGAAGACAAAATATAGTCAAGTGCAGATGATTACTTTTTTAAAAATCCCAAAGAATTCAAGCTGTAGAGTCCTAAACAGATCATAGTGCAATGGGAGAGTTGTTAGTTTAACTGAGTTAGGGAACAGGCAAGAAAAGGTGGGTCTGCGGTATCTCAGCATGCCCATTCATTCAGTGCTCGCACACTCAGTGTGAACATCTGCTAATGGGTCTGCAGGCTTCTTTGGCTGAAGAACTCACCTTCTTTTCCACATTTTCCACCTTTTTGTTTGGTTTGTACATTAGTCATTTGCAAGTACCACTGAGAAAGTACTGGGCAGTTGTTGGGCAAAATGTCCTAGCAAGGTTTCTGTTTCTCTCTCAGTGGACATGGTGAACTAATAAAAATGGCTTGCATTTTTCAAGTGTTGATAGATACATTAGTTGCTACTAACTACTAGGATTCACAAATGTTCCCAAGTGTGTGAGAGACTCCGCTTTTCTCACACTCTGTGGTTCCACCCTCTGTGGGAATCTGACTCCTTCTTTATATAAGACTACTTGTGGTGCTTTGTAGAGCAAAGATCATAAAAAGTGTGCTTCAGTTATGAAGCAGACATCCAAATTCTACAAGCATTCCAGGTTTAGAGGAAGTCTACTCCCAAGCTTGATTCTCATAAGAATGAGCCAATCGGTTACTTAATCACTGAAGGTCCCAAAATCATCTTAACATCATATTAAAGACGTTCTGTTCACTATTGAATTGGAATAAAATGCTCTGAATGATACCTGATTCCAAGGGCAAGACTCAGGCATAACTCCTCCTTTGCCAGATTTAGTAAGGAGGATTATCCGTGGCAGGGAAAAGGAGAATGAAAAAACAGAATGATTGTTTTCAGCAGCAATGGTGTATCTTCCATCAGAACTTGTTCTCAAGCATTTCTTCCTCATTGTTGTATATGAAAAAGATTCTTGGGGTTCAGTGACTTCAGTAGATATTAAAATTGCTACTGCATTTTCACAGTGTATGCAGTGCTGAAATGAGATACATCATGGTCAGCTACATTCCCCTTTGGGAACATCTGGCCGCAGATTTTGGGGGTAGGGTGAATAATTATCTGTTTATAAATGTGTTCACTGAATCCTTTTACAACCACATTTGGCAACATCAGGTGGTAGAACTTGCCAACATGCTGGAGATGGAGAAACACAAAAACTGAAGCTTGAACCTAAAAAAAACCTATAAAAGAGGTGGGGCTTTTATGGTTTGGTTACAGCCATCATCTTGACTTTTTTGACCTCCCCCTGAGGATGCCCCGGCTGCACAAACTTCAAAAGTGATTTGAAGGAAGGTTGTTGACTCACATGTGAGTGCAGTACCTCTGCTATTCATTAAACCAGCATTGTCATGCTTTGCAGAAGATTGAAAGAAAGAAGCTACTACTCGCCTGAAAAAGGCCAGGCTGTTGTTATACATAGTGAAAAAATGTTGTGTTGGCACGAGGTCCAAATGCATGTCCTTCAAACCATTTTCGTAGCGTACATTCATAGCTCTGTCCTCTTTCTGCGGGAATCTGCAGTTTTACAAAATGAGCAAAAATGGTATTTGCACAGCTTTTAAGTACATCATATAAGTATATATATGCATGCATGTATTTCAAAATTCATTGTTCCCTAAAATACAACTTTTGCAATCTTAATCTTTTTCTACATTCTTTTTTGAGCTGGACCCTGCATTGAAAAATTCCAAACAGTGCAAAATATAAAACTTAAGTCCCCCCACTCTGTATGATAATCAGGAAAGTAATCCTTGTAGCATACACAAAGCAAGATCCCCCCCAGTGTTCTCAAAGCTCAAGGATATTATGGGCATTTTTGTTTCTTTTTCCAACAGCCAGAGATTTATGGGCAAGAACTAATCTGGTGCCAGAGAGAAGAGCCATGGTTTCCACAATCTGGGTAGCATTTTGTGGGTTTTCACTATAATTTTTCCAGATGCAAATATTTGCATATAGCTGAAGCTCATTTGCTGTTGCCAACAGAAAGTAAAGTTAAGGCCTCTTCCCCCAAGTCTCCATAGATTGGAATCTTGTCCAAGTATTTGGTTTAAAAATAATACGAATAATTTCAGCTGAGCTTTGCATGTCTCCTTCTACTTATAGCACAGCTTCTGTGCATCTTTTGAATTTTACAATACTTCAGTCAAGAGGCAAAAACGAAATGCCTCCGAAATTCTGGGCGGTCATTCCTGCAGTTTTATTCCGACACAATGCTTCTTTTGGTATCTTTGATAAAATCAGTTTTCCCTAGTTTTGGAATCCTGAGGAGAAAGTCTTTTTCAATTTTGCTTTGTTTGGGATGTTTTGAAGATCTTACCAGGGATGGCCTCACCAAATGGGTGTCGTGAAGGGTGTTGCAAGTCCCCAAAGGCCTATAACATCAGATGACAAACCAGTAAAGTTGCCTTCAAACATCTTCTCTCTCCCTTCCCAGTTCAGCTTTATCTTCTTTTTTTTTCTCCCTCTTGAGCCAATGGAGACTTCACACAAAGCACAGGATTTAAAGCCCATAGCATTTTTATTTTCTAAGCTTTATTCTGGGCCCAGAGGCATTCTTGGAAATGGACAGTGTGGGAGGTTGGCGCTTCAGTTTACACTTCCCAGCATTTCAATAAGTTTTATTAGATGAACTTAAAAAAATAAAGTTTGGCCATGAAGTGGAAGAGAGAAGCCTGATGAACGCCAAGGAAATTCTATGGGCACAGTGGTGCCCATGGACATCACATTCCTTGTCCTTGTATTATGTCTGTGAGAGAACATTAACATAATAGCCCAAATGGTTGCGGAAGTTCCCCAGGAATTTACTCTCTGTATAGTTTTAATTTCATCTGTTGCTAAACTGGAGGGAAACATTTCTTCTTCACTGGGAATGAGTTTAGAAGGAGATTGGGGAAGTTAGCTTTCACTCAGATTCTCAGTTTTCCAAGCTTAAGTTCATTCTATCCTTTCTCTACCTTGGCTTCCTATTTCTTCTTCTCCTACTTAAGCTAGCTACGTGGCAGACTCCTGCCACTGGTCCATCACTCATGCATTGGAGGAGGAGGTTGGGGAGGAAGAGGAGAAGGTAGAAGTCCACTGCACTGTTTCTTCCAACCTACCCAGAGCTTGTCTGAGGAGTATACCTCAAACCATTGTGTATTTAACTCAAACCATTGTGTATTTAACTCAAACCATTGTGTATTTAACTCAAACCATTGTGTATTTAACTTGAATTTTGCTGCAACAGGCAATAGGCTCCATTTACGTCTATAAACCTGGCATTCTTAACCTAGGGACTACCTGTACTCTACTGATGGAGTAGCTCATAACATTATAATGATGTTCAAGTCCCTTTATCATTATATGTTATTGAACCATGAAGGGCTCACTTACCTAAAAATCCCCAATGAATCCTGGATTCTATTGTTTTATCTTTTCCTTTTGGTATAAAGTTATCTGGTGAAGACTTTGGTAGAGAGAATATGTTTTGCAGGGATGATACATCATGTTCAAAAATTCAGTGTTGCATGAAAGTGAGTTATTCAGGTACCTTCCCTATTCATGATATATTGTATTTACATTGGTGGATAAGATAACTCATGTTTAAAAGCATTAGTTTAAGTGTGCGTGCACACACACAGACACACTATCTCTCTCTCTCTCTCTCTCTGTCTCACACACACACACACAACCAATGTGTTTGTGAACTGTGCATCTCTCTGAGTCTACTATAATGTATATATTTGGGCACCTTTGCAGAGTACTTTCTGAGTAGAGGGTGAGATCCTGAACCAACTAGGAATCCCCCTCATATCAAGAAGCCTAACACGCAGTGGTGTGAATAGGTTCATTCCTAAGCACAACACCACCACAATGTATATTGTGATGTCACAATGCAAGCTCTTATCAGTATGTAAGGGGAAGAATTTGCATTCTGATTCATATTTAGCCTCTTGCCTCCTCTCACAGATGCCTTTGCAGCGTGTAGCTAGCAGAGGAATCATTAGCAGGCATATGAGTAGATTATCAGTAATCAATTATGAAGTCCCTCAGTCTTCTTCAATACATTGATGCTTCTTTGAATGGTCCTCCACTCCTCTCCTACATAAAGATTTGTTGGACAGAATCCATCAACTGCTTATTTGCACTGTAATCGTTCCCACAAGTATTCTTCATGGGAATAGATTCCCTGCATAATGCATAATCTTATGTCAACTGTCTGCTTCTTTCATAAGCCAGTTTACAGATAACCCTGGGGGAAATTATCTTATTTCCCTTGAGCACAGTATCACAGCAAGCAGTAAGGGAAAGCACCAGGAATCTACAAGGAAATGACTCATGTGAGAACATGGTTTGTCCCCGTGGGAATGGTTCCCAGTGGGCTAAGTCACTGCTGTGCTTATTCTGAAAAAGGTTGATGATGTGCGTAAATCACACTGAAGTACATCACCAATTTCACAGCATGATTCAGCTGAGAGGAAGGGCTGGCCTTACCAAGGATGTCTGACTGCCTAATTCTTCTTAAAATATTTTAAGTATGCATGTCTAGGCAAGTATCTCTGATGACTGAGTTCTGCAATGCTGGTTGGAAGAGGACGTTCTGTAAGAATTAAACATGATTTCAGTTGCAAAACCAAGCAGGAGAAATGGTGACATAATTTGTGTTGTTCTCCTTGGCTTTGGAGTAGCCAAGAAAAATTGAGCAAGGGGAGAAGGAAACTGACTGATTTTTCTTCTCCTCTCACTGTCTCATATTGGCAAGAACTGATAATGTGGCAATGATGACTTCCAGTGTAGCCCTCCTGATGTAAGAAGCTTTCTATCCATGAAACTAGTGGTGAAGGTCATCCAGAGTTTTGCAGGGAGATCACACGTAACACAAATGCTCCTTCCATCTAATTCCAATGAAACCATTGAACCCTTGAACGCTGTCCAAATCTGAGAATGGGCTGATGATGGGGCAGAAGAAGCTGACAATGAATCCAGACGAGATGGAGTTGCTGTGGATAGATGGGAAACTAGACTCATAAATTGAGGTTCAGCCTCTTTGGGATGGGGTGGGACTACTTCTGAAAAAGCAGGCTTATGACTTTGGAATGATCCTCAGCTTTCATGCATTTGCAGGGATGAGCTGTGATGAAAGACACTTTGGCACATTTATGCCTGATGCCCCAGCTGTAACCCTTCCTAAGCCAGTTGGATTTGTTCATGATTATCAACAGCCTAACCCATCCTATCTTGACTACTGCATCATGCTTTCCATAGAGTTGATCTTGAAAAATAGCTTGATGTTATAATTGGTAAAATTGCAGCATCATAGGAGGCCTGTACCAAAATTAGACACTGCTTGCCAGTTGTTTGTCTGGCTCAATTTCAGGCATTGGCATTAACCATTAAAGCCCTACAGAGAGGCTCAAAATGTTGGTCTTTTAATATGTATGTTTTTGTATGCTTTTGGACCACTGCTTTGAACATTTCAGCTTGCAGGAGAAAACTGCAGGTTCTCCATTTGAGGATAAATTAATGATTGGTGAGCTGCAAGATGGCAGCTTTCTTACAACCTCCTCACACACTTAGGAGAGAAACAATGAACTTGATTAAGAATTGCTTCATTTTTGAAACACTACCTTTAATTATTCCTTTGGGGAGTGAAAGCCCAGGTTACATGACTTCCAACGGCTGTTAATTATTGCTAAAACATAATGTGTTAATTCCTGGCAGATTTTAACTTCTTTCCTATCCTGGAGCACAGCAGGATCCTGTATTGTCATTTGACTCTCTATCAAGTAGGTCACAAACTGGATCAGTCTCGTATCATGAAGATTATGGGTTAGATGCCATTCTTTCATTGGCTTAGATCCACATAGAAATTAAGGTCCCTCAGTGATCTACTCCTGTCTCCTGTTCCTGGAAATAAATTTCAAATGTATTGAGGGAAGAAAACTCTCCTCTTGGGTTGTGAGGTATATATTATAATACTTACACACATAAGAATCTCTTTTCTTCTCTGGCATAGGCATACACATTTTGATTATATCTTTTAATGCTAACCATTTGTTACCCCTTCATAAAAGCTCAAATCTTCTGTCTAATGATAGGGAGAGTCCTGTCAACACTGAGGTTAAAGTTCCAACTAGAAGTTTTCTAAGGATCATTAGATTTGAGGAATGAAAATCAAGTGCAGAAATGCTTTCCAGGGGATGCAGACACTGTAACATTGGGGAAAAAATGTGTAGGTTCTTACTTTCAAAAGCAACAGCATCAGTGCTTTGAAAGTTCCCTGCATTTCATCATACAATTTTTCCTCTGTTGGAAATACGTTGCACCACAATATTCAGGGTTTAGATTTGGAGTGGAGAAACCTGGGTTCTAGCCCATCTTCAACCATGGGAACTTCTGAACTTGTCACTTTCTCTCAGCCCCTTTTCTCACAGTGCTGTTGCTGAGGGGAAAAATTGGTGGAGGGACTGCTGTGTATGTTCTTTCAGTTCCTGGAAGAAAGGTGGGATGTAAACCTAATTAATAAATTAATTCATAAGGTGGTATAGGAAACTTCAGTCTCTGGGGCACCAGCTGGGACCTGGTGATACCACAAGTTCCAAAACTTAAATAAAAAGGTTTAAACAGCCCCAGATTTTTTGAGATCAGCAAGCTCCCTTCAAGATGTTATGTATCCATACTTGAAAACTTGTAAGACCTCATGTGAAAATATCAAAATCTCCTGGGATTCAGAATTTCACAAAATTGTGTCCATGTTATATATGTTTGCATATACAGATATGCAGACATGCACATATAAATACATATGCACAGACATAAATATAAACATAAACTGGGAGTGTTTCATATGTTGTACTGCTATGATGTGTTTCCAGGGACATTATTGATGGGGTAAAGCACAGCTCCGCTCCTATTTAGTCCTGGTTTATTCTCTGTGGCACTTATTCTACTATGCCACATAATTTATGAGAAATTATGACATAATTTATGACAGAGCTAACTGTGTGGTACTAATGCAACACATTAGTCACCTCTTCTTCCCCAAAACATCTTTGTGTTGAAGGTCCTTAGATGCTTGATTGTTGCTTCTCCCCTCCCATTTGATTGTCAACTACTAATATCATTACAAAGATCAGCAAGCATGTGGGCCATAGGTAGGAGTCCTCACCTCAACTCTCTGTGCCAATTGCCCTTTATGAATTATCTACTTCCCAAGTGGATACATTTTGGGCTCCATTCCATTCCCACCCTCCTCCCTCTTCCCTCAACAAAGATGAAAAGTGCTTGAATAAGTATTTGCCAGATGCAGGTCAAACTAAAGCAAATCTGATGATGCAATGTAATGAATCAAGGGACTTTTCACATAAGTGTCTTCTCTTCCCTAAATAGCATTTTTGGTGTTGTGTGCCAAATCAAGCTATCAATCATTCCTGAGGGACCTGTTTAATGTAATTCACTTGAGTTAATCCTGATTCCTGGGGACTACATGGACATGTCCATGTGTGTGTGTGTGTGTGTCTGCTGAAATGGTTTGCCATTCCTTTCTTCCAAGTTGTTTGGTTTCTTTTTTTAACTTTGTAGCCTAGCCTTCAGCCTTGGAATCTCCTGGTGGTTTCCCATTGAAGTACTAACCAGAATTTACCCTGTTTGGCTTTTTGAAGATCAGCCAAAGTTGGCTAGGTAGAGCCTATTTTTCTGATGCCCCAAAAACAGCCACCAGGAAATCTTCTGGGTGTCTTAAAACAGTCCTTCAGTCCACAAGTGGTAAATAGAAGGTGGCTGATTTTCTAACCTACCATGAGGGACAGCATAACAGAGCCATGTGCTTCTCACTGCTTCTAGCTCTTTGTTAATGTCAAGTTCTTGACAGGCTCAAAACATTAACAGGGATAACTGGAAGATGTGTTTTATCCTACTTAGTTGGAAATGGCTTTTTAATAAGGAGCAGAGGAATGAAAGAATCCAATTATGGGAGCCCAGTGACATGTTTTAAGCAATGACAAATGACATTTTCAGGAATCTCTTAAATTAAATGTGTTAAATGTGTAAGGATGACAACTTGAGGGTGGCCCTTATTAGATGAAGACAGCAACAGAGTGGGATTTAGAGCTGTGAAATTTCTTCTTCCTACTTTGAGAATCTTTTCTGAGTAGTAATGCAACTCAAACTCTGTTGCTTTCATTTGTCCATTTGTGTCTGTTTTAAAGATGAAACAGGTCAAAAGCCATCAAGAACTATAACAACGAAATACATCTGGAGTATCTGTCCACCTTAGTGCTATGCCAAAATGTTTTTGCAAATAATCACTCTGATCTGATGAAAAAGAAACTTAATTTTTCCTCCAAAGGGGAAGAAGCTTGAGATGAAATTCTCCTGGGATGTGTATTTCCGTAGTTGCAAGGCAGTTGAGGGTTGTGTGCGTGTGTGTGTGTTGCATGCCTGGGAGGGAGGGAGGGAGGGAGGGAGGAAGGAAGGAAGGAAGGAAGGAAGGAAGGAAGGAAGGAAGGAAGGAAGGAAGGAAGGAAGGAAGGAAGGAAGGAAGGAAAAGAGGGCAGGCATCCCAGTACAAAATGGCTGTTTAGATTGCTGACCAGTCACCAGAGGGGAAGAGGTATTCCTATCACAGCATACAGTAGCCAGTTGCATGTCTGGCCTTTCATTATTCAATCAACCTTCACTGATCTACAGCCACTTGAGCTATTCATAGATCCACTAACTGAGGGGAAGATAACATGGACCAATGCCCACCTTGAGGGTTTTTTAAAATGAGGATTGGAGACATTTGGAATAAATCCTGATGCCGTCTGGACATCATAATACAAGCTCTCCCTGTTACATAGTTCCATGTGACATTGTGACATATGTGCAAAAAGCAAAGTTTGAAGCCAACCAATTAAAAGCTAAGTTTGAACACTGGACACGACAATTCTGTCTCTGTCTGTATGGTGAAATTGTCGGTATGAAAATGCTGAAGTCTGAAAAATGGCTGTCTTCTGTCTTCAGATAGGGCTCTTCTGTCTTAAGCTGAAACTGGCGGGGAGTGAAGACAGTTGTCTTGCTGTGCAGATTTTAATCTGATCTTCAGCTTTGGCAACGATGCTGGCCAGGCATTCTGTCTGAACCGTCGTTACCATGCCCCGATTGGCGGATTTTCCTGCTTGATTACCCCTCCCACTCATGCAGGGAATGCAAGTGCTGATTGCTTTCCTGTCCATGGGCAGTTCTTCTAGAAAATGTGGTTTCCATTAGTATACTTTTTGTCTGAGCCGCTCTCTGTTGACTCCTTTTGCTACTTGAATCTAAGGCAGCCACTGGTGGACTGCTTAAAAAAAAAGCCATAGACAGTTTTGGCATTCCTCCTCTCACTTGGGCTAGACATGAAAAACTGTCATAACTCTTGTCAATTTTATGTAGTTTTTGAAGGAGAAGGAGAAGGAGGTAAAGTTCACTCTTCCACCATTCTACAGATGGACTAATTTGGGGGGGAAAAGGGGGAAGGAAGGGAGGGAGGGAGGGAGGGAGAGGAGAGGGGAGGGAGGGAGGGGAGGGGCGGAAGGAAGGAAGGAAGGGGGGAGGGAGGAAAGAAGGAAGGGGGGAGGGAAGGAGGAAGGCAAGCAGGCAGGCAGGCTTCAACTGGAAGTAAAGGGGGCAGGCTTCCCAGTACAAAATGGCTGTCGAGATTGGTAACCAGCCTCCAGAGGGGAAGAGTATTCCTGTCACAGCATACAGTAGCCAGTTGGAATCAAGGCTATGCCAAGAATGAAGTAAAATACAGCTAATTTACCTCACAGCACCACTTCGCTGGCAGAAGGTAGACAACACCATTTCTTTTATGGTACAAAAATAGGGGGCTGCAGCAGGGTGGGGTTAGGTCACAAATGACACTGTGTGTTTCTCCCTTTGAGAAATGGACAGCGGGCTGTCATCACACTGGAACAAGCAGGACATGCAGACGAGCCCCTAGTAAGGGCCAAAGCCATACTGGTGAGCACAGGAGAAGATTGTTTCCACTTCTCTCTACTGAATGTGAGGGGAGCTGTAGTTCTAAAGGGGTGGAATAAGTGTGCAAGGAGTATATTCCAGGAGGTAAACAGGTTGGCTCTGTCGCCATTTGCTCGTGTCCTTGGCCCTCACCAGTTCTCCAGAATGCCTGAAGAGACATGAAGGAAGGACTCAGCCTTTTGTATCACTTTCTCCAACATCTCATTCTGTTAAATTTCAAGTACTTGCTGTTCTGGGATTGAAGACATTCACACTTTGGGGGAAGGTCTTCTCAGACAGATACTAACTAAAGGTTGATTTATAAAAAATCTCTCTTGAATTAAGAAAAGGTTTTCCAAGGGAGTATTTTCCCAGAGCCTTAGATTTTACTGTCAGTGCATACTAGTCCTCCTTTTAAAAAAAATTATTTTGCTTTTTTAAAAAACTGTTTGGCTTTGATGCAGATGTTACCTTGGAAAGACAGCCTTTACTATGCATTCATGAAGAATATTGTTATATCCCTAGAAGTGAGCTCTGGAGACTTCAAGTCCTCCCACAATGTGGCCATGAAATTCCAGAAAGCTGCTGACTTAATTAAAAGTCAATTAATTATTTGAGAGAGGCCTTGAAACGCTCCCCTTTTTCTCAGTTGCTATGGAGAGTGTGTTTATAGAAAGAAAACAAGTGTGTAATTTTTAGTTTTGTACGGCATTCTAATTTGCTTTTGGAATGTACTCTCCTGCTCTGACACAATACAACACAACACAAACGGGTCACTAAATCTGCTTTCTAAAATAACAGTAATAGAATTTATACTAAATTGTACTTTTGAATATTGACCCAGCCATCTTTTATCAACAGAATGGAGAAAGAAGTTGCCTGTTTTGCATTTTAGCGCAAATCTTCCCAATTGATACTTCCTGAATGCATTCCTAAACAGCAGTGTCATTATATGTCAATCATGGCACATTCTTTGAATATATGAAAAAAAAAATGCCTATATAAGAAAACTGTGTCTATTTGACCAAACGTTCATGAGTCCTCCTCCAAATTAATATTTGCATGGACTTTAAAAATAAAAAGTCACATCCTAAACTATAGTTTAGGAGCTATAGTAAATTTAAAGTTGGTAATTTAGAAACAAAATAAAATCAAACTCCTCATCATCCCAACTTAGTAAGAAAGAACAAGTGTGTTATATGGGCTTAGTTTTACTGCGTGACTTTGTCTTAATGGAAAGTCATGGTCGGTGGGTTCCCAAAGAACCTCTCCTTTTCCATGCTGCCCAGGGGTGTCCCAGAGGATTGTCAAAACCGTCAAGACCGCAGCCACAATTGTGCAATTGAAGTTCTGCCTTTTCTTTTAAATGGGTGTTACACATAAATAGCAGGCACAGCTTTGATCACACCATTGTGGCCTACATCTGGGCTTTTTTGGGCCACTCCAGGGGACAACCCTGAAGCTGCTTGTGACTTTGTTCAAACAGAATGTGAAGTTCTAAAATGATAATGATCAATGCCGTCATGATCAGAAGATGCATAATTGGTAATCAGATGACACTAATCATCTGGCACCCTAACCCTACCTTTGGGGAAATCAAGGCTATCTTCTCCTCAAAGGCTTTGCAATTAGGAAGAAAGAAGGAGCAGTGTAGATTGCTATGTTTCTCTTCATACTTTTTTACTTTTCTCACAAATTCCCTCCAGTTGAGAGCAATTGGAAGAGAATAAATCTTTGGCAGATCCAGGGCTCCTAATATGACTATTTTTTCCTCTTTCCAGGGTCTGCCTTGTATAAAATAAGTGGCTATGAATATTGGGGCTTAATAAGATTATGATATAACTCAAAATGTACAAGTTCTGTCTTTCTCTCTCTGTTTTTCTCAGGGCTGTTCTTCACAGGTGCATTAATGTGCTTTCCTCCAGGCCTTGAGGCATCAGAAAAATATTCTAACATAATTTGCACTGCCCCAACACTGAGAAAGTGGTCCTATCCTTATAGTTTTACCGTGAGACTATTTATGAGCAGCAATTTGTAGATCCCCCTGGCTGCCAGTGAGAAAGCCACTAACAATCGGTCTCTGTAAAGCAGGACTTGGGCCAATTTAGGCTTGCTGTTGGGATGGCATTTTAGCCCCTTTTCAAATTGCCTGAATTGTGATTTCTGAACAAGGGTCTATCGGAAGAACAGTAGACCTGTGTCTAAAAAGAGCCCACCTGAAAGCTTGAGGGGGTGGAAGAAGGCAGTGGGGTGAAGCAGGAGGGAGCACGCTCATTGCATAGAGCGGTGTTTTTCAACCTTGGGAACTTTAAGATGTGGGGACTTCTACTCCCAGAATTCCCCAGCCAGCATGGGGAATTCTGGGAGTAGAAGCCCCCACATCCCTTCCATCAAAATTCATAGGCCTCAGTTAAAAGAAAGGAGAAAACATTCATTACCTATTCCTGCTTTGCCACCTTGCATGGCCTTCTGGAGACTTCTCAGATTTGGGGTGAGTTTAGGGGAAAGACAATAACAAATGAAACATCTTTCTACTGACAACTATATTCCATGGATCAAAAACCCTAGGATTCAACCCATCAGAAAACACACTTTTCTTATTTTGCATTCCATTGCAGCTACATCTGTGCATTTTGTTTTTCTAAACAGACACTTCCAGCTTCCTTTTCAAATGATTTATGTTTAGTGCTCTTAAAATCAATTTTAAGAAATGGATACAACAGTATTCGTCCAAAAAAAAAATAAAATAGATACCCGCAGAGCTATATCTCTTTAATGCACTTTCCTTGTCAGGCTTTCAGAAATCAGATTGTTGTGCTAACAGCATAATTTTTCACCCATGCTAATAGGCTTTTGAATATTTCAGGAACATCTCTACTCCTGTGTCAAAGAGACTGTCTGAAAAATGGATAAGAAGGCCAGTGTGCGTTAAACCGATGCCTGTCCAATTTTAAAAGAAAAAGAAAAAAGGAAGCCCTTTAATGTGGCCAGGGGAGTGGCCAGTTGGCGAACTTGAAATTTTTGCATTAAATTGAAAAGTTGATTTTTCCAGCTTGTCATTCACACCCACGTAGATTTCATCCCCAGGAAAGTTTGGCATGGGGCAGTCCATCCTCAGCTGCTGTGACCACTGTCCACTTTTCAACTGGGAAGTTTAGCTTGGAGCTTCTGGCTGAGCATCTCCAAAAGCTTCGTTCAAACACCAACTTCTCTGTCCTGTATGTCTTTCCCACGTTGGGCAGGGAGGTTCCTTGATGTCTCCTTATTAGAGACTCCGAGTTCCAACATCATGCAACCCTTAAGTTAACAAGGAACAGCATCTGGTGGCTACCCATTTTGGCTTGGCTGGTGCCCATGATAGCAATACCCAAATGGCAAAACCCTTGTTGGCTAATTGGATTCTGATTTGGATGCCAAGGCAGATTGGCAGGGACAGAATTTTAATCACTTTACTATAAATGAAATGCAGTCATTAAAACCAGCTGACATAGTTAACCTTTTTGAGAAGGCAGAGTGGCTCCAGATTACTTAATGCAAACAGCAGTAAAACCCATTTGGTTTCAGCTAAGCTAATAAAAAAAAAAAAAGCCCTTTGCATTTACTGGGCTATGCCGTTAAAGCAATGGCTGTAGATGTTACGGGTGGAAAGAAGGTTAATGCTATCCAAGTTTTATTCTATGAGGCTTTGTGGGAAAACTAGTGAAGTGTGGGAGGAAAAAAAAATATTATTTATCAAATCAAGTGCTGCTGAATAAGGCCATTCTTTCAAAAGGCATTAATGGCTGATCTGCAGTATGTCATCCATCTGCTCTTGTTATTGATTGACCTGAGGTGGACTTCTTCAGTCTGGTGCCCCCCCCCCCCAAATGTATTGGGCTTCAGTTCCCAGTTCTCTGCCATCATGACTAATAGGGGGCATCCTGTTGGGAAGGCTGCCTCCATGCTCGTAAAGAGTTGCTTGTTTGCAAAAGTCTGTGATATGTTACATCTCTTTTTCACCACCACCCCTTCCCAAAGTCTGGAGTTTCCAAAGATCCTGCCACTGTACCAGCACAATCATATGCTTTAAGCCACCAAATAAGTAAAGTAGATGTATTCAGGTACCCATTTTACTACTTTCTAAGACCTTGCTGCCATACTCTCTGTGACACTTGGGGCCAAGCAGCTAAAAAACAGCACCAACCTTTTGTGACGATGCTCACTTTCCCTGTGCTTCTGCTTGGAATTGCTCACCCAGAACACCTTTGTGATGATACCTCTCTTTCTTTTAGAAAACCTCTCCTATATGTGGTTTGTGTGGCTCAAGTGAGTGTGTGAAGAAGATGGGGGTGTGAAAAAGAATTTGCACATCAGGCTATGGCAACAACAGAAGGCCAGCTCAGAAGGTTTAAATAATAGGGATCCTTGAACTTGAAGCATGTAGGGTGACTGGTATATATCCCTATGAAATATAGTTAATAGAGAAATTACTACTTCTCTACAGTGAAATAATAATTTAGAGTTGAGATTGTACACTCTTTTAGGAAAAGGATGTAATGCTTATAAAATATTACCACTATCCTCATGAACAGATAGAAGATTAATGAAGTGGGACCACCAGGTTTAAGTTTTTTATTACTATTTCTTGGCCACATTTCTATGCTAGGGATTACAGGTCTGTTTTTAGATTTTCTTCATAATGCATCGATCTGTCAATTTCATGAGTTTGGAATGGGATGAAGCTACCTGTCCACCAATGAAATGAAGTGTTGTTTTTTTAAAAGGAGACATGCCACTTTGAGAGATCCAAGGCATCTCGCAGAAAACTTCAAGGATTCAACAAGCAGAATTTGGGATCCATTTGATTGGGAGACCTGCTGCTGTGGGTGCCTTTTTTAAACCTTACCTCTTCAACTCACCAAGATTGTTCTGCTGAATAATAGTAGAGATCGCTTTGCTTTTTGTTAACTAGGGGATCTAATAGAATGGATGCATTTATCCTCCAGTGGGTTTACTGGAGTTCCACCAGCTACAATCAAAGGTAAAGGGCTTTATTCAATGGAACATGGAATAATGCTAATAAAATTAGCAATGATAAATTTGACAAGCTTTTTTTTTTTTTAATTAACTGCAGAAGTATTGTCTACATACCATGAATTTTTCCCTTGACCCTTGGTAAGTGGAAACAGACTGAATGGTTCAGAGGCCTGTTAATAAAAAAACAAAAAAAGTCATAGGGCTGATCTAGCTGATGTTCACCACTTATTGGTATACACTGTTTCCATGTGGCTTATCTGATTTCCATGTCACTTTCCATGAAGCTGGAAGCAAACTTCAGTTACTGAATGTTATGTGCTGTTTTTATAACAGTTAAACGTATTAAGGGGATTATTGGATCTGTTACAGGATGTGATGGAGCCAGGAGAAAGAAGCCTGATGTTCTTCAGCAGGAACGGGCAATCTTTTCTGGACAAGTGCCACAACTTGTCTTTGTTTGACCAGATGAAAGCAATGCTCAAGGAAATAGATGGGAACAGACTGAAAAAAAGGGTGGAATCCACTTCAGATGTTGACAGGGCCAGGTCAAATTTCAAATATTGCTGTATGAGTAAGTTAAGATTTACGTTAACGTTCAGCCTTCCAGTTTTAAAAGTAGAGACATGGCCATCAAATTTTAGAAGGAATTGTGGTGGGAGTTCTTTGGGGAACACCGAAGAAACAAGTCTATATGTGACCCACAGGTATTAATTATCTGCCAACAGTCTATAGTGAGTCATTTTAGAAGGATGTCCTATCATGTTGAAGCAGAACTACAGGAGAGATGGGAGGATGCTATTTTGGCAAATAGTCTAGGACAGAAGACAACAGGCAGCTTAGTCAAGAGATACCATTCTGGAAACCACAGTACACATGAGAGTTGTTTCAGGACCTCGGACAAAGTCTATGAAGAAAACTTATTTCAGCTGAACTCCTAGCCAAACCTTTTCTATCTCAACCCAGACCCTAGCACCTCATTATCTTTCCATGAATTCTCACAAGGCATAGCTAATGCAATACTGTTCCAGCTCAACACAACAGAAAACATATCTTGATAGAACCAGTGCAAGATGGTCTAATTTCTGAGAGTCTCTAATTATCTAAGGGATCTCAGGCCTGGACATCTCAGCATCTTTGGTGGAGTTTGAGACCAGGATCTTCCCTTGCTGGCTGGGGAATACTGGGAGTTGAAGTCCACACATCTTAGAGTTGGCAAAGTTGAGAAATACTGGTTTATAGTATATTTACAAGCCTTATCCAACCTGGTGGATATTCTTTCCTTCCCTGTGGTTGTCCAGTGCAGGAGAAGATTAATCTTAGTGAAAAAGTTCCATTCCTTTCAACCTCTCTGCTATCATATGGATTCGCACTGCAAAAAATGTTTTCTGTTAGCATTCATTTTAAAAAGAACAACCCTGAATTAAAGAACCTAATTCAGCAGAAACCAACAGGCAGCTGTCATTAAGATCCTGAAACTATTGCCCATGACTTAACCCAGTGTGGGCCAAAGGACAAAGCCCCCACTGCTTGCTATCACCAACAGCTATCAATCTCATTTTGCAAGAGACAGAGACAGTCCTACATCTATTTTAAGTGTTGCTTTAAAGAGCTGTTGAAATGCTTAAGTTGAGCAATCTGTAAAGCATCATTTCCCTTCAAAATAACACATTGCCTCTTAGGAATATTCAAAAGTCCCCCCCCCCCTTTTGTCCTTGTATAATTGAAATATTTAGTGTACTGTATTTTTTTTCCCCCGTAGCTTGGTTCCTATGCAGATTAGAGATTTCCTTCTGTCCCTCTACTTAACTGGATTTTGCAATTCACAGTTTGAAATGCATATATATTAGGGCAACTTGCATGGAAAATGTATATATTTGGGCAAGTTTCATTTTAACATTATCATAGTAGAGTAAGATGTATATCACAGGCATTAAATAGGAAAGGTTATACACAAGAATCAATACATTTTCCCAATTACTTTAATAGAAACAAACTAGCTATCAACAGATTCTTAAGTCATATTCAAGTTGGTATAGTAGATCCTATCCAACTTAAGAAAAAAGCATTTTTGGGGCTGTTACTGTTCCAGACAATTGTTGTCAATCACTTTTACAATTAGATAAAAATGATTTCTTACATTTCCTTGTGCAGTCCCTCTTTCATATTCAGTGGCTTGAGAAGGAAAGAATACAGGTAGTCTCCAGGTTAAGAATGCCCAGATTACAGATGATCTATAGTTAAGAACAGAGCCTTTTGTAGCAAACTTTGAGTTAAATACAAAATGATTCAAGTTAAATACATAATACACTACTTATATAGTATTATACAATAATACTGTTCTGGCTTACATACAAATTCGACTTAAGGACAGACCTTGGGAACGGAACTCGTCCTTAAACTGAGGACTACCTGTTTACAGAATCAGAAGCATGAATGTATGTTTAACAAAAAGGGAAAAAAGCTCACGATTAATTTTTATTGCACTTTAAGAGCGCGCTATCAATGGTAACAGCTGTTTTAAGAGCTACTGAAAAACATAGGAAAGAGTTTCTAGCAAACATATTACGCCAATTAGTGCATAGAATGGCAGGTGTGGTGAAGAGAAAATCTATTTGAGGAATGATCTCATAGGCATTCTTTAGCATGGATCTGGCAAATAGTCTGAATCCTTTACTCCTTTCTAAAAACAGCTCCTGTCTCAGCCTACACTTCTGCCCTTTCCAACACTCCACACCCTTCTTACTATGTTTGCATTAAACAGAAATATTTAAAGATACATTTGGCAAACTTTAAAAAAAATCAGTGTGTTGAAGGACTAACCTCTGGACAAGCAGGGTTTTGAACTGTCAAGTTTGATAGAGTTTCTCGATTGGGCTTTAATTTAGCTTCTGTCTGTTCAACATGTGGTCTGCCAAACTTAAATATATATTATGGTTAGTCTAGGGCCATCCCCTCATCATTTCATAAGTGAATGTTTTCAGATGGATTGCTAAGGGGGTGGCTATGCAGGGCTGAGTGAAAGGAAAACTCTCATTCCCCTTCCCTTCACAGACATTTTTTTGGTAGCAGTGGGGTCAATTTTTGGAGAACATTCAGTGGTCATTTTTAACCTCAAGGTGCCATTTTGTTTTGGCAAGAGCACATTGGAATATATAGCTATTATCATGATGCATACTTTTTGAATAAAGTAATCAAAGTACCATTTTGATTACTCAAACTGGTAATCAAAAAATCCCTCCAATTCTTACCCATTTTTGACACTGTTCCACTGGTGAGCTCTTAGCCCATGTCATCTTGTTGGGAGAATCTCATCTTGCAGGAATGCATTTGTATAAAAGAGTGAGTGAGTGAGTGAGTGAGTGAGTGAGTGAGTGAGTGAGTATATATGCAAATTCCGATGGGCAATTGGTGGGAGTGAATTGCTTCATGTGTGTATAGCAAGGTTTATCAACCTTTCAGATGATAAGTATGATTTTATGATTTCCTGCAATCTCATCAACACACATACAACTTGTATTGTCGAAGGCTTTCACGGCTGGCATACGATGGCTGGTGTGGGTCTTCCGGGCTGTGTGGCCGTGGTCTTGAAGTTTTGTTTCCTAACGTTTCGCCAGCACCTGTGACCGGCATCTTCAGAGTGCAGGAGCACAGAGAGAACTGCTCCTGTCTGTGCTTCTGCACTCTGAAGATGCCGGTCACAGGTGCTGGCGAAACGTTAGGAAACAAGACTTCAAGACCACGGCCACACAGCCCAGAAGACCCACACCAGCCAACACATACAACTTTTTTTTTTTTTAATGGAAGTACTATTTCTTTGCTTTTTGTAAGTTAAACAAGATAGAGAAAACATTCCTTCTAACTCCCTTACTAGCAGTGGACATAAATTTATGGGAGTACTGGAGGTCACTGGGTGGGCTCCATACCCTCAGCTGTGGGTCATGTGACCGGGGGAGAGCTTAGAATGGAGGAGTTGATAGCATTCTGAAGCCACTGCCCAACTGCCCTTCCCATAGGGAACCACAGGGGGTCTTTTTCTGGAATATTTTTCTGGAATATTTCTCCATAGCCCTGAGCTGGATCCAGTCCAGCTTTTCTTTTGCCAGCTTCTTCCATCCAACCAAACATGGCCACATTTTGTTTAATTTTCGGAGAGGTCTTATGCTGATGGACAGGCAGATGAACAGAGTTATGATCCCTTTACATAATTTATTACCCACATACCATTGGGTATTGAATAAAAAGGCCAACATCTTGTGAGATCAGTTGTGTGTATCTAAAATTTTTGAAAGTTTTGGTTATGTCATAAGGTTTGGGAATTTTTTAATTTAAGATTGCTTCCACCTTAAGTCTTCAATCACCATCTCTTGGTGTTTTGGATCTAATGATTCCTGTGGGTACCATGTTATTGACCCTTAGTCTGGGAAAATTAATGTTTTTGGTCTGAAAAGTTTCCTAATTCCAGATTTAAACAAAAAAAGTGCCTGTTTTTTTGGAATATAGCCAGTTTCTTTGGGAAAGTAAACTCTTCTTTTGACCTGGCCTTCTAGTGGCATTTGTTTTACATTTTTCCACAAAATGTGACAAATGTCACTGGCAGTAGATTGCCTACCCTGAGCAGAAATCTGTACCAAAATCTCCATGGCTCCGTCCCTGTCCCATTTCTTGGTCATGACAAAAAGGACAAACAGCTGAAACTAGGAACCACGTATGATGTTCTAATCTATCTTTAATACTGTTAATTCCATTTCTTTCAAGGAAGAGTTGAAAAGTCAAATAATGTTATAACACAGGACTATTTAAACAACAATGGTTGTCTGGGTTGTAAAATGTTGACCTCTGAGTTACTTCTATGTTTATGCTATATGGCAAGCATTTTTTTAATGACTACTTGTCAACTAGTGATCTCTTTTAGTAGACAAATTTGCACTGCTTTTTGGCTCAACTCACGGCATAAAAATGCATATATTTCCTTCCTTCCTTCCTTCCTTCCTTCCTTCCTTCCTTCCTTCCTTCCTTCCTTCCTTCCTTCCCAATTCTTTTTCCTTCCTTCCTTCCTTCCTTCCTTCCTTCCTTCCTTCCTTCCTTCCTTCCTTCCTTCCTTCCTTCCTTCCTTCCTTCCTTCCTTCCTTCCTTCCTAGATAATATTACTTACACCTTAAAACCTCTTGACAAAGCAACACTTCCACCTGAAGTATTGTCTGGCCAGAAGGGACAAAGGTGATCCAGACATAATACATTTAGAATTTAGTAAGACTGGTTGATGAATTTTCTAGTATTTGATTTGCTACCTTCTTACTCTTTTTCTGTGTTTTACCTAACATTGTTTACCCCTCAAAGGGATGTATGGGTATGTACTGTATGTAAATATGCACAAATGAAACCTTGATTTAATAGATCCCCATTTAGTGGATTTCATTTGCAGTGGACCAAATTTCTGTCTGGATATCCCTCTGCAATATTAGACAGATCTATTGCATCTGAAGTAGTCCAGATAAGCCAGTTAGATTTATGTCAATATTAACCTAATTTTGCAACAACTCTGGCAATTTGTGTCATTCATATAAAGATGTTGTTATGCAAATGATGTGATGACATCTCTCCAGTTTTAATGCACAGAGAGTAATGCACCCCTCCCCCCTTCCCCAAACGGCCCATTAAAATGATCTTTTGCTGCCCTTAGTTTGCTTGAACCCAGCATTCCAGAAGCATGGAAGAAGCTCAGCTTGTTCAACTGCCTGGCACTGCTGTTACAGGTTACCTATCTTTTTAAAATTTAGAAAAAGATGGAAGAGGTCCTTTGGCCATTTTCTATCTTTTGGAAAGGAAGTGCAACTCACTCCACTCCTGGTATCAGATTTCACCCAGCAGGCAAGCTTCCAAAATCCAAGAATTCTTTGCTGAAGAAAGATTAGGAAGCTATAATCAAAAAATTCTGGTGGCTGCTGTGCTTCAAAACATGCCCTACAGAGAAATGATATTCAAACTTTTTGTGCCTCTTTCTTATTCTGCACAATGTAGCAGATTTCCCTGCCTCCTCTTTTGTGTGGGAAGGCTGGTTTCCATCTGTCCTTTGTTTCTGCAGCAGTCAGATTTGCTGTCATCTTGTTTTGCACTGACTGCGAGAGAACTCGCTGTCATACCGGGACCCAATGTGGCAAGGTTGTTTATGGATTTTTAGCAAAAAGTCAGATGGAAAATTTTGGCAGGCTCTGTTTCTCATCTAATCAATTCAGTGAAGCAGGTGTGAAGCCAGATACGAACAGGATCGTTGAAGCTTATTGAAAAACACATTCTTACGAACCATTCCTGCTGCTGAATTCTGACTTCCTTGTTAGACCGTTGTAATAGCTTTGTTACAAGGTGCTAGTTCAGATTGCTTCACTGAATGTATTAATTGAACCAATGTTCTGGGCAGGGGCTGTGTCATATGTGGATGGCCTTGGAAAACCACTGTTTTCATCTTGGGTCTGTATGGAACACAGGCATAATGGTAACAACCATCTCCTAATAGAAGTTTTCAGAACAGAAATAGGAAAAGCGTAATGGTTTCAACATTGCATTCGAATATAGATTGCCCTGAATAAGAGCAAACAGTTCAGCTGAATGTTAAGCTAAGAAAGGAGCACATAGAGGTTCTTCACATATCCTGAATGGCTAAGCAATAGGAGACATTCATAGCCCTCTACACATACATAAATGCATCAATTATCGGATACGGATTCCAAAGATGACATCACCTTTTGGGTGGGCACCCTTTCTGAGATTTATTTTTGAAGTGCCACAGTGGAATTTCTCAGCTGGTGCAGACACATCGCTCTCCAGTCGTGTGTGTTTTCAATCTGGTTATCAAAACAGTACTTCCTAAATAGTGTGCTTCTGGGTCAGGCTAAGCAGACAGTCTGTTGGAAAACAGATTAGAGAGCAAGTTCTTTGATTCAGAAGTAAGAGGCATGCCAGAGGTAGACAAAACCAGGTCTTTGTTGGAAACCAAATCAGGTGCAGGGAATCTACTTTTAAACAGATGCATAGTGGTAAGCAGGTAATACCGACTTTGAACGTTTGAAGTCTTGGATGTTCCTGAAGGCGTTAAAGCCAAGAGCCAGGTGAGCTCATCTTGGGATATAAAGTATAGGTTGGCATGTCCTGACTGTGTATTTTGTTCCTTTTATTTTTCGTTGGGATATTGTGACCTGTTTTTATGGTTGTGCAACACCCGGAATCGTATTTTTGCAAGTTGGATGGCCATATCAATCTTGGAATAAATAAACACAGAAAACCAACATGCACTGGTACTTTTTGCATGCACATTAGGTTTGTGAACTTAAGCATAGTAGTGAAGCACATGCATAAAAACCTGCCCCTTTAATGTTACCTTCAGCATGCCATCTGCTTCTCATGTGGGGAGTGATAGGGAGCGCGATGGATGCATCCCTCAGATTGTGCAGACACAGGGTAAGTCTGTATGGTGGTTTCCTCCAGTGTGAGCCTTACTTAGCAATTGCACAGGGACTGAAAGGGAGAGTGAGGTAGAGAGATGCTTGAATGATAAATAAAGGGAATTTTACTGGGTGGAGACATCCTAAGGGATTAGATGTCAAAGCAGGTAGAGCTTGGCCTTCTGTTGCTGTAGACCTCCCTTCACGCTCTTATAAAAAGAATCCGTGATCTTTATGGCTTCACCACAAGCCCAAAGAGACACTTGGTATCTTTGTAAAAGAGAACAAAGCTTTCTAGATCTCTGTTATAGCTGAACATCTCACTTCAGGCATCCAGATTCAAATCAGCTACCCAATCTGGTTATTGCCATATTTGAACAGCATTCCTAACTAACAGGTCCTGAATAGAAGATAATAATTGGGCTCATAGAAGTGCTTCTATGAGCCGGCTAAGGACTGCTACTCTTGTTTTATGGATAATATGTACGATAGAGTTGAAATCCGTGAAATAGATGCATATGAAAATGTAACACAGGAATCGGTTTCAAAACATTACTTGTATTACAGGTGAATTAATTAGTGTTCTTTAGGCCTAGCACTGTTGTACAGACCTTCTCTGGTTTTCTGATTTCTTCTGGGTATTCTCCCTTATAACAGAATTTGACTGCATTATTAATAATATTTATCATTATTTTTTAATGTATAAAAAATTGACCAAACAACCAGCACTCTCTAGGTGGACTATAAAGTTACATTAAAATATTAAGAATGAGATAACAAACAAGCAAACAATGATAAATAGCTCAGGGAGGACATAATAAAAACAGCCAATAGGAATGAGAAATTCACTAATAGCTAATGCAAGTGGTATGATACGGTTAATTCTCACAACACGTGCATGTAGGCTCAAGTGGAGTTGGGTACTTGCGGTTCCAAATTTGTCCAGTAGTAGCAAAAACTCAGTGTTGAAAAAAGTGACAGAGATTCATCATGACATCATAATTTAAGCCTCAGTCTTTTGTACTTGCAGTGCAAATCTTTGTGCATTTCTCTGAAGATTAAATTTAGTTCAAAACAAAAACTATGAACCTACTTGTGAGATGATTTAGGTACCAGGTGGGTCTTCCCGGGGAGTTCCACAAATAAGGTCCTACAGCTGAAAAAGCCTTTTGCTTTCCATCTGTCTGTCTTGGTTCTCTTGGTGGGAATGTCTCTGAGATAAGCAGGGTGTTTATTCAGATACACACCTTGAGGGAACCTGATGTGGCCCTTTCCTTGTTGACTAGGGCTGTTGCTCTTATTTCTTACCTTTGCAAATGTGCAATACTTGCAAACAGACAAGGAAACTTTGGCAATAGCCCCCCCCTTCCCTCTGATAGTTATTCTTTTGCCTACTATATTATTTCCCCCTGGATAGAAGAAGGACCACTGCTAATGGAAGTAATACCATAAAACCTTATCAAATGCTTTTTGGAATTTTATTATTATTGTTATTCCTGGTTGTGTCTGTTGTTTCTAGACAATCCTGGTTCTTTCTGACTTTTCCTGGAATACTTTTCTAACTCACAGAAGCATCCAAAGTGAATCTATTTGATGCTCTTGAATCAGGAACCTAATTTAAAGTGGTCAGATTGGGTAGCCTGTTTTACTATATAGATCCAGCTAAATCAATATACTTTTACTTTGTTTTACTTTTACAGTTGTGCACCTTGTTACCTTCTCCCTTTCATCATCTTTTGTTATAACTAGAGTGAGAGCTGATGTGGATTTCTTTGTGCCTTTAAGGAATAGTTAATGGCTTGTTCAGAAATGTTTGTCATTTTCAGCTAACTTGGCCAAAGGAGAAGCGAGCCAAGTGCAATGTTCTCAACCTTAGCAACTTTAAGATATGTGGACTTCAACTCCCAGAATTCCCCCAACCATGCTGGTTGGGGGAATTCTGGGAGTTGAAGTCCACATATCTTAAAGTTGCCAAGGTTGAGAAACACTGGCCAAGTGGTAGCCAGCTGGAATGCCCCCAAAGCAGCTTGACACTCCATTGACTTGCATATTCCCCCATTTCAAAATCAGAGGAAATCAGCATAGCTCAGTATTAAAATCCCATGCCTGCTGGCCTACTTCTCAAAGAGATTGCAGATACCCTTTCTTCTACTGTGTGTGTGATTTGGTGACATGGGCAAAATATTTTCAATAGGGAGCCTTGGATGGCATGCCCCCTGAACCTCTTGTATCCCAGTTGATCGTTGGCTCAAGAATGCTAGAAGCCCAGCCCTGCTATGCAGACTATATGAATTGTTAGGAGCCAATAAGCTATTAATCCCATGAGGTTATCAGCCTCCATCCCAAACTGGAAAATGCTGAATTATATCTAAATTGGATTCTGCTCTCTGACCTAATTGGAATTGCTTTGGCTTAAATCTAAGAACTTAAAGCTTGTCAGGCTGTTCACTACAGAGCAGATCTGGCTATTAACTGCAGTGAGTGTAACAGAAGGTAGGTTTGGAGTTGGTGTGCTACTCCATTTGGGTTCAACTTAAAGGGCTGTTTAGTTAACAAGACAGTCCTTGTTTGTCCAGACAAGAACCAGTGTGGATCTGTTTTGGTTGTTAGGTTGAAGCCCAGCTTTAAATCATATTTAAAACTGATTTAAATAATGTTTCCCTTTGGCAAGTCAAAAAGATCCTGCATAAAAATTCAGAACAGCTGGTAACTCTAACAGACTAGTTTGTAACTTAAAAAGAACCTTCACAGAAACTAGACCCATAATTCAGAAACTTTGGTTGTACAGCATGCACAGAATAATTTCTGTTTAGAGACAAGAGACAGATGACTCTTTCTTCATATGAAAGGATACTAAACAAAATCCCTTTCTGGAAAGCTGTTGGACCATAACTTTGTAGAGGATGTTCCACATACAGATGCATTATTTGAAACTGAACTCATTACAGAATGCAAATAGAAAGACATAAAGTAAAAATATTAGATTCCCAATGTGATTTCAGCGCATCCTACTATAAGATATTCTTCTAACTAGATAGTCTAAGAAAGACTACCTGGATCCTTCTGACACTAATAGGTTCCAGGTTTCTGGATCCAGCAGAAGATTACAGCAGCAAAGATAATATTTTGAAGGATTCATATGTCAGATTTGACCTGTTTATTATACATTTAGTCTTCCATTTAATTCAGCTTCCTTTGTTTTTTAAAAATGAAAAAAAGCTGAGCTAACTTTCTGAAAAAATAAATAAATACATACATACATACATACATACATACATACATACATACAACTCCCAGCAAAGGAGTTGGATTTTTGTTTGAAGATCAGAGGCTTGAAATGGTTCAGTTCATCCACAGAAAATTCTAGAGGAGTTGCCTGCTATGCAAGTGTAAAGCAGAGAATAAAAAATATTTTCAAAGGAGAGAAAGTTTCTGCTGATGTCAGAAGGCCATTATGTGAAGAGTTGTAGGTTTTCCATCTCTGCTGGTTTTTAAAGAAGAGGTGGACAGCCACCTGTCATGGATAGTTCAGATGGTTTTCCTGCCCGTTTCAGAGGGTTGTACTAGATGATCTATGTAGTACCTGACATCTCTTCAGCTCTGTGATTCTGTGAATGAGCCCTCTGCCAAGCTAGACATTGTTTATTCTGCACAGACACAACACAATTCTTCCTGCAATCCAACAGATTCTGTTTTGTCATGGTCCCTTGCTCTTTATTACAAAGAACCCTGAACTCTGTGCATGTGACTAATAAGGAACAACTGATTATATGGAGGGGAGACCAGCCTCCATCCTCCCCCCTCCAGTCTCTCATAGATACTGCCCCAATTCCATATTTGTGTTGGTTTTTCCACCTGGAAACTAGGCAGCCTCCTTTCACTGCAAATAAAGGAGGTTTATTCACTCCGCAGGGAAGTCTCTGAAGGCCAAGAGTTGGGATTTAGGTTTGCTGGAGCAATTCCGTTCAGTTCTTGTATTCTGTGGGACAAATCCAAAGAACAGTGAAGTGCATTGGGAAGTGGCCAGTTGTCTCCTGTTTCCAAAATTCTGCTGGCTTGTACCAGTAGGGCAAGTGGTATGTGTTCTGTGGTTCTTTCCAGGCTGTGCAGGTAAATGACATGATCTTGAGTTAGGGACCTATTTCTCACCTGCCCCAGGATGCACCTTAGTGGAAGATATTGCCAGAGGACCCTTTAGGGTGGCTTAGTGATTCTTAGTTTCCCAAGGTGGTAATTGGCTCAGTGGAGTTGATGTGCTTCCTCTACCCAATAGGAGAGCCAATAGTAAAAGAACCATTATAAATCTATGGATCTAACAATTAGGATTTTTCCAGCAAAGTGAATGGGGAGGGAATCAAAACCTTGCAGGCTTAAAGTGTTGAATCCCTACCTCCTCTTAATTATTTAATTTGGTGAGGGAAACCAAGCATCTCCTGGACAATACACTTAATGAAGTAGCATTAGATGCTGTTTATTACTGAGGCAGCAGTCAGGATGTTTAAGGAGATGTTAAAAGTTCCATATAAATTTGTTAACAACTTCCATAGATTATGGGTTAGCTAAGCTAGTTCATGAGTAATACCAGGGATCTCTAAGATGCAGACGAGAAGTTACCAGTTACCAGTAACACAATTGCCTGTTTTGTTGATGTAGCAGTTAAAATAAAGAGTTGTGGGTTTTTCCTTTAAAAAAAAAAAAAGATTATGGTGAGGCACAAGTAAACCGTTTCATCTTAGTTTTTCTTCCCATTGAAATCAGCAATTCAGTTGTTTTATTGTTTTATTGTAATCTATCATAAAGACGTGTTACACGGAGAAGTAGTCAGAATTTAACCAACAGACCATTTCCATGTAAATCTTAGAATTGTAGAGTTGGGTGAGACCATAAGGTAGTCATGCTGGCTGGGGAACTCTGGGAGTTGAAGTCCACATGTCTTAAAGTTGCCATGTTTGAGGAACACTGGCTAGTCCAACCCTCTGCAATGTGCAGGAAAATCAGTTATCTAGCTTCTTCTTAAAAACTTCCGGAGTTGGAGAACCTACAGTCTCCATAGATAGACTGTTTCACTGCTGTACGGATCTTACTATCAGGACATTTGTCCTTATATGTAAGCAAAATCTAGGTAGCTGAAACTTATACCCATTATTTCTGGTCCTAGTTTCTGTGGCATGGAAATATTCTTATCATCTTCCATGGAGCTTCCTTTTTGGTTCTCATGTGTCCCCTCATTCTTCTGATCTCCCGAATGAACATTCCAAGTTCCTTCAGCATGTCCTCAAAGGGCCTCTCCTCAAGTCATCTTTGTTGCTTTCCTATGGATCTGTTCTAACCTGTTAAAAAACTTCTGAAATGTGGTGCCCAGAATTGTACATTCTATTCCAGGTTTGGTTCTGGAAGAGCCCCTGAACATTATAATAATTGCCTTCCTTATTTTTCGATGGGATACAGAAAGCAACTTTAGGATTGTTTAACATGAATGTCAGACCATTCATCTCATTTGTACTTAAACTAAAAGTAGCAGCCCCTAGCAAGCTTAGCTGATCTTGAAAGAAGCTGAGCAAGGTCAGATCAAGCTAGGACTCTGAGGGAAGACCACAAGGACACCCAAACTCTTAGGTTAGAACAGAACATCCAGGAAGAAGACAGTGATAATTCACTTCCATGTTGCTGCCAAGAAAACCGAATAGATGTGTCCAGTTACCTCAGGATCTCCTCCCCCCAACATAGTGTCATTCTGAGGACATTCATGAAAGGGGGAGCAGGATCTCAATCCAGACTCTCTGAAAATGTCTTTTCTGTACCTCCCTTCTGTGAATGATGCTATATCAGTTCACAAGAACCCACCTTCAAGGTCTACAATGACTAACTGTTGGGTGCTTTCATTCCAAATGCAAAGCTCTCTTTATTTTTAGAACAGGTTTTTAAAGTTTTTTTTTTTTTTTTAAATCAGCGTGGAGAAAACTGAGAAAGTGTATAATTTATGCTCTAAATCTGCTGTGCCGTAAGTAGCTGAATACGAAGAAAAAGAAAAAAAAGAAAAAGCTTCATTCTGCTCTTTTCCTGCTTGTGTACACAGAGAAAAAAGGAGGATTCTCCACTTTTTCCTAACCACAAAAGCCACTTATTTAAAGAGGGAAATGGCAGCCAAACCCACTGGTCCGGTGTGTGGTAAAAGGCTGTGTTTTTTCTCTGCCCTGCTTCTTCGGGTTCTCTCATTCATGCCACAGGCAGGCCATTCCGATGGCCTGACTCGATATTTCCACTGGACGTGGCACCCCGTGGAACCTCTGCCAATCGCAGCAATTTTTAGAAACGGGAGCAGGCTCTAAATTTCCCACTTGTGTGCTATCACAGCCTTGCATTCTTGAGCCTGAAAGTTGCTGAGGTCAAATTGTGACGCTTGTTTGTGATGCTCGCTTTCTCACCTGCGAGGCGAGGTCCAGGCGAGGTCCAGGGAAGTCTCGCTGTTTGATGTGGGGAAGTCAAGGAGAGAGACTGAGGGGCTATTGAGCCACCGAGAAGCAGCAGAGAATGAATGTTCCTAGTTCATGTGTCCAAAACGTTACAGCAGCACGCTCCCCTGAGCGGTGGAATTTCCAAAAGTCGGTCCAATTTTCACAGTCTTTAGACTGCCTCTGAGCTAGAAAGGTTCAACTTAGCAAAAGGCAGTTAAGTTGAAAGGCATGCAATGGGACTTCGTTGCGGCGACGATCAAGCCTCTTTTAATGTGGTCATTAAGCATACCAGTGTGCGCTTCAGATTTTGCATGCTTCCTGATCTGGATAATGTGCCAGGCTGGGAAGAGGCTGCAGAAGATTGTAGCTGGATCTCCAACAGTTCGTGCGTTTTATTTTTTAATTGGTGTGCAAATCGATGCTAGGCTAGGCTAAGCTAAACTCATGGTAGATCACAGGGATTTGATGTAGAAAATCAGTTGAGGCCTGTAGTTACCCCACTCAGAGAGAAGACGTTGAACCACACACCAGATACTAAAGTGCAGGTCTGATTTGCTAATTGCATAGTGAGCGGCACTTTTAATCTCCAAGGCAGGCTTGGGTCTGCTTTTCAGGAATGTTAACAAGCATATATAGAGGAAGAAGGTGAGAAAGGGTTAATTTTTCACTTTGCTTTCGTATAAGTGGGTTCTCATTCCAGGCTAATCAGCTCTGAAATTGGGGTGGGGGTGGGGGAGGTGATATGAGGCCATGATGTCAACATGCAGACTTGCCAGAGCATGACCAGAAAGATTGCTGTGCTTTGTAAACCATGTTTTATGGTTTAACAGATTGCACCAATCGTGCCAATGCTGTTTTTTCCCTAACCATGGTGGTGCAAAGCCATGGTTTAGTGCAACATGTGAATCAAGGCAATTGGTTTTTGAAAAGGCCGATGATTGCAAGGAACTGAGATCTCTTTTTCAGATTCGGTGGTCAGAATTTCAGCTGTGCTTCTGTGAGGTCTGTTGCAACGTTTTAAGAAATACAATATTCACACGTGATGCATTCTGTCAAATGCTTAGTCCTGGGCCATTTTTTTCTGAGGCCTGAAATATAAAATTAGAATTGTCATAACCCTTTCTGTTGTGAGGGCCCCTCCCTCCCTCCTTCCCTCCTTCTTTCCTTCTTTCCTTCTTTAAGTGTCATCCCATTAACTCAGAGATGTCTCTAAAAGGATTTATTGGTTTTACTGCCACCAAACCTTTCCTGATTTGGCAATTCTCTTGTCTTTCTCCTCTTCCTTTATATATTCCTGTGGTAACGTAACTAGGTGGTACATGGGAAACACCCAGAAATACCCAGACGCTTTGTTAATGTTCAGATAAGGAACTGAGTTTATGTTTATTAAATAATTTAACATGGGTTGTAAATATGTTCCTGGATATTATAATTCAGGTGAACTTGAGTATTCTCTTAGCTTGCACTGCAAGATGACTGACAGTAACTTACATTTTACAACCAGTGGTGTCCACAGAGGGAGTCAAAAAAGGCAAGATGGTGGTCGAGGCACTGCAGTCGAAGCCCTGAACCTTTTGTACAGGTGTTTACCCAAGGACAAAAGAGTCAGGCTTCAACTGAGGTTTCACGGCCACCATCCTGCCTTTTGTGACCACTTTTAGCACCCCATGGATGCCACAGTTTACAGCATATACAGAGGCTGCTAACCTTCACTCCTCATAAGCTTATCAGTCTGAGAGATGAAGGTTTTCCAGCCTTTGCCCTTCCAGGTAGGGCAGGTCAAGGAATAGGCATGGTGGGGATTTGAGGAATTGCTCTTTATTGTAGTAAGATAGGGTAACAGAATCTTGAAAGCCTGTCCAAGTTTGTACTTGGCCTATGTATCCCAACTTATACTAAACAATATCAAGGCGGGGTTATTTTGAATTTCTTGCTTGTGTTTTCTTCTTTCTCAGGACTGTGTAATCTTTTCTACAGGTGCCCCCTTAATAGCTTGTTCGTTCCTTCCATATGCCCAAGGTCAATTCTACATTCCTTTACAGCAGTGTTTCTCAACCTTAGCAACTTTAAACTGTCTGGACTTCAACTCCCAGAATTCCCCAGCCAGCATGCTGGATGGAGAATTCTGGAAGTTGAAGTCCAGACAGCTTAACACTGCTTTAGTCTCCAAACATCCTTTAAACCCTCCTTCCATCTCTACCTGATAAATCCCTCTCTCAGTTCTTCTCTCTTCAGAATATAAACTGGGAGGAGGTGCCCTGCCTTACCATACTTTGACTGATAGTTCTGATGCCCAATTATCACAAGTACAATGGGTTTGGGGATCCCAGTTGTAAGTGGCTAACTGTATGAACGTTTACTAGGAGTTTTTAAACCAAAAACAAAACCTTTGATCCAGTGTCGATCAAAATTTTGCCCCAGAAGGAATGACTTCCAACGGTATTCACAATCTCTATTGTTGCATTAACATTCACTTTGATTTAAATGAACACAAGTTCACTCTTGCTGCTCCTCAGAATTGGCACATTAGTTACAGTGCTTCCTAGTCATGGTGTTAAGACCGATGGAATCAATTCTTCTATCCATGGTTCCCACATGGGTATCTTGGTACATGTTCATGATAACGCCTAGAGATGCTGAGAACATCAATCGGCCTCGATCCTGATGACCACAATTGAGCAAAAGCTTAGAGCTCAGCTGAGGCCCTCTTGAGACTTCACAGCTCCAGATAAGCAGCAAAAGGGATAACGGTAAGGAGTCAGATTCGGTCATCCTGGATAAAAGCCAAACTTGTTATGGACCTGATTTGTGACTGAGTTTACATTGCTAATCATTCTCTTGACATTGAGCTACACAATCTGAGATTCCAGATGTACCACATTTCCCTTCTGAGCTTACAGAATCTCCATTACATATTTAGGATATCCTCCATGGAGAACCATGGGCCAACTATGGATAATGGTAATTAATCATCTAATCCTCTGATTTGTTTCCTTGCTTTACTCAGAATCTGATCTACGCAGCCTGGAGTCCACTTACGCAAGAATAGAACAGCAGCTGAATGAAACGCTGAGACAACGCAGACATGCCGGGGAAAACGACTACAATATTGAAGTTCTTCTTGGAGTGGATGATTCTGTGGTTCGATTCCACGGCAAAGAACATGTGCAGAACTATCTTCTCACCCTTATGAATATTGTAAGTGCAATATTCTCTTGTCTTAGTTTGGGAGAAATACAGATCTTGATCATATAAGCGGTGGCAGCATCGGACAGAACTTGGATAATCTTGAAAAAGCTACAGAGGGTTGGACCTGGTTAACACTTGGATGGGTGACTGTCTGGAAATGCTAGGGCTACAGGTAAGACTGGAAAGTGGAAAAACCAGAAGAAGGCCACTTCTATAACGCAACCAAGAAAATGTCATGGACATGAACACGTAGACATTTGAAGTTGAGGAACTCTCAGACAAGAGCATAAGGTTGAACTTGTAAATCAGGTATCATCTTAACAGCCCATCTGTCTGCAGGTAGAGTTCAATAAGAGTCTTCACAGATGGTTGGTCTGTCTGATTATCCTATTTCTATTAGCACTGGGCTGTGTTTTGGATACAGTATCCAAAAAACGTTTCAGAGCTCATGGGCCTCCCAGGAAAAGTTGCAATTCTTTAAGATAGACAGGACTACATTTGCACTCTTGTATGCCTGGAAATTCAAAGCAACGTGCAGCCCTAATTTCTATCTCGTCTCTCCTCCAAGGAGCAAAAAGCCTTGCATTGACCTTTCTGTTTAATTGTAACCTTTACATTTCAGATGCCTTTAGAATATTGGCATTTGAAAAGTGAGTGCAAGCTTTGGTCTGTTAATCCCAGGATTAACGTTTTGTTCTTCAAAGTGATTTTGGGGTTACAAAGGGATGGGAATTGCTCTTTTAGCTGTTAGCACCAAATAAATCCCAAAATGGGTGTTTCTCTAAGAGTAGTTCAGTTTTCCAACGTATCCATGCTGCATTTTGAGCAACAGAAGAGCATTTCAAGAGCAAAAGTAGCATTTTTAGACCACAAATTAAAAAGTTACGGCTGCTATGAAGATGTGGCATTAATTTTAGGGAGCGGAGAGATGCCTTCAAAACAAAACAAAGCAAAAACGAGTGTCAGAGAAATTAAAAATCAGGGTTGAAAAGACAGATAATGAGAATCCCGTATATTTTGGCTTTGCTTCTGCCCCCTGCTTGTTTCAGTCCCATCTACTGGCGGCCTCCAACGTTGGCCCCGACTGAAAGAAAGTTGCCATCTCCAGTTGTTAAAATGCATTAGAAGTTTCCTGTAGATAATTGGAACAACTGGTTGTAAAGCAGGAAAGAAATAGGTAAAAGCTTGGCCAACTAGTGAGGTCTTGGGGCAAGGATAAGCCCTGGATCATTTACAGTTCGGAAAAAAATGCATCTGAGCAAGGATTCCTTGCTTGTACCTTCTGTCTGACACAGACTACAAATGTGGAGTCTTCAATCTATGTTTTTCTTGACTCTGTCATTACTAAGGATTTTTTTTTTTTGTCCCTCCTTTCTTTCTCCTCTTTAGGTGAACGAAATTTATCATGATGAATCCCTGGGTATCCACATAAATGTTGTGCTGGTTCGTATGATGATGTTGGGTTATGCCAAGGTAAATAAACCAGGTGAAGGGTTCACCTGTCTTCCACACTCAAACATCTTTTATGGGTCAGTGGAACAGGATTTTATGATCCACTCCAAATATTGTACAAGGCTATAATGGGTTTCATTTGGTTTGGACTTAGCATGCCATATGATCTCAGTCATTGTGGTTCGTTCAATAAGCCATGATTAAAACAACTCATGGCTGCCCAATCTATGTTACTCAATTCATATATCATGCTTAGCAATGCTACACTTGATCTTGGCCAAAAGGTTGAGATACTATGTACTGGTTTGCTTTATGGTTTATTAAATAAGCCACAATTGGCTGGATCCACTTCGTAGTGAGATTTGGTGATATTTATATTTCAAATTTGGTGAGCAAATTTGAAATATAAATAAATATATAAATAAATATGATAGAGTATTGATAATCATAGTGACTCAGTAGAATATGTGCAGGGAAAGGTTTCATTCATTCATTCATTCATTCATTCATTCATTCATTCATTCATTCAATTTATATACCACCCATCTCCTCCAGAGGGTGACTCTGGACAGCTTACAATTAAAAACCAAGACAATAAAAACAATAAAAATATAAATATCCCCCAATTAAAATCACAAGTAACAATTCTATAAAAGCCAATATACAATTCAAGATGATGGGGGGAGCATTATCAATCATCCAGGTTTTTTGTTATCTTGCTTTTTTAAAGTCAAGGCTTTTAAGAATATAGTTGGAAATGTCATTTTTTCCCCAAGTGTATCAATACCTCCATGTTTGGCATATCACCACTCATTATTTGAATTTGCTCTTATCCACCCCCAGGAGGATACTGATAACATCCAGCACCCCAAGACCACACCATAAGAATTTGCAAGCAAAATGTATGATCTTCAGCTGTGCTGTTTGAGGTTGTTTTCTCAAAAATAAAGATAGAAATCGGCCCCTCCCTGGGGCTTCCCGCACCCATCACAGCCTTAAAAAAACTGAAAAAGAAAAAAAGAGGGTCCCTCCTTTCAGTGATGTCAGCACCCTTCTGGTGATGTCATCTGTGGTCCTCCAGTAGATCAAAGTATCACGTTGTAGCCCCAACCCTGAGGAAATGGCCTCCCCAGACCATAATGTATCCAGTGCCTCTTGTTTGCCTTCCTGTAAAAAAAACCCCAAACACTGGATGCTGACATCGGATAGAGAAATAAATATGCCTATTGTTACACAGCATTTATTGTCAATTATTCATTTAGAACACTGCTACATTATTTAACAAAACAACATCTGATGGCTTGGGTGTCTTCCACCTAAGCTATTAAATATTTATCCTGTACTTTTGCATTGGCACACAACTCTTGTGTATATACGGTACGTCTTGGGCTTCCGGGGCAGTGTGCTAGAGGGTATACATTTAGCGGTCACTGTCCTCAGATTCATTTCCCAAAAGGAATACCTTCTCTTCCAGTAGTTTGGAATATCAGCAAAACATTCTTGTTTGGTTTGCCCGGATGAGCATCTGGTCTTGCTCATGGAATGTTTGCTCCAGCTGAAGGACCCCAAGCTCATTATTTTGAGAGAGAATATAAACGTTTGAGATAATGGATCCTGCAAAGTCTCTAATATGCATCTTTCCCAAGCAGATCCAAGTACTTGGAACTAAAAAAAAAAAAAAAGATAGGGGCGGGGGCATGTTTGAAGCAGAGGAGGCCATTCCCAATATAAATCTATGCTTACAAAGTGCAAAGATTCACAAAACTAAATCCTGATCCAGCCTGGACAGCAGCCACTCTCTTCTCAGAGGTAGTTCATAAAAATCAATACGCACTCAGGAAAATGAGATAAGAATCCATTTAGATTCTGGAATGTTACAGAAAAGGTGATTTAGGGTGAAGTTGTTCTTAGTGATACATTTGGTTCTCTTAAGACATGGTCCCCGTGGGTGCTAATTTATGTGAAGGCCTCTGCCTGCTGCTTGAAAAGGTTTCTCTGTCTTGTGCTGTACTTCCATCACTGCAATTCCATCAGCTCATCAGGAAGACAGTAGTAGTACAAGGATCTACCCATCTCTCCCTCCCTCTCTCTCTTTACCGCTACCTCTCTCTCTCTCTATCATCTGTCATCCATCCATCCATCCATCCATCCATCCATCCATCCATCCATCCATCCATCCATCCATCCATCCATCTATCTATCTATCTATCTATCTATCTATCTATCTATCTATCTATCTATCTATCTATCTATCTATCTAGGGTTCTAGGCTACTCCAGCCACAACCAACTCTGAGCAGCGCACAGCTCCCCCTCTGAAACTCAGATTAACAAAATGCAATTAACAAATCACATCTGCTAATTGTTCCTTGTTCCCTATTAGTGTGATGCAGCACTTCAGTTTTGAAGGCATAAAAGAGCAAGCAGGATGGGGAAAAGGAACAGGATCTTTCTAGACACACATACACAATTATTCTCTATTTACAGTATTATTTAATATATACAGTGGCCTTAGCTTAACAAACTATACACACAGAGTTTTACACAGACAATTTCAGATGGAGTTTTTTACACTGTTTTACCTGCTTCACTCCCACCTTCACATGCAGTAAGTTGTATCTGTGCTTTCCCTTCTGAGCTCCCTTCCATCCTAGAGAAGAGGCAAACGTAACTTTTTTCTGGGCTTCAGACATTCCAGCCCCTTTGTCAAGCTGTCCCAGCTGATGCCTGATCTGTTGTCCAAAATTGCAGGCCTTTCCAACAGATAGTTGCTCAGCAGATCACTCTCTCTGTTCCTGTTTGCTTTTGTTGGGTCTCCCAATTGCAGATTCCTCCTCCTCAAGACACACCATATCACCTGTCCACACCATACAAAAACAAGTCTAGGAATGTCCCACAACCGCATCCTCCATTACTTAAAATGTCTGCCCTCTGTTACTTAATGCTTCAGCCCTTTTATATGTATACAGCTACAGTATAAGCAGATGTGCCTGCATCCAGATGTTTTACTTCAGCATGAAGCGTCTTAGTGTCTACATGACACTGAGCCAGATTTTTGCCCATGGAAGGGAAACTTTAACCTTGGGGCCAGTCCACCTTCCCGAGTCTCTCAAGGCACCACAGCCCACCGGTGGAGTGTCTGTCTGCAACTCCTCAAACTAAATGCATTTTTCCCAGAGATCATGCAGCCCCTGCAGTCATGTGAACCTAGGAAACATTGCAATTGCTTTAAGGAATTACAGTCAAGAGCCATGATTGTACCCTGCTTGTGCTGTAGCAGCTTTCTGCCCTGGAATCCAAAATCCTAATATTCATTGGAGAGCAGCTGCATTCTAGAGAATTTGAGATGGTTAGGCAATAGCTTCAGCTTGGCCTGAAGAGCGACAAGTTTTTAAACAAGAAATTTAAAGGGCTTAAGGGATGTTGCTAATCTAACCAGCCATGATGGAAACAGTAGGTCGGTTTGTGACCTGTTTGTACATTACATTCTTTCCTAGTCCATCAGCCTAATTGAACGAGGAAATCCATCAAGAAGCCTCGAGAATGTGTGTCGTTGGGCATATCAGCAACAAAAAACAGACCCCAGTCATTCAGAACATCATGATCATGCTATCTTTCTAACCAGGCAAGATTTTGGACCAGCTGGAATGCAAGGTAGAGTGCTCAAGTACACACCCACAACTTTCAGAGAGACTCATTCAAAACCCACTTCGGCTTTCCATATTAGAGCGGCTAGATCTTTGGAAATTCAAGTTACTTCTCCTCTGTATCCTGGACACTCTGCGCTTCACAACTTTTGCCTTAGGTTATAACAATTTCATTTGTCTCAGCTTTCTTCAGTCTTCTTCAAACTGCCATCCTTTAGATGTGTAGGAAAGCAATATCCAGGCTTTCCAACCAACATGGCCAGTTCTGAGAACTGCAGTCCCATTCCATCTATAGAATGCTAAATTAGAGAAGGTTGACTTGAGTTTGGAGGCTGGGGACAGAAAGATGGTTCCTTGTCCCCCTCATGCCAACTGTATGTTTTCTGGAAGGTGGTGTTGGCAGCTGTGCTCACTGATAGATGTCATGTTCTTTTCTTCCTACCCTAAAGATGTCAGAGCCAGACCAAAGCACAACTTCCTGCTTCTGCTGTCACTCAGGTGACATTCTTTCTAAGCTAAAATGGAGTGAAGGCGGCAGTTAGAAACTTTTGCTCTGGGTTTTGGGAGGAGAAGAACTAGGAACTAAGAACTAGGCATTAAGCAGTCAGCAGAGGACAACATCAGCCCAGTCTTATCTGAGCTCTGAAGTGAAGCAACATTGGACTTGGTTGACATTTGAAAATATGAAAGCTGTCATTGAGACTGGACAGTCAGAAAAAAACATGCCAGAAGGTCATGGCAAACCACTTCCATATTGTTGCCAAGAAAACTCTCTGGGCATGTCCGTGAGGTCACAATGAGTCCAGCTCAGCTTGAGACCATCTTTCTCAGCAGTGAGCCCAGGTAAACATTTCGTTCCGGGCCTCAGATATTCTGGTCTGAGATATTCTTTGATAAAATTAAGTTTCAAAAAGCTGGAAAGTACTCTTAAGTGGAAGAGTGAAATGAAGCAGGACTCTTGCAATGACTTGTTGAATGACCTCTGATAAGAACAGCTTCAAAGAAGTCAACCTTGCAGCAAGCGAATACCGTAAAGCAATGTTGATAGTGTGCTTTAGTAGACAGCCCACTTCCATGCCAGAATAAACTCTCAACTCAGAGCACATAATCCCAAAGAGACAAGCCGAGAAGAGCCCTTTCTAAACTGCTCAGCTTTCCATTAATATGGGTGCTTGGTGATGCTTTGCTAAAGAGGTTTTGTTTTCTGTGCCTTCAAGCCAGTCTTGACTCCTGGTGACTGCCCAGACAAGTCCCTGCAACTTTCTTGGCAATAGTTCAGAAGTGGTTTGCTGTTGCCTCCTTTCTAGTGCCGAGAGAGAGGGACTGGCCCAGAGTCACCCAGCTGGCTTTGTGCCTAAGGCAGGGCTAGCATTCGGTCTCCCGGTTTCTAGCCTGGAGCCTTAACCGCTACACCAACGGGGTCCCACTAAAGAGGTAGCACCTCTCAACCTCCAGTCCCCTAAGTTCTCAACTCTAAAACTTAGAAGCCAAAATTTAGCCATATAAGCCTAGTTAAACCAACAAACAATCCAATTTTCGGTGGGAGCAAGGTTTGTTTTTGTTTTTTAAATAAAGGTAGAAATGGAAATCAAAGACCTCTCAGGGGCCAAGGAAGTCCCAAGCTCCCCAAATGGTCCCACATTTGGTCATGTCGCTGCCAAAAATTTGTTGGCAATATGCCAGGTCTTCAGAGGAGGGGCGGAGAAAGTTTTTAAGGGTGGAAGTGGGAATTGCCTCACTCTCAGAGGCTTGTCAGCTTTGCGAGGTAGTCCAAGCAAGAAGCACACCCAGGAGTAGTAGTTCTATCTTTATTGTAAGGTTACATTAACAGAATCTTGCAAGTCTGAAAATACATCTCTCCCCCTCACCTTTACAATCCAAGAAACTAGGGAGGGTCCCTCTGGAGACATTTGCCACATCCACATTCCTTCTGCGGGCTCAGCTGCCTCTTGTCTAACTTGTTTACTGTGCAGCTCTTCCACCTGTCACCCAAGGTCATTCCCACATAGCATTACATTCCTGTTCCCATTCCCACATTCAACTCCCTCCCCCAAAGGACTAAAAATGCCCCCCAAATCAGAACCTCCTCTTTCTGTGAGGTCACTACTCTTTTGATGAAGTCACCTGCAACCTTGCACCTGATTGGGGATTCACCTTGCAACTCCCAACGCTGGGAAAATTGTCCACCCTTGCATTACAAAGTTGGAAGAGAAGCTTTGCATGAGCTTTGGATGAATTTGGAGTTGAGAATCTTTGGGTCAGAGGATTTCAGGTAGCTAAACCAAGAAAAAGTATTTAACAAGGGTTATTGGAGAAGCTCTGTCAGACTCTTTTGTCCACCCCAGGTCTTTTTGCATCACACAAGGTCTCATTCAATGAAAGGAATTGAGCAGAAATTCATGAAAAATGACATGCATTGACATTTGACAAAATAACACCATAAGGTCCCATATGGAGATATTACATTGTGAATAACAGTACTGATGTTAGAACTTCTTATGTATTTTTGTAGCAGAGGGACTAGCCTCCATATAGAAGGATAACATACACCTCAAAGCTCATGAATAAATGTTTTTTTTAATCCTAGATTAAAGCTTCAGAACAGCTGCTGGCTGTTAACAGCATTGTTACTCTTCACTTGCTTGCTTTGAAAACATCCCAGTTTTTTATGTGCTCCACAGGATACGCTCCCGTCACAGGCATGTGTCACCCAGTGAGAAGCTGCACTCTTAATCATGAAGATGGATTTTCTTCAGCTTTTGTGGTTGCCCATGAAACTGGCCATGTGTAAGTCTCAGTATAAAACAGGATTATCACCTGGCAGTTCCTGGACTAAATCAAGCCCTGATATATTGTACCTCTCTTCCCCCAACCCAACTTTGCAGCTGGAGAAGTCCATAACAGGTATTAGCCATGACTCCTTAAAATTGTTACAGCAAACTAGATTACTTATTAATTACTGATTCTATATTCTACCTTCAAGGTCATACCTGGTACATAGTACCTTTAGGTGAGCTATCATCTAATGGGAGTCAGATGTGTTGGTTTCCAATTTTTTCTTGCATTTATGGCTTGGTTTGCAGACCATTGGGAAAAAGAAATTTATGATAAAGTTGAGGTATAACTCATCAATTTGTTGCAATGTTCCTACCTTTTTTCTTTTCCTTTTCTCCCTCTCCAAAGCTCTGTGGAAAAGTGATATGTGATCATTCAGTGGCATTGCAAAGTGGAACTGGGCAGTAGGTCATGCCAAGCCAATGATTGTCATCCCACTTCCTTTTTACTCATATACTCCTCATCTAACAGGTCAAATCTGTTACATCATGATTTTCTAGTTTGATCTTCTCCAAGTTAGTGCCCCTGTTTGTTTTGGAATGCAATCTGCATCATCCCAGCCATTAGCCAAGATGACTGGAGTTGATGGGAATTGTAATCCAAATCATCTGGAAGATAGCAGGTGATGTAGACTGCTAACCCCCATTTTCAGTCTGAATTAGCAGAGGACAGAACCATGCAAGGAACTCTAGTGATGGGTTCAGTTTTACAAAATCAAAGAAGCATCAACTAGTCTGACTGTCATGGTTTCTTTCTGGGGAACTGAAAGAACACATCGTTCTTAGCATCAGCACATGGCAACAACTTTAACAAGGTTGACCTGGCTTGCGCTGTATTTCATCCTACTAATCAGAGTGTTCAACACATTTTCTAACAATCTTCTCTATTCTGGTTGCTTCCAGTCTGCACCTTCCCTCAGCCATCCCAAATTATGGCTGAGGAAGGAGGGCAATTATAGTCCAATCCATCTGAAAGCGTGCTTAGATGTTTCCAATCAGTCTCCTCTTTCCTCACCCACAGTTAATTCTGACATGTTGTTCTTTGATTCAGGCTAGGGATGGAGCACGATGGACAAGGGAACCGATGTGGGGATGAGACAGCGATGGGAAGTGTCATGGCTCCATTGGTGCAAGCAGCTTTCCACCGATACCACTGGTCCCGTTGTAGTGGCCAGGAACTCAAAAGATACATACAGTAAGGACCAACCTCTTCTAACAGATACTCTATGCCTCTATTGGCAGGCAGAAAATATCTAGACCAAGACAGAAAAGCTAGGAATAGTATCATCTGGTCAAGGTCCAACAAAGATGTAAATCTGAACTGGAAAAATGCATCATCAGATCAAGACAAATGATGGCCACCAGAGGCAGAACCATTGAGATCAACACTGGCTCCTCATTCCTTCTCTGCTTGTGTAGTGTCTCTCACCAAGTCATGGCATGAATCAGAAGGCTTCATCCCAAGAAGCCATCAGTATTGTTTTAAGTAGTGGCAGTGAGACTATGGATGCACTGCTCAGATGGCCCACTGTTTGGTGTTGGGCATACTTCCCATTTACACTCATTTTAGACAAGAGATGGGAAGCCAGTGGTTAACATGGCCTTACATATCCTTTTCTGCAGCTCCTGGAGCCTCTTCTGAACAGTTTGCCAGTTTTCACTAGCCTAACTGCCAAAAGTCAGCAGCGTAGTTGCCAAAAAATGGTGATGCGGTCTGCCACTGTTTTGTGGTAGGAAGCAGAAAATCAACTGTAATAAAAGCCTTAAAATAGCTTAATACTGTTAAGAAAAAGAAAGCAAGAAGACCTTACCCTCACCCCATTAAAAACCTGGAAAATATAGAAACATGCACAGAAAATTATCACTCTGCATGGTGTGGTCACATCCACTTTACATCTTTACCCCACTCACAGAGACCCTTGAAATCCAGCCCACAAATTTAATTATTGCCCACCCTTCTTTTAAACCATCCAAAATGGTTTCACCCCAAATTTGGGGAAATAGCTTGGTTTACTTTGAGCTTGGATATGAACAAAGTAATTTAGGAGTGTGATTCCTGCACAAATAGACCCTCCATGTTCTGCAACTAGTGGGCGGTGAAGATAGTAATTTCTGAACGCGATCACGGAATTTGAGGGCAAGAAGTGATCACGTACTTCAGCGTTGGACTAATGGAATGATGCCCCATTTAGCACCTGCCTTGCAATTGGCAAGAGTAATGCACATAGTTCAGCTAGTCACATAGGAAATGTATACAGGAAATATCATCTCCACCTTTCCCCGCTGATTTTTGAATTGCTTTTGTGCCCTCTAGTGTTGGTGCCATGCATCAATGGGAAAGACTCTACAGTTCTCCAAATTTACAGTGTAAATAGGATGAGCTATGCTTGGTGGCCATAGCACAATTGGATACAATAAATCCTACATTTTTTAATAAATAATTTCTTTTTAAAAAAGGCCCCCAAATCTCATTACTCTGAGATGCAAGTGATTTTCTGTGAACACTCCAAACCTTGTAAGTGACCTGCAAGAACTTTAACATCTTGTAAGCGTTCAAGTGAGAACACCAGCAGTGTTATTTCAAAAATGATTGCAATTGATAAAATAATAATCATTTGGGGGTTTGGAGTCACTACTTAGGGATTTTGCAGGTGCTAATCCTTGGTTAAAAAATGAATAAGAGAAAATCAATTTTAGAAATAACTAGATACTTAAGTAACATAATCCATGAGACTAGGAAAACCACATTCTGGTTGAGGTATGAGCTGTGGCAGCATTCATAGCTGACAACCTTGTCTTTCTCCTTTGGTTTCTCACACAGTTCTTATGATTGTCTCCTTGATGACCCTTTTGAGCATAATTGGCCCAAACTTCCTGAGCTGCCAGGGGTAAATTATTCCATGGATGAGCAATGTCGCTTTGATTTTGGAGTGGGCTACAAAATGTGCACTGCGGTATGTTTACCTTGGTTTCTATAAAGTAAGGCTGAATTATTGTTTCAATATCAAGGAACATCAGCCCAAATCTGACATGGTTGTGATGAAAGAAATTGTTCCTATATTTCTTTAGTCACATTTTCAGTGTAGGTGCTGCACGTTTGGGAGGGAGGTGGAGAAGGGACTGAAATTGGCTATCACTTTCAGTTTGACCACATCTGGATGGCTGGCAATTGTCATCTTTCTTCCACAACCCATCTCAGTTCAGAGAGGATCTTCCATTATTTCTTGGGTTTGCTCTACACTCTGTATCTCATACAAGCAACTAAAAATAACTATGGTGTCTCCCTTGTTTCAGTTTCGAACGTTTGACCCATGTAAACAGTTGTGGTGCAGTCATCCAGACAATCCCTATTTCTGCAAAACTAAAAAGGGCCCTCCACTTGATGGGACAGAATGTGCCCCTAGTAAAGTAAGTGAACGTGTGTTTTCAGGCTGAAATAATGCATGTATTTCAAGGGACTGAGCCAAGAGATGTTAGGATGCAAGGATCTTTCTCCTGTTAAAACTGTGAAATGTAATCGCTGGGTTTCTCTTCCCGTTGTGAAGGTACATGGGGAGTTGCTGTATACCACAGTAGACAGTCTCCTTTGATGACCTCCAGGTTTTACCTATCAACCTTTAGCATTGTTTTTTATTTTTATTTTAATATTATGCATGCATGCTGGGGGTTGAATCCCTGCATCTCTTGCATGCAAAGGTTGATTACTGAGGTCCATGTATCTCATGGGCTGACTAGTGCATCTGGAAGAAATAGGAGAAGGGCTGCTTACTTGTGTTAAAAGAAAAGTAAGAATGGTTCATGGGCTTCAATTATCTGAATAGATAAGACCTGCCACAATGTGGAGTTTTGCTGTTTGGTGCCTTCGTTCAGAAGATGCTGCCCTATTTCAAGTTCCCCCCTCCTCCAGTTTTCTATTCCTCTTTTGCAACAATAGGACAATATTCAGCCACTGAGCACAGGTGGTTCTCACTGGTTTGGTTGAAGTCCCTTGAAAGGATCCCCCCCTCCCCAATATTTTGGCAATATTAAGTGATGATATATTATGAAACATTTATTTAGAGAGGAGACAATTGCTTTTCTTCTCCACATCTTGCCCAAGGATCCTTCAAGTGGTTTGATTCCTTTTCCTAAGTAGGGACCAGTATCATCTTATGTTCTTCCTTGTCACAGCTGTTTGTTGTGTTGTATCTTACGGTATCCTTGAGTTGGATATTTTTCAAGGATGTGGCCTTCAAATATGTCTTTGATAGATTGTGGGTCCTGAGTGGTTCCTTATTGTTTCTTTTGTATGCTGGTATCACTGATAGGATCCTTTTCCAAATAGGTCTCATCCTCACAAGGGAGTTGTTGGATGGGATAGTCAACTATCCTTTAGACAATTTCTCAAGCCACTGGTCACCAGAGTCAAGTCATAGATTCATGGAGTTGGAAGGGATTGTAGAGGTCACCAATCAGTGCAAGATCTGTTAAAGTATTACAGAAGATGACTATCCAGCCTTGTTTGAAGACCTCCATGAAGGGGAATATACCATTACCTATTCTATGGCTTGGCAGGGACTTCTTCTGAATATCTAACCTGAATTTATTTTGCAAGCATTCCTGCTCTCCAGGGCAGCAGAAAATAAGTCCGCTCCCTCCTCTGTATGACAGCTCTGTAGATACATAAAGACAGCTATCATATCTCCCCTCAGTTTTCTGTTCTACCAGCTAAACATAGCCACTTTGTTCCAGCACTCCTCATAGCATTTAATTTCAGTTCTCACACCATGTACAGTATCTATACCTACATCTTTATATCCACCACCAACTTTTCAATGGAGATCAGTTGCCACATGTTCCAGGAGGAGCAAACCAAATTCTCAGATTTTCCAAGTTGAAAAAAGGAGGGACCAGAATGTTTTCTTTGCAGTCATCTTCCAGGGAAGGTACTATTATGGAACAAGGCCCCCCTAAAAGTTTTCTTTTTAATGGAATATGTGTTATTCTTTCTCCTCTCAGTGGTGCTATAAAGGTCACTGCATGTGGAAGAACACTAACCAGTTGAAACAAGATGGCAACTGGGGAGCTTGGACAAAATTTGGCTCCTGCTCGAGGACCTGCGGAACTGGGGTTCGCTTCAGAACAAGACAGTGCAACAATCCCATGTAAATCGGCGTAGCATTTGCTGCCATTTTTGCATGCACAGGATCTTTGAAATTGCATGTAGACTGCCATTTGATTCATATGTATATAGGGTCTACAGCAGGAATGGCCAACTTAAGGCCCAGAACTACATGTGTTTCCCGTTTTGCAGGCAGGACACATATGTGTATAAATTTAGTGTAAGCTCTAAAACAGGCTTTAAACAAAGGAAACCTCCATCCCTTCCCCAAACCTGAAAAATTGAAAATCCATATGTCCATATGTATGACTTATTCACAAAAAAAGTATCTAAGTTCCTGGACCAGCAGTGAAAAATAATGTCCATCCCTGGGCATAGGATTATCTCAAAAGATCAAATGTTACCAATTTCATAGAAGTTTACCAATGAACTTGGTCTCCACTTGTGTAAAATGAATACGCATATGAAGAATCTGGTTCACTTACAAGGGTTTGCCCAAAACTGGTGATGAGCTTTCTACAACTTGAAAACCTCCATGCTGGGAGATGTGCTGCAAAGTCTCTGGAGGACATTGGGTTGGATATGCACATAAACTCTTTTTATTGCCCTGTACTAATCTCCATCTAATCCAATATTGTGTAATCTCCAGGGTCTTAGTCTCCATCACTGGTTAGCTAATTCTTTACATTGGGGAAGCTGAGAATTGAATTTGGGACCATAGTAATACAAAGCAAGTGCTCTGCCATTGTAGAGAGTAAGGAAGATGACGTTGGTGAAAATATGCAAGACCCATTACCTAGGCAAAAGGGGCTGAAACATTTTTTAAATCCTGAGAAGTGAAATAACATTTGGAAGCAGCTCAGGCAGACATCTCCCTGATTCAGTGGAGTATAAAAAGAAGGAAGAGGAGGTCCAGCACAATCAGACTTGCAAGACGCTGTTATAGCCAATCTCAGTAAAAGTAGTTTTAGCCTTACTATGGAATTCACGTCTTGGTCTAGTCTACCTAGTGGGATTGACAACCACTGACTTATTATCCTTCCTGTAGCTATGGTAGACCATCAAGATGGAAAACCAGTCCAAATCAATGGGGAGAAGCTGGTGTTTAAGTACTGTATTATTAGACTCTCAACTGTAGCTCCCTTGAAATGTTGTTTAACTCTAATTGATCTTGCTAGCTCAAATTGATAGGAATCACATCCACCACAAAAATAATCTTTATGTTTTGATGTGGGAGAGTGGGGACCACAGTTAAATCCTGATTAATCTGATTTTATTTCTAATTTTTCCTTCTAAGGCCTGTTAACGGGGGTCAAGACTGTGCCGGTATCAACTTTGAATATCAGCTGTGCAACATGGATGAATGTCCAAAGCTTTATGAAGATTTCCGAGCCCAGCAGTGTCAACAGCGTAACTCCCATTTTGAATATCAAAACAGCAAACACCATTGGCTTCCATATGAGCATCCAGATGGTAAGCAATGTCTTTTCCCTGCTTCTGTTCTTCTATGGAAGAATGGTTTAAGTGTCACAAAGTAGGCAGAGAAAGTTATATAAGTTACTTACTGGCATATTATTGACTTCTTCCCAATACCTTGTCCTTTTCAAAACATTAAAAAACTAGTTCTAAATTGAATTATTTCATGAGTGGTAACAATAACCAGGTTTAATGCAGTAGCCAACAACCAAGTAAATACCATTACAAAACAATTCTTAATATTTCTAATAAAGATAGACCCAGTTGAGTTCAATAAGTCTTATATTCAACAACAGTAGCTTTAGCAAATAAATTTGGTTGTTCATTGAAAATTCTGGTATCATTTCAATGGGACAACATTCCACATAAACCAGAACAGCCTTTTTTGCATAATGAAATGCCCAGTTTCAAAATCCATTCCCATGGTTCCCATGAAGTTAGGAATATTCACGAAATGGAGAAGAAGGGAATAGATCAGTGTTGTCCAAACTTGGCCACTTTAAGATGAGTGGACTTCAACTCCCAGAATTCCCCAGAAGGAATAGGGTGGAGAAAGCATCTCAGAAGGGACCCTCCCTAGTTCTCTGAAAAGTAAAAGAGGGGAGAAATGTTTTCACACTTGCAAGATTCTGATACTGTAACTTTACAATAAAAGTGGTGTTAATACTCATGCTTTTGGGTTCCTGTCTGAACTACTTCAAAGGGCTGACACCAGCCAAGCTGATAGCCAGCACCACATCTCATGGTAAAATTGTAAATTGTTCCCAGTCTAAAACTCATAAAAGTAGTACTGCTTTTCTGCCCTCTGTAGCCACCAAGAGATGTCAACTTTACTGCCAGTCCAAGGAGACAGGTGATATTGCTTATATGAAACAACTAACCCACGATGGGACTCGCTGTTCATACAAAGACCCCTTCAGTATATGTGTCCGTGGAGAATGTGTGGTAAGTGATAGTCTTTCTATAAACTTTGGCCGCTCCAGCCTGATCCAGGAAACTTCACAAAAACTCTTAAGATGTATGTAGAAAATATTAACTTATCGTGGACATTTTAGGAATGCAGAAAAATAAGGGCAAAAGATTTCTTTACCAAAAGCTAAAATGGCCACAACAAAAAAGGAGTGAGTATAGCATTAATAAAAAGAAAACAGAATGAATTAATGGTAATTGCTGCTTGCAGAAAGGCCCAGTTTTACCTCTGGTATCTCCAGGTGGAACTGAGAAGAATTCAGTCTGAATCATGGAGAACCATTGTGTGTCCACAGTATGAAGCTACTTAGACCAATAGATGGGCTGTGGCAAGAGAGCTTCCTACAGACTTATGGCCATTTGCTGGGGAAAGAGCATGTAATGTTTTCAAGTTCTCTGAAGGCTTTGTTCTTCCTAGTTCTCCAAGAATTGTAGAATCTGAGTAGTGTTTTGTTGTGAGTTCCTTTGTTTTGGTAGTAGTGGATACTACTGCTACCATTACTACCTTACTTTCTGCTCTATCATCCTGCATGTTCTCCACCTCCCCCTGTTCCCTGATTTTTAAAAGCCCCTAGTTCTCTAGTTCTCCGTTTTACCTTTCTCTGGGTTTTCATTGAGGTGATGTACCAATAGAGAGATAAATGTATCAAGCAAGACAGGACACCACCCAACTGAGGTGAGAATTTTGCTGTGCGTATTTCCCCTTGGGAAGAAAATGACAACAATCTCTTTTCTGTCAAATTGTATAAGAATGCAGAAGGGTTTTTCAGCCCAACAGTCGTAAGATGAATCTTGGCAACAGATGCTATGCACCTTTCTGGCTTAGTGTTTAGGCTAATGTAATGAATTGCATCTGGAGTTGGTACATTTCCAACCGCATCTTCAGGCTTTTCTCAGTTCTGTTGATATGCTTCTCTCGGCAGAAAGTTGGGTGTGACAAAGAGATTGGGTCCAACAAAGCTGAAGACAAGTGTGGAGTATGTGGGGGAGATAACTCGCACTGCCGGACAGTGAAAGGGACCTTCACTAGAACCCCCAAGAAGCCTGGTAAGGATAACCCTATCTCTCTTCTTCTTTATTATTAGTTTCTATGTGGCATTTTTAATAATTAAAAAGGGGGGGGGAAGTTAAGAAGCTTGATCTAAGATACCACTTGAATGTTAGCATAGAGCTTTCTCCTCTATCAGCAATGTTCTGTGCAAGGAGTATAGAAGAGGGTTAGGGTTAGGCTAGTAGGAAGCACTTAGGTTTCCATGTGCTAATTAGTCACATATGAAATCGTGGAGTATGACTTCAGCTGTTTGAATTTCATATCCTGAACAATTTATGAAAATCTTCTGCTTTATTTAAGGAGAAGGAGGGAAGAGCATCTATCTAACCACCATAATTTCTGGGATTGCATCTACGGATGCTGCAAGGAGTTTATTTCCACAAAAGCTAGTTGAACACATCAAAGGTTCAACTAAATGTTGCATAGCTTAATATTCTCCTGATGTTCCTTTTTTCCCCAGTCAGATAATTGGGTAAATTCACACAAATGTTTATACAGTAGCTGCCAGAGATTTATTTAAAGATAATGTATGTCAAGTTGTTGTTAAATGTTCTGCTCTGATTTCTGAAAAACTGAGGTGCCTGGAGAGATTAACCAATCTTTGATTAAAGAAAAGTTTGTCATAAAAATAGGAAACAGAACTGAGGGTAAAAAAAAAAAACTTTATTTCATATCTCTTGCGGAAGAAATAATTAACAGAAGGAGACACTACCTCTAAGTAGCACAAACTGACCATAATTAATGGAAAGAAAATAATTTGTTCATTTCACTTATTAGCAGTATGATTATAATTAAATTATAGATATGTGAATTAATTAAATTACATGACATTAAATTTAAGTTAATTTAATTAATTAAATGATAGAACTTGATTCTGTGATATGGTTTGATAAAATATTCAGGATATTTTCAGTATGTGGATGAAAGGCCACCTGGGAACCCCATGATGAAGAAATGGCCTGAAATGTCAAAAAATAAGCACTTCTTTTTTGTTTAAAACATGGGAAGACATTTTATGGAGTGTCTGTTTCAGGAACCAAAGATTTGAGCTTCTGATCCTTCCGTATTGTAATGTGTGAGGGAAATTGACAGGTCACTTTTTTAGCACAATCTCCATTTAAAGAAATGGGAGATACACAGGAGCAGCATTTGTGGCTTCCAGGGGAGATATGGCGAACTGAAGACAGCTCTGCCAAAGCAGAGCTGACAATTGCGGCAAAGACCAAAAAACCAGTGAGTAGACCAGTCCCTTGGAACCTCTCTAGATAAGGAGAGGATGGGAGATCTCCCATGTGTGCTCTGGATGGCTGCTCCCCGCAAGGAGACTACAGGACAGCAGTTTTCCATGGGTTTAAGTGCTGGGAGATGATGGGATTAGCCATCTTGCTCACAACCGCAGCGGAGACTTTTAAAGGACACTAAGTTCACAAAGCTCACTTTCTAATCACTTTCAAAAATTGCTCATTAACTACTTCTAAGCTATTAGAGACCTTCAGAATGACAGGTTTGAAAACACCTGGTGAGTCTGCCTTCAGTCCTGAATGAAATAAAAATTTAATCATAAGAATTCAAAGAATCTGAAATAAACAGCAAAATGCTAAATAAGATTTTGATCTTAGAAAGTTGTAAACAGACTAAGGGTCCAGATAAAATTGGAATAGTGAAACGTTTACAATAAGAATTTGGAATTAATTATAAAGTACAAACAGCTTCTCGTGAGAAATAGATCCTGTTTTGTTTTTTACAAGACAGGACAACGATAAGCAATTTTGTATTTCAAAAACTGGATACTAGAGGGGACTAAAGATTTTAGGTAGACGAAATATATACAGGCCTGTAAAATGGTGCAAAATATTATGACCATAAAAATACTGAAGGAGATTTTTGAAGAATGGAATCAGAAAATAGTAGCCACAGTATCAATAATGTCAGTAATGATGTCTGCTTCTATGAATAGATTATGTCCAAAAGATATTATTGAAGTAATGTCAGATGTAGAACAAGTTTTATCTGACAAGATAGAGATGGTATCGAAAGTGGATTTACAACTGACAGGCCAAGATAATGACTTAGAAAAGGATGTTTCACTGGATCTGCAAAAGAAACTGGCTGAGGTTTTAAAATTTAAAAGGGATATACAAATGACAAACCAAGAGAGTGACCAGGATAATTTTTTCCTAATGGATTTACGAAAGAGGCTTGCTAAAGTCTTGAAAAGCTCGGTGTAATGGGACGAAGAAGAAATGAAGAAAAATCAAATCCTATGACAATATTTGAATGAGCTGAAGATTAAGACTGTTAGATGTAAAAGGAAAGAATATGAAGTTGGTAAATTTGATCAAGGTTAAAATAAGATATGTTGTTACTTCTGGCTACCTTTTATGGATTTTCTGCTGACACCAGGACTGAAAAGATGATGTTATATGGATTTGTTTATAGATAAGAGATGGGATGTGGGATGAAGAGATAAATGTTTGTAACCTTATGAGGGGTGAAGAGTCACTAAATTTGTTTGTACTTGTGATGAAGGTTGGAAGTCACTTCTTAATATATTTCTTTTCTCTTTATTATATGCTTGGGTTTTTTTTCTCTTTTTTCTTTCTTTTTCCTTGTACTTTTTACTTTTTCTATTCTCTTTTCTTTAAGTTTAGTTTGTATTAGATTTTACTATTATAATTAAAATTCTTAACAAAACTTATCTATATGTACACATATACATATATATGTATATATGTATATATAATAATATATATATGAAGCAGCATTTGTATTATCGCAGCCATAAGTAGTGTTTCTGCTGGATTCTCCTTAAAAATAATCTACTCCAGTTAGTCTTGATTTGCTGGTGGATTTAAGCTATAATATCAATACTATTTCTGTTTTTTATTTTTGGAGGCAAGAGTTAGAGAGACTGTAGCTCCATATCACAGTCTGTGTGGGCAGCATGATCCATTGTTTATATTATTTATTTGTTTTGTAGATTTCCAACCCGCTCAAGATAATGTACATAGTACTCCCCCCTCCCCACTCCTATTTTTCCCACAAAGCTATCCAGTGAGCTGCGACTGACAGTGGGCTAGATCAGTGTTTTTCAGGTCTGGCAACTTTAAGATATGTGGACTTCAACTCTGGCTGGGGAATTCTGGGAGTTGAAGTCCACACATCTTAAAGTCACCAAGTTTGAAATAATCTAGAACCTAGATCTTCCTAGTGCCAGTCCAGTATCTTAACCACTATACAACACTGGCAATCAATACTGTAGCCCATATTAAGCTTAATCAACTTCACTTGAGATAGACCAATGGAGAGCCAAAACTTGAGGATGAACTGAGATTTTCAGTTGGTCACATAAATGGTATAGAGATGGATGCAAATTTTGTGAACTTTTCTAGGTCATATTTATCTGGGTTCATGGTAGTTGTAAAATTATCCACAAGTTAAGCTAAACAGACACATTTTTAATGGAAAAAATGTTATGTTAATAGTTGATGATTGAGGATTATACTTTGGGGACCTATAACTATTATTTATCTATTCCCTGTCATGTTTGATCTTCATCATTAAGTTCTTTTTATTTTATTGTTTTGCTTTGGAAAGTCCTCAAAAAGTTTAACTTCTTCCAACAGGGAAACAATTAAGCAAGAGATGCCAAAATGAACTCAAGTATCTGGAAAATGAAATCTGCAAGTATCCGCTTGATTTTTCCTTAGTCTTAACTTTCATTGACTGTTTTTTTAAAAGAATTGCTCCAATGTGGACAATAATACTTAAAATAGTGTTGGAGTATAAATAATATATTTCATCAACTACAGAGCTCATACAAAGACATAGTCAATGAAAACTCAAGACTTTGGTGGCCTGATCACTAACAAAAGACATTCTGTTTAAGGGAAGACAAGAGGTGCATTTACGTTACCCAAAGGAGCCCGTGACGTTTCTGTTTCTGAAACGAGACAGTCAAAAAATATACTGGGTAAGTTTTGTCCCATTGCAGGATGATGGGCATCCATAGCTGCCTTTAATCTCTCCTCATTGCTTCCTTCCTCATTGCTGGCAGACACTTAGAGGAATTGCAAAAGAGACAAATCCTTTATGCTTCCTATGGCAATTTCTCCCAAGAGAAAGTTCCATAATTAGAGTTCCTCATTGTGATTTTTGCGATTCATACACATGGGTTATCCACCTACGCAGAACCCCATTCAGAATCTTCTACAACTTACAGAAATGTTGGGGAGGACTCCTGCCCCACATGCATTCCATACAAGGGACAGCTCCCACCAACCCCTTTCAGTTTGTTTTCAGCTACCACAGTATTGACATCTTTCCCCTTGAACTGATTGTCCTTTGACTGTATCAAAATTCTCCATTTTGTCCTCCTCATTTTCTTTCATCTTCTCTTCAGACATCTTTAGAACTCCTTAGAACTGTTTGTCCAGATATCAATTCCTCCTTTTGCAGGTATTTGGCCTTCAGTCTTATGTCTTTAAAGGCCCTATTGCACAAGAGAACAAACTCCCCGCCTTGGATGGGCATCAACTGTATCTTTTTTGCCCTGGCGAAGGTCAGATGATAGGTTATTGTAAGCACTGACAGATGTTTGCTAAGCAGGCTCATTGCAATTGCATTTGCAAAGTTCTGGGGGGAAGTTGTAAGGTCAGTAGATTGCCAAGCCCCGGTATTTTCCATAAATGCATTGCAGCTGTTGTGTTTGTCCACTTCCATCCAGATCTTGATTGATTGATCAAGATTGATTCCCTCTTCCTTACACCTTGGAGAACTTTTCCACCACCCTTCCAGTGTAACTTAAAGCAAGTTACCTTGATTTCTTGGAAGCTTTCCATAAGGGCTTTCTATGCAGCACAATGGAAATACTTTGAGAATTTCATCTGAAAACAGCCAAGCAATCCTCTGCAATATCAAATTCATCACGTCTCTCTTTTTCTTGTATAAAATAGTCAGACTTGGCTCTCTTCAATAAAAGTATAACTTGTGGCCATCTATTCCCTCTTTCCTTCAGCAAGGGAGATTCTTTTCTAATCCACTGATAAAGGGCTTCTTGAAAGCCGTAGCAAATTTCTGTCCTGTGGTTTTCCCACCACTCGTAGCCTGGAGCCTCTCCCCTCTTCTTGCCACATTAACAGCAGCCCCCTTTTGAGCCCATGACTACCAACCAAATCACCTCGTCTCTCAGAAATTTACCTTTCTAATAGACATGACTTTGGTTCATCACAGTTGAGAATTGAAGAGGTCCTCCAAAGTAGTCTTTTGGCTAGATCTTCCTTCCTTCCAAAGATAATCTTGACCCTCCTCTTGAATTAAGATACAGTATTGCTTACCTCTCCTTCCTAATCACTCTACATCCTTGAAAACATTGCTTCATTCACACAACTTACTCTTCTACTCTACTTGATCTCCTGAAACATAACTACCATATTTCTTCAGATGCTCTGTGACAGCCTTTGAACTGAAGGGGTTCAGTAGAAGTCATGCCTAATTGTGTGGGGCAAATTGGGCTTCCACCAACAATTTGATAAGCTTCAGAGGACTCTGAATGGGACTGTGCCCAGGTGTATAACTCCTGTATGTGAATTCATAGATGACTACTTGAAGAAGTGCAGTTCTTCTGCCATTGAGAAAGACTACTCCTAATTCCTTCATTGCGAATCAGTACTTGGTTCAGGATCAGACCTTGGCAGCTGCTCTGCATTGCATTGGGGAGGACAATCTTTCAAATAGGTATTTATTTTGTTGCTTACTTAAAGATCCAGCTAAGGTTGCAAAACTGAGGATCTCCCTGATAGATGATCACAATAAGAGTTTTGAAAGAAAATCCTGATGGTGTTGTTTTCGTCCATGAAATATAGGAAGCATAAATCCTTTGTCTAAATTATCTAAATGTTATGATCTTTAGAGAACATAACAAAGTAAGTGTCTTGCAGCGACCCTGCCTTGTCTTTTCCCTCTTCATGCAGAGGTTGAAAATGCAAGGCAGCCTCATCTCACAGCTGCAGGTCTCTCTATCTTTTCATTTAATGCTCATAGACCTATGGATGCACCCCTTCTTCAATGGGACTTACCTCCACTTGTAGCTAACTAATGCTAGCAATGTTTTTTTCTCCTCCTCCTCCTCCTCCTCCTCCTCCTCCTCCTTTTTTCTTCTCTCTCCCAATGCCTTGCTGCACATGCCAAAGGGTACCTTAAGATGTTTGACATCCCAGCTGGTGCTAGACATGTGGCTGTCCAAGAAGATGAGGCTTCCCCTCACATTCTTGGTAAGTGCTTCTTTGCATAGTCTTGGCCATCATGCCAATAGAGCTGATGCCAAAGTCTTCTCCTTTTAGAAGCTATGGGCATTGTTGCTTATGAGTAACTGAAGGCATGCCTCCAAAAGCTCAGATGAATTCAGTGTATATTTGAGTATATATTGTCTTCTCAAGTACATCTTCCACCAGTACACTCACTTCAGTTAATTGCTCTTCTTGTGCTCACAAGAGCTTCAATCTAACTCTTCAGTCTATGAGTCTTATAGGGACAGACCGGATTCATATCTCCATAATATGAATTTATGTATGCATTTAAAACTTACAGTCAAGGAAAGTTGTGCATTCCTAAGGCAAACATGTTTAGAAAAATTTCTCAGAGAACTTGAATTGGTGTTATCTCATCTGTCACAAATCCAACATTGCTGACTGGGAAGGCATAAATTTTATAGAGAATTGAGTTGTACGTAACTACTGCAACTTTGAACCCCATTCATCCTTGCCTTTCCCCCTCTCCACATTGAGTGAAGAGGTCTGAAGGAGAATTGTCCTCATATGCCCTTTGCTATGGGACCTGGATATATGGAGATATAGACTTGTCCAAGTGGACATGAGGACAGTGGTCTTTCAGAACTTGGAAAAAGACAGAAGAGTAGGACAAACTAGATATTAGAGGTTCAGTATGCATAATTTTGATGTATCTATAACGTTGGCCTCATGTAAGCATTAAGAAATGCCTAAAGAGTATTTTATAGTTTGAAAAGAAAAGGAGATGTTCCATTCCAAACTAGTTAAGATCCATTGTAGGGTTAAAGACTTCAAAGGCAATCTCAAACACACATAAAATTCACTGGGAATTGCTGTGAAATAAACATACATAAGGCCACATAATGTGAGCTGGGAGACTGGAAGTATCCAGGTCAAATGTTACCTCAGCTATGAAGCCACCAAGTGAATTACACCGAACACGGATTCCCTCCATCTCACGATTCTGCCATTCCATCTGTAGTACACAGTGACCATAATGGCTCTCTTCCTGGCCCACCATAATGTTTCCTATAAAATTGCTGGAATGAATTGCTTTATAAATGCTTGTAAGTATCAGTTTTTAACAACTTGTTGAATATCTTCAAGTGGAAAATTCTAACTGATCACTCGGATTTATATGCACTGCTATGTCCCCACCCCCTCCCAATTTGTATTCCTTAGTTTGTTTCTGATATCTCCTCAACTCACCCCCAATAGAAATGGATTGCTTGGTCTACATTTCATTTGTCACTTTTGCGTGCCATGGAAAGAAAGGCTATCCCATCCCATGTATGAGTGGTTAAAAGGATGGAAAAAAGCAAATATATTTGGTGAATGAGCATCTGTTTTAAGAAAGGAAAAACGAACATAGACTTTATAAGCTGGTTTAAAAACTCCTCTTTTTATTATTTTACATATTTGTAACTCATAGCCACTTGTGACCACTAACAAACTTCAGCCACTAGCAGTTTAGAAAATAGAGTTGGAAATGCCCTGGTAGTATTTTTGCATGGCTAGATTCAAACGTCATACTATATCACAATCTGTTTGCTTGGTTTTGGCTTAGTGTGTTGTATGAATCAAGCCACTGTTTGTACACTATGGCTTATGTATGAGCTCAGCCCATGTGGTTTAGACATGATTAAACAAATTAGGGGTGTGTGAATCCATTTTGTGTTCCTGCAGGCTGCCGATATTGTGAAAGGAAGGAAAAAAGTTAGGGAGCCAACTCTCAGATGATCTTATAAATCCAGTTGTCAGTATTCAATTACTACCTGTTAATTTGAAGACAATGGAATTTAAGCCACATCATTTTGACTTAGACCACACAGTGGTCAAGTTTAAAAATATTCAAATGATGCTGATTCCCCAATCTTGTTTGCTTTTCTCTGGATCTCCTTAGCAAGGGACCATATTTGCTTCCATATTTTCATCTACAACGGGAACACTGTTGAGTGATGAATTACTTATTCAACTATTTACCTTGTTAGATTTATCATCGATCCACTAACCAATGTTTTTGGGGAAGATTTTGTTTTAAACCCCTCCCCTCAAAAAAATGTGGCACCAAAAGAAAAGTATGCAATGGTTGAGAAGTTCTGGATTGTCCAAAAAACAAAAGATTTTCTTGGCCTCGAGAAGCTATAAAATGAACATTTTGTCTTACCTTTGAAGAAAAAAGAATTGCCATCTTGCCTGTGAAGAGTTGATCACTTGCTGCCTTTGTTCCTTTTAGCCATTAAGAACCAGGCAACTGGCCACTATATTTTAAATGGCAAAGGAGAAAGATCCAGTTCTCGTTCTTTCATTGACTTTGGCTTAGAATGGGAATACCACATAGAAGACGATATAGAAAACCTTCAGACAGATGGACCACTGCACGATGCCGTTCTTGTTCTGGTAAGTCATGCTACATTTGCTGTTTCTTTAGGCTTCCCTGTGTGATTAACAGAGGGTACATTTCTGCCCCAAATGACCCAGTTCTAGATAAGTCCCTGTAGTGGTAGACAAAACTATCACTGCTACCATCAGTTTGCAATGGAACAAACTGAGCTATTTCATGTCTCCCTTCCCTTAATGGGAAATAAGGCTCTTGCAAACAGGCATGGACTTCATTGTGTTTCTAGTTGAAGGCCCTATTTGGTGGCCCCTAGGGTTATGCAAAAGCATTTGGATACAGACCATTTGGAACTTGGAACACTTGTTCTCAGTGCTTGAGTGGAACCATGTTGAGTGTCCTGTGGGGTTTCAGGAGATGTAATTGGAGTGTTACCTTTCATCTTTCAATCAGAGTGTTACCTTCTGAGTTTTCCTATCTGAGCCACGACAGGAAGGATCAATTGTATCCCTACTTCGGGGCTGAATGGAGTAATTGGAGTGAAGCTCTGGGGCAAAGCAACAGACATTTAGAGGGGCAGATGACAACACAGGGAGGGAGCCATTCTGGGTCAGACTGTGGTTAGAAAGAGAGCTATAGAGGAAATTGCTGCAAGGGAATTATGGCTGTTTGGATGTAAAGCTGGTGTTTCTCATGCTGCTGCTGGAGCTGCTGAAGTCTGCCTAATTGCTAATCCTTGAAGCAATCCCTAAAGCCCTAATCCCATTTTACTTTAACGGTATGTTTATGTGATAGTTGATTCTCTGGCCAGTAAAGTTTTGGAGCCTGTTGTGTAAGCAGCCAGCTGCAAGTTTCTCTGTTATCAGTGACCATACCCAGATCATAGGAAGACTGTTAGAAATAAAATCAGAAATTCTCCATCCTAATGTTGTCAGGAATATATTGGTTCTAAGTGGGAAATCATGCAGTTGCTGGAATTCTTCCAACCCCATCGCATTTATCTCCATAAAACTGCTTAATGGAACCCTGTAGCAATAATATTTGGGGGGAAAATGTCATTTTGCTTCAGGCAGCTGTCAAACAGCCTGATAGTGTGTGGAGTTTCAGTTCTGAAGCAATGTAGTGGGTTAGTGGATTACAAGTAGTTTTCACTTAACAACAGTAATTGGGATGGGAATTTCCATCACTAAGCAATGTGGTTGTAAAGCGGGATGTCACATGACCACACTGCTTTGTGAAGGCAGTTCCGGCAGTCCCCATTACCATTGTTAAGCGAATCACCACACGACTTCTGCAATTCCTGCTGGCTTCCCTATTGACTTTGCTTGTGAGAAGCTGACAGGGAAGGTCACAAATAGCGATCACATGACTGTGGGACACTGTGACAGTCAAAATGCGGGCCGGTTGCTGAGTGCCCGGGTTGCGATCACATGACCGTGGGAGTGCTGTGACAGCCAGAACTTCGAGGACTGGTTGTAAGCACCACTCGTTCAACGCTATTCAAACGGTTGCTGAACAAGTGGTTATTAACCAAGGATCACCTGTAGTTAGAGGAAAAGAGAAAAGGAAGAATTCCTCCACAACAACACCCTTGCTTTTCAAATGAGTTGAGAGTTTAAAAGAAAAATTACCTTGTAACAAATGCTCCCTGCAAAATAAGATCTGCTTGCTTAGTTTTGTTTCTAAGGGTCCCCTTTTCACCAATTTAGGGCTAGACAGGTCCATTATCAAAACTACACTTCCCTCAAATCATGTCTGGGAGAGGTAGGCCAGTCTGAGGGAGAACTGGAAGGGCAATTCCTGTAAGAAAACTTGATTTTACTCATTTTCCACTGGGTGCCACCAGTTGGTATTGTGGTCGGGGAGGAAGGGCCCCATGCTAATGAGGAGGAGCGAAGAATGAAGCTTCAGACAATCAACAACCTTGCTTAGTAGCCAAGTGGCTAAAGATAAAGGACAGGAGTAGTAGAAGCTACCATCTCCTGAGTCCAGGTCCATGAAGATTATGAAAATGGTGAACCTGATGTATCTGCAGATGATGCACTACTGCCAAATCAGGCACGCATCAAGCCCAGCTCAGCATAGCATAGGAGCAACCACTGTTAGGTCAGCAGGGATAAGGACATCAAAAGTCTTCAACTAGAGAGATGCTATCATCCAGCTGTGCTTCCCATCCCTGATAGCACTAAGCAACCTGCATTGACAGCTACCTGAGAAAAAAGGTATGGCATGTCATGTCAAAGTGGCAGCACAGTGGAAGGTATTAGACTTGATGCCTGTTACCAAACTGATAGAGTGACTTCACTTGACATTTGGTCTAATTGAGGAGGAATATATGAGTCTTACCTCTCCATCATGCACTGGTGGGGATGGGGTGAGACCAAGGGGACGTCTGTTTCTCTAGGTCTAAGCCCCTCCTATGATGCAGAACCAGACACAGATAGTTGCTGCTTCATGCCAAGGTGCTAGATGACCACAGTAGGTAAGGTGAGGATATCATGAACCACATGATTGATTGCTAGCTGTCTGAGCAGCTCAATCTCTGTGGTTTCATGGTCATAGGCAGCAGGGCCCACATGTAAAGGTGCAGGTGCAGTTTGTGGACACCAGCTGCACTACTACACACTATATCTTATTGTATGGTCTGAAGAGGGCCAGCACAAGAGCATCCCAGGTGGTATCAAGCAGTGGAAACCTCCAGCCGAGACAGTTGTGCACTTCCAGACATTCCTCTTTTCAATTGACCTCTTCGTTGCAAAGACCTCCACATAGTTGGATTCTTGGCACTTCAGCTTCACATTGCAGTTGTGCAAGAGCTGCACCCTAGGAAGTGTCTGTGCTTGCCAGCTTATGCAACCAAGGATGAAGACAATCATCATCTGTGGTGAAAATTAAGCCTGATAGAGAGAGCTCCTGATTATGGTAGTGGCCTGGGTATTGGGGAGGAGAAAAGACTAGAACCCAGATAGAATGAGCTGGGCCTTCCAGCTAATACTCTACTCCCTTCAGTAACAATAGCCGAGGCCTCAGCTCTAGTATGGGATCCTTTTGGGGGAGCCCAAGCATGAGAACCTCATCTAGGGACAGCAGAGTTAGTGCATTGCCAGGGAGAAGAGAGGTACCACTGGAAGAAAATAGTAATATCAAAAAATCAAGTTGGAAGAGAACCTGTGGTTCATTACGCATGAGCAATAGGAGCCAACAAAGCTCATATCTGAAGCAAAGAATTGAAGATACGTGCACGCATATCATTATTCGTTGTCCCTTTGAAACAAAAATGTTCTGATGAATGATAAATGAATGAGTGATGGCCATTGGCTAAAAGTGAAGGGTTGCTATCAGGTATCTGGATATAGTACCACTAGCAAGCCATATGTACCTACACAACCAGATTCTCTGCATGATTTCTAGGAAATCATATATATATTCCTCATAATTCAGTAGGACATAATCCCATATATATCGCTATACAGACCCAAAATGGCAGCTTTAGAACCTGGCTGCAGGTTATATTTATGATATTAAAAGTAGCAGAATATGACCCAGTTTTTGAAAACATTGAAGTTCCCACAAAAGCAGAGGAATGGGGAGGATCCCAAAACCAGCCCCAGACAAAATAGCTAATCACCTTTCTTGCATTTGATATTAAATTTTCTTACAACCTATTTCCTTCTTCACTTAATAGTTGATTGCCCTTTAGGACTGATAGTGGGATGAGATGAGTCCCCTGCTGTTCACAAGAGGCCGTAACTAAGATCTTTCTTATTTGGATAATTCCCAAATTATTTTTGTGCCTGTGGTGTTCCATCCAAGCTGCGATTGTCACTGCAGATACAGCAGCAAATCCTTGCCTTGTATTTGAAGGGTGGTTTGTTTTCTTAGTGGTGGTGTTTGATTTGCTCTGTCTCCCAATTTCTAGACCCTACTGTGATAGCATTACTACATAAATGGATTCTAATATCAAATTGCCATCTTGCCAGCAGGAACCTGAATGGTAATGGGGGTATGCCACCATGGTGAGCATGCAAATATCAGTGATCTCATGTCTTTTATTTCTTCTAAGAAATGAGAAGGATGTGTCTAAACAAAAAACATAGGAATTGGGACAATCAGTTTTGATTTGAACAATTGCTTTCTGGGCTGCCAAGTGGCAGTGACTGATAGATTTTTGTACATAGCTATAGGCCAGTTCAGGGCTGATTGGTTTCAATTCTCTACAAGCTCTATAGAGTTGCAAATATTTAAACACGGGTCTTGACGTCTGCCAACAGATGGCCCTGGTCAATCCCAGCTGCATTTTAAAGTGGAATTAGAAGAGATGAGTAATTGAGAGGCTGGTTATCTAGAAGTGGCCTAAATAAATAAGGAACAGGGATGACACATCATTAAATCTGAGATTATCTGATTGATGTATAAAGAAAGGTAGCCATAAAACAATTTTCTAGGAGCTGAGAGCTGTGTTTTACTTTAGAGTGGTATATTGGGTGCCCCATTCTGAAACAAAGCTACAGCCTAGCAAAACAGAAGCATCGAGACAAATTGATTTCATTTGATTTCATTTTGATGTAAACTTCAATGCAAAGTCGTCAACTATTTTGATTCAATTCTAAAAATGTCCCTCTTCTGTCTCATTAAAAGTTAATGGCAACTTTTTAAGAGGATACACCCCAAGCTCTTGAGATTTGTTTTCCTCTGCTCTGAAGTCTCCTTTATTCATCATTTTGCAATACTCAGTGTTGGAACATGAAACACAATTAAGTTTTGAAGCAATGAAAGTAATGGAACTGGGCCCATTCATCCATTACCAATGCTTCTTCTACCCTGGATTGTTTCTGGATTGTTTGCTTTGGGAGCAGGATGGGGATCAAGGATATGGTTGCTTCTAAACCCAGTGAAGTCAACTCTATCAACTGTTAGGAACCAGAGTCCACGAAACAGCCACTCCAGGAAGACAGTCAGGTAGTAAACCCACCAATGTTAACCCGTGAAGTACTGATATTGTGCTGTTTGGTTGGCTTGCTTCATCATCCTTATCCAAAGAAGGTTGAATGAGTTCTCACACTGATAAGGAGTCAAAGATGGTGATGTAAACCTAGGGTTTTTGACCTTTTTCAGGATGTGGAACCTGTTAGTTAAAAAAGAAAAGAAAATCTTCTGGAACCCTAAATCAAGAAGCAAAGCACTAGTGATAGAAAATATTTATTAGGACTAATTAAAAAAAAATTAATAAAATAAAATAATAAAACAAAACAAAACAAAACAAAATAAAATAAAATAAAATAAAATAAAATAAAATAAAATGAATATATTGAGGCGTATATATCTAGGATAGGTGTGACAGTTTGAAATTGTGAGGCTGAAAGCCCCATTTGTTATATCACACAAGTGAATCCCTTAGGAATGCTGATGGCATGAATTTTTTTCATTGTGAATGCCTGGCTAGAGCCACTTAAGCACCACTTCCTTTTGCAAGTGCGATTCTCATGTATGTTTACTCTGGAGGAAGTCCCACTCTAAAGGAATTTGAGGCATACATGCACTCCAGCCGATCAGGAATAAAGTTTCTTTATAATTCCCTCACAGCTCAGTGGGACTTACTCCTAGGTAGGTGTGGCACACAGTGCCACCTTGATTATTGAGCAGAACTCTTGGGGACACCAGCATCCATACTGACAAATAGGACCTGCAACATGGAAAATGAAGAGGAAGAGAGAGACTCACTGACTGCTCATGTGTTACCAAGCATATCTCACTGCATATTTTTAACTCTTTCTGCTTTTAACTCACTCAGCAGCCCTTTAAAAAACATGGGTACTTAATGCCGCAAGAAATGGCTATCAGAGTTTGGCGGCAAGCAGGAAGTTGGGTTGTGTTTGTGCATGTGGGAAGAGGGAAGACTTGAGCGATGACAAGGCAAAGGCAGCCAGCCATGTCTTGCATGGGCCACTTGGTGACGAATTTATTTATTTATATTTCAAATTTAGTCAACGCCCATCTCACTTAGTGAGCGACTCTGGGAATTTACAGTAAAACAAAAATAAATACTGGTTAAAATACTGATTAAAATACCATAAACCAATGTTCATTAATAAATAACATCTCCCAAGGTAATTGATGGTACGTTTTTAACCTGCGGGAGCATCTTCAAGGGGCCAGCCACCCCCAGGGTTGGTTACTCCTCTTCATGCCCCACGCAAGTTGGCAGAGCCAGGTCTTCATCCCTTTCCAGAAGGCCAGGAGAGTGGGGGCCCACCTCATCTCTGGGGGAAGAGTGTTCCATGGGGCAATGGCAGAGAAGGTTGTTGGTGTGGTTGTCACCAAAGAAATGTTGGTGACGCACAGCCAATGAGAGGGGAAGAGTCAGCATTGAGGTGGAGCGTAGGTGGGATGGAGGAATGCATGTACATTTGAGGGTTTTTCTCCCCCTTTAATTCCTTGCACCCTAGGATTCTGTAAAACCCAGTTTGAAAAACCCCAGTGTTTTCAATAAACAGTTGCAGGCTTTTCCATTATTGGTGCAAAAAGCCTCCTTTTCACCCGGTCTCAGAAAGACAGTCAGAAAGAAACTTTTAAAAAGTCTCTTTCCTAATCTATTAAAGAATACATTGATTCTAAAATGGAAAAAGGTCAGCCGCTGAAATTCTTACAGCCTTGTCCCTTTCATCTCAATAAACCTTGTTGAAGAAGAATCCGTGCCAATGTTATTTGGAAAGAATTGCATTTTGGTTTGAGGCAATTGCCAAAGGGCCTAACAAGGTGGAGAAGGACTCCATGTTTTGCAATACTGACAGGTGGTTTTGTTTTCTTGTCCTTTTTCAGGTAATTCCTCAGGACAACAATACCCAATCCAGCCTTACTTACCGATACATAATTCATGAGGATTCTGTGCCCAACGTCAGCAGTAACAATGTCCTTCAAGAGGAACTGGACACTTTTGAGTGGGCTTTGAAGAGTTGGTCCCAGTGCTCAAAACTCTGTGGAGGAGGCATGTTGGAATAGTTGGGAGGGGGAGAACAAGGGGGTGTCTGTACTTTTTGCCTTACATAATGCGGGATAGGTTAATAATCCATCCCCATCCATAGATACATTCTATCCTATTTCTATACTTGATTAATCCTTTCTCTGATAAATCTGCTCAATTATTGATTTTGAAAAATCCAATTTAAAATGGATTTTCATAATATAACGTTTCCTAAATATATTCTCTTGAATACATGGTTTAATATGCATTTTGGTCTGTATTTGAACCAAGAACAACTCAGAAGGATCTGCACATCCCCAAATGCTGCACATTTATTTGAAATATGCAAGCCAATGTAAAATTTTAGGAAAGGAGAGAGGATGATTGGCAAGGGAAATTCAAATACATAATCCAGCGGAGTTCCAATTTTTTAACCCTAACTGAAGTTTATTGTGTTATAGTGCGCATAAGAGCTACGTAAACTTGGGACATGGAGTAATTATGAGGCTAGTTCAGGCTGCATTCACGAAGTAGCACCTCTTTTACTTGCAGAAGTCCCAGAGGACTCTTTGTTTCAAAGCATCTCTGATAATAAAGCTGAAAGAGAACTTTGCCTCAGAGCAGGTCAGAAGAGACAATTCAAGGCCAACACCATAACAAGCCGCTCTATGCTGACTTGATCTGTATACCTTAGTATTGTCAACACTGATTGGCAAGTATCTGTCTGAGGTTTCAGATGCAAGTTTTTCTTATGCCTACCAGAACTTGGCTTCAGAAATCCAGACAAGCATTAGATGATACAAAGACTGATTTTGCTGTCTCTCCTTGTTGCCATCTAGTGCTTATCTGTCTTTTTCCAGCACCATAATAGTAGCCCTAGTGTCTCCTTCCTAGAGAACAAAACCTGAAATCTTCTGTTACAACCATCAAATCTCACAGGCAACAACACAGATGACCACAAGACAGCAGCAAAGTGATGCAGAAAACTAACTTTCTGCTTCCATTTTGTGGTCATCCTTTTTTTTTTTCCCCAGCCAGGACCTGGTAGCCCTGCTTTATACACGCAAAACATATGCTTTGCCATTGAACTACAGATTACAGGAGAAGGCTACTTCAGCCCATGCTCTTACATCTTTACAAACGGATTCAGATGCTGGAATGCCATGATAGTGTTTTTGTTCCCAGTCTTGGATAAATCATTAAGATGAAATGTTTCCATTATTTTTACCTAGAGTTTTCACTTAATGTGGATATCATCTGTCCTCCCACTCTCTCCCTCCAGGTTTCCAATACACCAAGTATGGATGCCGCAGGAAAAGTGATAGCAAAATGGTACACCGCAGCTTCTGTGAAGCCAGTAAAAAGCCGAAACCCATTCGTAGGATGTGCAATCTTCAGGAATGCACTCAGCCATTGTAAGCATCTGCTCATTTTTCACAATCTATTAATGCTGGCAACTTATGTTCATAAAGAAACTTCCTCCTGCTGAGCATTAACATCTCCCCTTAGGGAAACAAAATGTAGATTCACTCATTTACAGTCTTGTTTTTAAACATGTTAGCAATTCATTGATCTCCCAGCCTAGAAGTCTGAAGGTTGAGGTAGCAACCAGCAATTCCCATGCCAGAGATGTTTATGTGTAGATATCTCTACCACCCATGCCAGAGATTCTGGGTGATTTATGTAAAACAAACCACAAATAAATAAAAGCACTCCATCATAGAGCAAGCTCCATACACCAGCCATAAAGCACCGTGTCAAACCATGAAATCATAAAGGCAGTCCATGTCTACCATCAGAAAAACAGGAATTTGGAGAGTAGATCCTCTCAAATCTCAGGGGACCAGCTGTTTTATCATGCAGGGGCTGCCCTCAAGAACAATCAGCTCCAGATCTCCACCCCTTCCACCTCCTGTAATGTGGGGATTCTCACATCTTTTCTCAGAATAACACCCATGATGCACTAAATTTGGATGAACGAGACAATCCTGGAGATACTCAAGGGCCATAATTAGCACTTTGAATTGGACCTGGAGGTCCATTGGTCATCATCAGAGCAAGCACAGTACATTTTAGGCTGCTTTGCCTATTTGCCCCTATTAACATTTGGTGGCTGCATTTTGGATCAGTTGCAGCTTCTGAGTCACCTTCAAAAGCAGCTCCTTATAGATTCATTGCAGAATTGATTTCTTGGTCTGGTCCATTTGATGGGTTGACATTCCCTGAAGCTTGCCACTTCCAAATTTTTGTGCATCCCTACTTAAAGCACCCATTTTACCTCATAACAAAGAAGGTCCAGAAATATAAGCCCCCAGTCTCATCTGCAATATCATAACAACACTGTGCAAGCTTTTCTGTGCCCCAAGGCATGGCGGAGGAAAGAAGTGCATACCCGTGCTTTAAAATAAAAATGCCCAACTCTGTTGTAGATGATGGAAAAACATTATGCAGAGTCATGTTGATCTGGAGTGAATCTCCAGTAGGCAAAGAGGAAATATTGGCTTAGACTCCAGTGCTTACCTTTTACTATGCTGCTTTATTAAGGAAGTGATTCTTGGCAAATGGGAATAACTCACTTCCCTTGGATGGTCAAAGCACCAAGAAATCTGTTTTGGAAAATTATGTCCATGCCAGATAAATCAAATGGATTGCAGCTTTAATTTCACATTATACACACTCTTCAGTCTGCAAAGATCATTTATGGATCATAAGTCAGTCAGCTTCCATTTTTCAGTATAAAAAAAATATTCTTTCTATCTCCCCATCACAGCTGGGTAGCAGAAGAATGGGAGCACTGCACCAAAACCTGTGGGACTTCTGGTTATCAGATCCGAAGTGTACGTTGCATCCAGCCACTTCACGATGCTGCAAATCGCTCTGTTCATTTTAAGTACTGCAGTGGAGACCGTCCTGAGAGTCGTAGGCCTTGTAATAGAACGCCGTGTCCTGCTCAGTGGAAAACATGGCCATGGAGTTCAGTAAGCATCCAAAGTCTTCTAATTTCTGAAAACTATCACAATCTGAGCTAAAATTCCAATTTTCAGATGCTTTTGGCAAGTGCTTTTCTTCCAAGACTGTAGATCCAATTCTAATAGAGACTAAGGCTAAGATGATACTCTTGACTACTTAGCAAGATTTGGCCTTGAGAGCACTATCTGGCAATGGTTCCTGTCCTTCCTGTGGACTTATGCCCAGAAGGTCGTGTTGAGGAACTGTTGTTCTGATATTTAGTCTGTTGAGCTATGATGTCCTACAGGGTTCCATCTCATTCCCTGGTGCTATTTAGCAACTACATGAAATCTCTGGGACAAGTCATCTGGAGGTTTGGGGTGCAATGTCATTGGCTCTATTACTCTTTACAGTCCAACTTCAAAGAAGCAATTGCTACCCTAGAACTTTGCTGAAGTTCAACAATAAGTCGGATGAGAGAGGGCAAGTTGGCATTAAATCAGATTAGATGGAGATGCCAGTGGTCAATAGGAAACTGGACTTGGGATTGAGGTTCAGACTGTTTTGGATGGGGTTCCATTTTACCTGAAATAGTAGATTTGCAGTCTGGGAGTGTTTCTTGATACTCAGCTGTTATTAGAAATGCAAATGGCAGTTGAGGCAAGGCATGCTTTGTATAATTACACTTAGCATGCCATTGGCAGCCCTTTCTGAACTGATCAGATTTGACATGGTTTTCCATGCTTTGATTACATTTTTTCCTATGGCAGCATACTATACTTGGAGCTATCCTTGAAAAATATCCAGAAGTTGCAAGCGATGTAAAATGTGGCAGCTAGGCTGCTAATTGGTGCAAGAGTGGGACATCATATGATGCCAACACTGAAGAATTTTTATTTGTCACCAATTGCTTATCAGGCATCGTTAAAGGTTCAGGTAACAACTATTGCTAGGCACACTCTGAAAATGATTTGGAAAAAGTGCTTCAAAACTCAGCACCTCTCTGTTATTGCTATTAAAGCAGCTGTGTCATTTTTGGGGGGCTTCCTTTAAAAAGCTGTTTTGAGTTGACTTGTTAAAGCAGCTGTGTCTTTTATTAGATTCACACAAAACCCTGAGAGATAATATGGATGTGCCAGTGAATGATAGAGAAAGGTGGAACTCACACTCCATGAGTCCTGAAGCATATCTTTCAAATCATTTCCAAAGCATGCACTGCCTTAAAACTGACTTGTAAGTGTCCTAAACATGGATACTTGAGAGAGTACAATCCCCATTACAAATATGGCTGGCTGTTAAAATCTGAGGAAAGGCCCTTTTAAAGATGTCACCAATACCGGATGCTCATTTTTCTGGCATGCTGGAGAGGATTTCCTGGGTTGTCCCAGGCTTTGGAATATGTTCCCTCTAGAGTTACATTTGGTCTCCACTTCCTCAACATGTAGACAAAGTACATATCTCACCAGGCTCTTAACTGTTAAATTATATTAGTATCAATTTTATGGACATAAACAGAAATTAAAACTTAATTTTAAGTTACATTTTCAATGTTTTATATTCTGTTGTTATTTCTTAGTTTTGCTAGCCACCTTAAATACTTATCACCGGAAAGAGATGGCATAAATCAAATAATTGTGTAAACAATAAATAATGCAGGAAAGATCCAGCATTCCACCTGAAAGAATAAAACTGATATGTAAATATTCCTGTGGTTAATTTTGTTGGTGAAATATTCACCTACATTCAACACTGTAAGCGCTAAATGTTTGTTAGTTGATCAGCCCCATTTCTTTTTTTAATCATATTTTATTGAAATTTTAAAGTTACAAAGTTAAAAGTTAGAAATGAAAAAGAAAATTGAAAATACAAATTATAAAGAAAAGGAAAAGAAAAAGTGAGATAAAGTAAAAGAAAAAGAAGAAAGATATGAAAAATAGATAACTTCCAATCTGTCTCTGGTCTTAGGAATAATAAGACTATCATAAGTGCTAGTTTTTAATAGATCAGCCCCATTTCTAATGACCACAAGAAAGTGCCATGGAATCTGATCAGAAATCGGTTTACTCCAGCAACACACTTCAGTGTCTCACTGAAAACTGTCACTGACTTTCTAGCTATTTGATTTGTTTCACAAGCCAAAAAGATGGTGGGTGGGATATGGAGAAACTGTACACTGGCATAACTGTTCGAGTGTGGCACGAGAGAACCTTAAGTCGGGTGTTGGGTATGGAATGAAGAATGGAGAAGACAAGGACCTGTTTTGTTGGATGCGAACATTAGGTTAGGTTAGGTTATAATTTAACCATAGTTGAATTGACTGGGCTAACAACACTCTACCAAAACTATGCAAAATATATTTTGGATAGAGCATTATATAAATTCAGGCAAGGGTACACATGCAGAAACCTAGTTGTTTGTATCATGCCCCCCCCCCCCCCGTTGGTTTTCTTGTAGTGCTCGGTAACCTGTGGGGAAGGGACAGAATCCAGGCAGGTGTCATGCCGCACTGGTGACCAATGTGATGGAGAAAAGCCAGAGTCCATGAGGATTTGCAAGCTTGCACCCTGCAATGGTAAGTAAGATACTGTCCTTAGCTGCATTGTTTGTTTAGTTGTTAGTTTTATATCTACTTTCTCTCCAGGAACTCATGGGGTGTCCATGGGGATCTACCTTCATTTTGTCTCCATAACAATATCTATTTGGGGCTAAGGGAGAATGCTCAACCCAGAATCATCCAATGAATCTCTTTAGTTCGGGTGGGACTTCAACCTGGGTCTCTCCATTCCTAGTCAAACAAGGGGTCATACCAAGCTCCCTTTCTTACTCTTAGATCTGTGATGAAGAACCAAAGTGGATGTAAATGCCTTACCTCTTTTTGTATAGTCATCTCTCCAACCTCCTCAGCATTCCAAACGTCACTTCAATCCCAAGGGAGGATTTCATGAAAGGATTTTTTTTCCTGGCAATTTAAACATTGAAGTGCAGGAAACCAGATCCAGTAATGATGCAGCCTGATAACAAGATACTTTACAATAAAAGCCTCAGAAAATGACACCAAATGAAATGCTCAAGCATTCTGAGATTGTGTTCCTCTTTTGCAAACAAGAAAGTTTTCAGGAAATAGGAAGACAGATTTTAGCACAATATTATCTGAAATGACGTGTATCATATTTGACACTTCAAGTGCAGGTGGTAGAACAGACCATAGGTGCAGTAGCAAGATTTGACTTAGAAGACTTATAATCAAAATAAAAGATCAATGCAAGGAATAGATTCAGTTCATTTAGCTTCGATGAAAAAGAAACTTAGAACCTATTGGAAGAAATAACAGACTTTGTAAAAATCATACTGGCAAAACATATTCAGAGTAGGAAGGATTTCAAGTGACTTTCAAAGCATCTATCACAATAGCCATGAGGAGGGATAAAAGTCTTGGCCAAAAGAAGGACAAGTGAGAAGGGACAAGCAAATTTCTTCCCCCTGAGATCTAGTGGGCCCCACCCTTTTAGCCTGCTGGAAGGCCATGAAAAGCTGGTTCTTCCCCCAAGCACTGGCCTAGGGTGAGACTGGAGCCCAGCAAATGTATGGGGAAGTGTTGTCTTTGGGGTGCCTTGAAGTGTAGTTTTGATGTTAGTATCATTTTGTTTTCTTTTTATGTTTTATAGTTGCTGCTGTGAACAACACAGGGTTATTGATTATAACTTGGGTGGTCATATAACTCTTTTAAATAAAGAAATAAAAATATTTTGGTCAGGAATCTCAGTAAATAACAATGATGAAGTGTTACAGGTATGAGTATCTTGAAAGCCACTTTAAACATTTTATTAGGGATGTGCAAGCCATTTGTATACTGAGCGTTCCTTGCACAGATCAAAGCAAATGGTTCTTCTCCATAATTCATCTCAAAATACAAAGTCCAATTAAATTATTTTGGCATGGAAGACAGAAATTCCATAAATGCTTTTCCTTCTCCCATCAATTTGTTCAATATTAACCAATAATGGTTTGTAAGCAAAATCAGTTGGTAAGCAAGATCTGCTACTCAAGACAGTTGCCTCACACCAATGATAGGACCAGCCCTGGATTTACTTTGGGAAGAAGGTGAAGCACAGCCTAAAATCAGTCATCATAGTGGTTTTTTAAAAAATGTATATACACACAAATCCTTCCACAAAAAATATACTTGTATCTTGCTTGTTTTCTCTATAAATTAAACAAGGAAAATCTGATTATTCAAAAACCTCTGGAAATTCATATCCACAAGTTTTCATTCTTTTACATTCCAGTCATTGAACTAGTTAGGCCCCATTCTAGAAGAGTACAGACGAGTAGGTTGTATTTGACTGTTTGGGTGAACTAGAAAGAAACATTCTATGGATTCTAAGGACAAAGTTGTGTGGAAGTTATCAGGCACACAACCAGTAAGAGAAACAATCCTGGAACATAAATATGGCTTTCTCTCAGAGTTCTAGGAAGTTTGTGAACATCTGGACACTAGAGGGAAGCAAAGCTTTACCACTTATGGGAGAATGAGAATCCATAGAATGTTTCTGCTTCGTTTCAAACATCTTAGAAAAGATCAGGGCTTCCAAAACAATCCTATAAAGCTGCCATTCATTACAGCACGAAGCATAGGAAAAACCTGCACCCATAGAAACACACACAGCAGGATCCCAGGATTTTCTTGACATCCCTACCAATCATCGGTGGGCAGTTGATGACAAAGTTGCAAAGCTACTGTGCCATGCCATGCCATGCCATGCCATGCCATGCTGCATCTTCCTAAATTTAAGAAAAAGGCCTACATTTAAGAAGGTGATTTAGGACTTGTAGTATTCTTGGCAATAATACAAAAGTGGTTTGCCTTTAAGATCAGCCAAGGATAGTGGAGTGCTGCTACTTAAGAGTGATCGGTTTTTTGTACCATGGAAAGCAGCTGAAAAATGAGGGTCTCACAGAGGGGCACAAAGCATTTCATGGTGGAAAGATCCCAACTCCCAAATGTCTGTTTCTGAACTTAGGACAAGAAGTAGAAGTTTAACAGAACTGTTCCAACACTTTTTTGACCTGTTTTGACCTCAAAACTGACTACAGTCAGAACAACTTCAAAACGCTTCTGCTGTGATTGGAATTCAGGGCTTTTGGTCTGAGGTTGGAATGGGATATGTTTTGAAGTCAGGACATTTCAACTACAAAACATTTGACGTGCTTCTAGTGCCTTGTGTTACGTATGTTTCTCTTCAAGGTTTAAAAAGCAGGAATCAATTAATGCACCTGCAGATTTGAAGTTTGTTGTAATCAGGATGCTAGGGACATGTTCCTTCTCTGCTTTCTAGCAGAGTGATAGTGATAATCCATCAGATAGTGATAGATTGAGTGGATAAGGATCCATAAACTAAAGCTAAATCCAAATAAGACAGAAGTATTGTGGATAATTGGTTCTCAGACCTGGGAAATAGGAAAGTGTCTGTACTGCATGAGATAGCATATCTCCAAAGACCAAGGTGTAAAGCTTGGGTGGGGTCTCCTTGAGTAATCTGTTGCTGAAGGAGTAACCAGAGGCATAGTCAACCTTACCAGCAAAAGGTGTTTGTGGTCTGGCAGCTATCTCCTTCCTGGACCACAGTAGACTAGCCTCAATGATCTATGCTCTGATCACCTTTGGATTGGATTACGGTAGTGCATGCTACACTGGACTGCCCTTGAAAATGTGTGCAGAATTCAACTGCCAGATTATTCAGTGGGACCACATAATACCAATCCTGAAAACGTTGCACTGGTTCTCTTGACCTTTGGGGCTCAATTTAGGGTATTGAAATTAGTCTACAAAGCCTTAGATGGTTCAGGACGGAGGGATTTAAAATATCACTTTTTCCCATACCATTAAACTCATGCATTATGATCAGCTGGAGAGGCCCTACTCACTGTTCTGTTCAGCTCACCATATCCTGGCCAGGAGCAGGGCCTTCCCAGTGGCAGCCCTCAGTTTTGGGAACTCTCTCCCAAGAGATGTTCTCCTGCCCCCCATGCTGTCCCATTTCAGAAAACAGTTGAAGATGTGCCTGTTTATCTAAGCATTTATTGGATCATGCCAACCCCAGGACCAGATTATTTTCTGTTTTTTAACGTTGGATTTCATCGTTGGCTTCATCACGATGGTTTTATTTAAGACTTCTGTTTCTTTCTCTTGCAAATCACTCTGGGCTCCTTTGGGAGAAAGGATGCGAGGGAGATGATGAAGATGGTGATGATGTCCAGAGTCTGTCATCCCCTTGCAAAGGATTTCTCTCATCTCTTGTGACACGAGTAAAGCATACACTATACTAGAAGGGAATGTTAGCAGGCTGAAAAAAAGAAAGAAGATGAGTCTTCTAATGCCAGCACAGGCTTAAATAGATCCACAGTCCCTTTTATATGAAAGGACCTCTTTGCTTCCAGAATGGGCATCCCAGCTCCTACTAAAAGGGGAGTTGTTGGATCTTCTTTAGATTAACAATGTTTCCATGTAGAAAAATAGCCAGCAGGCAGAAGATTGTGAATTGCACTTTTTCTCCTTGATGCACTAGCTATTGCAGAGATGGGTCTCTTGTTTTTTTTTCATTTTCTTTGCAATACTCTACTCTGAAGGATTCTTGCAGCCACAACTTTCCATCCAGCCATATAGGCTCCAGTGGATTCAACAACAGATGCCTTTTTCAGGGTGATTCACCCAAAAAACACACACACACACACACACACAAAGAAGAAAAAAAGAACCATAAAGCTCTTTGGAAAACAAAACCAACAAAATCAATAAAACAGCAGGTAATGGAAGTGTTAAGATCAGATGTTTAAAAACCTCAAAGCAAACATTTTTTAAAGATTTAGTTATAGAGAGGCATCCCAGATGCTTTCCAACACATAGTGAAATGATCAGCAATGCCCCTTAAAACCTTATCATGAAGCAAAGCAGAGCATTGAGGATATTAAGCAATTTCCAGAGAAAAAAATTAAGAAGTCCCAGCTGCCTTTGCAGCAAATGTGTGAAATGTGTGATGTAGGGCTCAGCTTTAAGTGGGTCTCTAAGAAGCATATGGTAGAAATTGCTTTTCTTCCAGGAAACAAGGTACAGTTCAGGTGGGATTTTACTTAATCTTAATGATCCAAACATTAGCCCCCTGGAGATATACATCTAGAGCATTTGAACTTTAAAAACATTGCTAAAGCTTGAAAGAGAGTGCTGGAAGAGAGAAGTAAGTTGCTGTTTACATTTCTGCCAACAACTCCACACTTCCACTGCAAAATGGAACATGGGCAGTTTTCTGGACTGTGTGTCACGACATCATTAGTGTGACTTGAATTGTGCTACCATAGCATCATGATGCACCTGATTCACTCCCCCCACCCCACTCCAAATGTTGCCTGGTGGCCCTCTTTCTGCACCTACTTCCCACTGCTCTGCTCCTCCTGGGATTTTAAAGATTTTAAAGAATGTCATACATTAATTTTGACTCTATCACTGGTTTTAGCCTTGCTATCTTGCCATTTTATTGCCAAGGAAATGAACCTCAATCTGGATATAGTAGCAGAGTTGAATAGGCAACTAGTTTTTAAAATACTACTGAGGTTTGGAAACAGGGTTGGAAAGCAAGTTTCCAGATTCAGAAATTGCAAAGTTCATTAGGGCTTTGTGTCCATCACCGTACAAAATTTGGATCTGGCTCAGAATGGCTCAAAATATAATAATTTTATGGGAATTATTTTATAATTCCCATAAAAGGTAATACTTTCTTTTAATGGTCATGTTTTCCTTAAGTGGGGTAGAATCACAGGTAGGACTGGACCTATTCAGGTTCACCATAAGCCATGGGAATATAATTCTTGCCTGGATTAAACTCTGAACCATCTTTGAGCTTGAATTAAAGCAGCTGGTCAAGCCCAAATAAATCTAGAACAAGCTCATTCCAAACGGATTAAGTGAGATTGTCCATCACTGAGTAATATCCCAAGATGACACAGCTACACAGAAATCCTGGCATAGAACTGGGTATGTGATCAATATTCATAATTTAGCTTCTCAAAAATGCATAGGACAAATACATCTGTGTGCCAGGATAGACAAAAATTTTCTGAAATTACCATGCATCTCTAGAAATACAAGAGAAAGAGATGCCTTGATTTTGATAGCTGGTCTGTTGAGCAATAGCAAAACAAACATAATTTATGCTTAAACTAACTGTCCCCATGGAACAGACTAAGCCAGGATGATGGGCTCTCCTTCACTGAAGGAATTTAAACCAGAGCTGGAGGGCCACCTGTTGGGGATACTCTAACAGTAGATGCCAGCACTGGGCAGCGGGTTGGATTAGATGTTCTCCAAGATCCTTCTCACCCTTACATTCTATGATTCTATATGAAAGAGTGGATCCAGATTTACTCTTATCATAGCTTGCAGCTTGTTTGGCTTGGGGGCTCAGAGGGAGACTACCTCACAGCACCATGTTTCTCAGCAGGTTTCCTTCTTAACACATGATGGGTTTTGTTTTTCAGATGAGCCTTGCCTGGGAGACAAATCTATCTTCTGCCAGATGGAAGTGCTTGCCCGATACTGCTCTATCCCAGGCTATAAAAAGTTATGCTGTGAATCCTGTAGCAAACGTAGCAGCAACTTTCCCCCTCCTTTCTTTAGTGAAGCTGCAGAAACTGAAGAAGATTTCATAGCCAGCCCTGCTGACCTCCCCAAGACTTTGGTTACTCCAACTTCTTTAGTCCCTCCTCGCTCTGAGCGACAAAGTGCTTTGGACAGAATGTCCTTGGCAGAAGACAATCCACAAGCCCTTCTTCCTCAGATCTACAGGAGGGCCCAAGCTGCTAATCCATCCCACTGGAGATTTCGGAATCAAGTTAATAACAAGACTTCTGGGCCAGCTGCATTGCACTATAACATATCCACCAATAATGGGTACCTTCTTAGTCACCGTTCCTCACCTTTGTTTGATACTGGGCCAGTGGTGACCCATAACTCCAGTTCTGCTGACATTCGTTCTTCCCCCAGAACCCCAAAGAGAAATGGAAAGCAAGTCGAAAGACAGCAACCATTAAGACCTTCCACTATAGAAAGATGAAACTTTAGGAATTTTATTTTTAAAGTGGGGAGTTCATGAAAGTGGAGAAGTGGTCTCCTTGCTTTGTCCAAGATATCATGCAAAATCTTCAAACCCGAGACTCATGTAAGTCAACAACTGAAAAAGAGAGAAAAGTGCAGGTTCACTTTACAGTTGCCTCTAGCCATTTCCTCTTCTTCCTCCATCTCCTCCTCTCTTCCCCAAATTTGGCTCTCCTGAATGTTCAGAAATCATGTGATCAAGAAAACCAGTAGCTGAGACCCTGGTCATTTTCCATTGCTCAAAAAAAAAAAAAATCTGTGTTGCTTATCAGCTGCTTATTATTATTATTGACACATGATTAATTAAAGGGGGAAGTGATTGAATTTTGCTGTGGGGTAGAGAAAGAAGCCATTCAGAGATACCAAAGTTTACACTTTTTACAGAATATTTTTACTGTGGAACATTGATGTCCATCTGAATTGTATGACTAATTTATCTCTGCAAACAAATAATACAAAATGATTTAGAAGTGCAGCTGCCGTGTACATAGTGTATATTATTGAGAGAGAAACAGAAGAAGCAGTATTGTTTTTAAGAGTTTTGTGCTTTGCTCAGCCACTTATTCATGGACTTGGCATTTCAGGGTCAGCCTTATTTACATTCCACGGATATACTTATCAGCCAAGGTCTGAAAAGATGGAGAGATGTGTACTCAAGCATTACCATGAGGCTCTGGGCATCCATGAAAGCTTTTTAAAATTTCCAGAAGATCTCTTGTGCCACCTCAGAGACATTCTCAGACAATCTTTTTCATGGGCACCAAGATCAAGAGTATGGGAGAAAGGGACAGTAATTTAGAAATCTTAGAAAAGCAGAACTGTCAGGAAGGCCAATAAGTTGTGGAAATTATGTCTCCAGTTCTTCAGTCCCTAGCAGATATTGTTACATTGAGAACAGTTCTGCCATTTGTAACTCTGTCTGAGGCCATCTGGATTGTTAGCTCTGAAATGTGTTGCTTGGGAAATGAAACGCTCAAAAACAAAGGTAGGCAAGTGATATCTCCCAGATATTTTGGACTACAAATCCCTTACTGTTATAAATGCTGCCTGAAGTTAATGGGAATGGCAGCCTAAAACAACTGGAGGGAAAACATCTGGAGGGAATTTATTTGCACCGCTTACACAATGTAAGTTGAGTAATTGAAATATACTGAGAAATAACGAAAATCAGTTCTCTGTGCCACTGAGGAAAAAGAAATCCAGACAGAATCTTTGCTTGTAGTGAATGAAGCTTTATTGATGTCAGGACTAGCAGTGCCTTCTTCCTTTGCCTGCACCAACCCATGACCGTAGGTTAGCTAGAGCTATTATGTGATGTGCCATCAGCAATGTGCTTCAGTCCAGATTGCCCACTGACTCCCAAGACTGGCCTATCCAATCAGCATTGCAAAATAATTTGATAGCATCGACAGAAGCACTGGATCACCCACTCCTCACCTTATACCATTTTACAAAGAGGTGGATTCTAAACCAGGCTGGCCAAGCCATCACAGAAACTAGGAAGCTGCAAAGAGAGTCCACGAAGATTCACAAAATGGGTGAGCTGGAAGGGACCTTAGATGGAAATGCATGGCCATTGTGCAAGGATGCTAGTAACATCTGCTGTGTGAAAAGGAAGCAGAAGTCACTAGCTGAGCATTTGGTTCCAAGGAATGTAGAATCAAATGGTACCTGATGATAGAGAAACCTTACAGAAGCTAAAAAAGGTCTGAGACCGCTTGGATGGGCGTGGAGAACTGGAGGGTCTCCATGTAGTGTCTTGAACCTCAGAGCAGAAAGATGGGGTGCAAGAATAAATGATGAAGACCATGGTGATGTTGATATAGATGTTCTTGCCATTGCACAAGGGCTCTGGTTGAATCCATAATGTCGCAAACAGCAGAATTAGGAAAGACCTTTATGAAACATTTAAGTCACAGCATTGGACTTCATGGTGTAGCTCAGGTTGCATAAGGAACCGGGTATGTGCAAGAGCAATTACGCTCTTTCTCAAAGAGGTTAGCCACATGCAACTCCCATTGTCTAGCCTCCTTTGGTTACAATAAATGAAGAGCATCTTGTGAAAATAAAACAGAATATACATCATTTGCCTGATTGTCATTCGTTTAGCCAAAGAATATTCTCAGACTAGAAAAGGCTTGGATGCTGACACATAAATGAAGCAAGGGCTGAAAATGAAATTATATTTTTATTGACTCCAAGTTGAGAAAAAGCATATGCGGGTCTTGCCAACTGCCTTACTGCATGTATCCAATGGAGATCAGACACTTGCAATTTGGGTCATTAGGAAACTTGTTGACCATTTGTAGACCTCTGTCCCCCAGAATTTTGCTGAGAAATACTTGTATATAGGAATGAAAAGTAAAGCTATTTATTGAAAAATTGTCATTGCTGTTTCCTGTGCTAGCATTTTATATTCTGAATATTCAGACTAAAATAGTGGCTTTATTCCCTATAGTGCAGAGACAAAAAGAAAAGAAAAGCAAATGTGATGCAGGGAGATACAGCAAAGATGCAGTCTAAATATATATGTGTGTGTGTGCAAGAGCCTTACAGATTTTGAGTTACAAAAAGTAGACATATAGAAACCATGCTCCGAATGATTAAACCTTCCTGCTTAACTTGCCCTCTATTTCTTCGTCTACCACCTGAATGAAGGTGTGATGTTCTAAAACTGGGGAGAAACCAGGACTGACATTTGTAGATGCACGTAAGGACACCACACTCCATTTTTGCTCTACAGTTCAAGTGCTGTGTTGAGAATTCTAACATTCCCCTGAATAAATGCAGAGAAACATGGCCAGGTTCAAAAGTCATAGTGGTCAAGTCACTTCAGCCATTCATTCATCTTTGCTTCATCCTCACCTTTAGCAGGTAATTATCCGTAGGGGCTAGGAGAGGAGAAGAAGCAGACAGTTAGTTACTAACAGAAATTGGAGAGCAAGTTGTAATAAGAGAAGGATGCAAGATGGAGGCCATTTCCTCCTTTGAGTGGCTGTGTTTGGAGGGCAGGCATGACTGTTAGGGGCTAAAACCAACCCCCTTTAATCCTACTACTGACCAGGCTTAGCTGTTTGCACTGCATACTCTCTCTCCCAAACATGTAAGAATTGCATGCAAACACAGCCAATGAATTCTGATTTGCATTGGTAATATTGTCTACCCTATCTGTAACTATTTATTTTAATCTACTCTTGGAATCCAAAACCAATAAAGCTTGATTTTTTATTTTTTTTTTTTGGTCTGCGTGTGGTTACTTTCCCGCCCAACAGTAATAGAAAAACACCTTCTCATTTCCACATAAGTATATTTAGCACCGCAACTCAGCTGGAGAGTGGTCATGTAACATACCGAATTGGGTACCTCTCTATTACACTTTTGATGGAAGTATTGGGTAGTCAGGAAAAGGAATAATTAATAAATGACAGACTGCAAAATGTATAATTAAACTGTTCAGGTTGCCTTTGACTAATATAAAAAGAACACAAATGGACTATTATGTGTGAAGTAGAAACTTGTTACATAATTCCAAAGTAGTGTGTTAGTGTTGGAATTTCGAGTGATCACACTTGAAAGCTAAGGAAATATTTTGAAAATAATTCTTTTATAAGTTTTTTTAAAAGTTTTAAATACATATAGGGGTTGAATAGTGCACTAAAATCTAAAATGTGCCATATTGCCTTGATAATTTTAGAAAACTATCAAGCAACTTCCAACTAGGCTTCCTTCTGGGCAGACATGTATAGTTTTGCTCTGCAGAACTAGAGTGGTTCTATTTTTTTGTAAAAAATATTTCAAATTGCAAAGAAATGTCATGTTCCATAAGTGTCAAGTTCATGAATTAGTTAGAGAAGCAGCCATAGTTCCATAGTTTTGTTTTGCTGGGTTTGCACCCTTTGGATTTTTTTTTTAAATAACGTTATTAAAGTTTTAAAAAAGAAGATAACAACTAATACAAACTAATAAATAAGAAAGAAAAAAGAAAAAGAAAGGAATCAAAGAGAAAGCTAAAAGTGCAAGAAAGGGAAAAAAAGAAAAATAGAAAAGAAAGAAAACGATACAAAAATGTGGTTTACTGTCAAGGTTTGCTTGGTTAAAGCAGGAATCCATCCACTATGTCCTCAGGTCCTAGTTGAAGAAAGTACTCAGACACAATAATTAGTTTTCAGTGTCTATTTACATACATAGAGCAACATACAGAAGTCTTCTGACGAACAGCATACAGCAGTTCCACAGTGGTCCAGTGAGTCAATATAATAGTATCTAATTCAAGTTCAATGTAGAATAGCGAGCGTGAGAGAAATCGAGAGAAAGTATACAGATACAAATGTACATTTATACATCCAATGACCAATAGGAACGTAATTGCATCATCCTAGTATACATATTTCATCATCTTCTTTCATCATCTTCCTTCCATTCTTACATCAGCTTCCTTTCAGATATAATGACACAGCATTATTTCTGCTGATTAATGTTCTGTATTGTAAATTCTGATGTGTATTTCTACAAACATCAACATTTACGATCTTTACAGAAGTTAAAAGTACAATTATAAATTTACCTCTTTCTCTAAAGTTACAACATCACTCTCTTCTTTCTATAATCTATCCTGTCTAATCATCAAAACCATAAAGCTTAAGGTTTTTTTTTTCTGTTTTATGCAAAAGGTCCATAAGTGGTTTCCAGTCACCAATTAATGTAGATACTGTCTTTTTTCTAATCAAAGAAGTCAATTTAGCCATCCCAGGGAGTTCCATCATCTTCACCAACCATTCCTCCATTGCCGAATCTTTCCATCTTTGTGCATACAATAATCTTGCTGCAGTTATCGTATACAAAGTTCCATGACTTTTTTCCAACTGTTTGTCCATCAATCCCAAAAGAAAGCCCTCTGGTCTCAATTGTATATTAATCTTTAAAATTCAAAATCCTCTGAATCAGTGTATGTATTTGAATCCAAAATTTTCTTGCTTTTTTACACAGCCACCAAGCATGATAAAATGTCCCTTCTTGTTCTTCATATTCCCATAATTTCTCTGGTGACATATACCAATGGTACATCATTTTGTAAAAATTCTCTTTAAGATTATAACATAGTGTACATTTCAATCCTTTCAACCACATATTTTCCCTTTGTTCCATCTGTATACTGTAACCAAAGTTTTAGCCCACTTTATCATACATTCTTTCACTTGTTCTTCTTCTGTTTCAAATTTCAATAGAAGTTTATACATTTTAGCAATTCCATGTTCATCATTCGTACTTAATTCCATTTCAAACTCAGTCTTACAATGTTCAAAACCATAAGCTCTTTTGTCTACTTTAAATCTTTCTAATAACTGTAAATAAGAAAACCATTGGAACGATCTCCCTCTGCCATCAATTCTTTTCTTGATTTTATTTTTATTTTTTTTGGTATTCCTCTTGACAAAATTCTAGTATCTCATGATAAATTAGCCATTTTCATTTGCCTATTATTTCTCATCTATAAAATCCTTTGTGTGCTGAGATCCACAAAGATGTCTTGGGGCACAACCTGGGTTTGTATCTATTCCATATTCTCAATATGGCTCGTCTAACATAATGATTTTTAAAATCCACATTAATTTTGACATACCACAGTTACCCATGCCACCCAAATCTCAGGTCATGTTCTTCCAACTCCAAAAGCCTTCTATTTCTCAGCAGCACCCACTCTTTCATCCAAACCAAACAGCAAGCTGCAAAATACAATTTCAAATCAGGTAAACCCAAGCCTCCTCTTTCCTTTGCATCTTGTAAGACCTTACATTTAACTTGTGGCTTTTTTCCCCTGCCTCAGAAATTTAGATACAACCTTTTGCCACTGGTTAAACAGGTATTGTCTGGAACAAAAGCATCATTCTAAGCAAGACATTCATTTTATCACAGAAATTCTCCCCAGCAATGACAATTGTAGTTTCTCCCATCATAACATATCATTTTTAACATAGTTACATATAACTCACATTTGTCATAGTGATACCCAGATTACTTTCTTCTCAATCTTAAAACCCATTTTATTCATCAATTCTATTTGATCTTCTATCTTCATGTTTTTTGTTAACATATTCATCTTCTGTCTGTTGATCTTAAAACCTGCCAATGCACCACATTCTTTTAGTTTTTCCATTAGTGTTTCAATTCCCTTTGAAGAATCTTCCAAAACCAACACCAAGTCATCTGCAAAAGCCCTTAATATGTAAGTTTCTTTTTAATTGTTACTCCTGCAATTCTCTCATATCTGTATTCATTATTTCAAGAACCAAAATAAACAAGAGAGGAGATAGTGAGCATCTCTGTCTTGTTCCTTTTTTTAACTCACACGGCTTTGTTAAGTCTACTGTGATTACTATTTGTGCTTTCTGTGAAGTATAAATTGATCTTACCCATTTTATAAAGTTATCTCCAGAATTCATATCTTCCAAAACTTTGAACAGGAAAGCTCATTTCAAATTGTCAAAGGCCTTCTCCACATCTAAGAAAATCAATGTGACTTGTTTTTCATTATGTTGCTTCAAATATTCCAAAATGTCAAACATATTTCTAAGACTGCCCTTTAACTGTCTTCTACATAAAACCCCACATTGATCCTTGAATAAATTCTTGTAAAATTATTTTCAGTCTATCGGCTAGAATCATAGTAAACAACTTCCAGTCATTATTCAGTAATGATATCAACCTATAGTTAAAGTCAGATCTTGTCCCTTTTTAGATATTAGTGTTATTTTGGCCTCTTTCCAACTTTCTGGCATATTTCCACCCTCTAAGTTCTACCCTCTAAGATAGAATTCGTTGTATTTTGTAAAGTCTGTAAAAGTTCATCCTCAAAACATTTATAATAAGAACCTGACCATCCATCTGGTCCAGGCACCTTTCCTGGTTTAATCTTTTTTATAGCTTCAGAAACTTCCCTTATTGTTATTGTTCTATTCATAGTCTGTTTCTGATCCTCTGTAATCCTCAGTAAATTTTGTTTCTTTAGGTATTCATCTATTTTCTCCAGAGATGTCACTTGCCTTATATAAGTTGAAATAATATTGATGAAATACTTTTTGCCTGGCCATGCTATCCATTAATACAGTATCTCCCTCTTGTAGTTTCAGTATCATTTTCTTTTCTTTTTCTTTTTGTAATTTATATGCCAATCATTTCCCTAGTTTGTTTGCAAAAAATTTTTCTTCACATAGTTCATTTTTTATTTTCATTTCTCTTACTGTTAACATAAATAACTGTCATTATAAAAGCTTAATTTGTTGAGAAATTCTTATCTTCTCTGGAAATTTCTTTAATTATTCTTTTCTCTTTATCTCATCCAAAATAACTTGTGTTTTCCCTTGTGTCTTCTTTTTGAGTTCACTATTATGTTGTATGAAATAACCTTTGAGAAGAACTTTACTTGCATCCCAAACCATTCTTAAATCAGTACCTTTGTTTAAATTATTTTCAAAAAATTATTTTAATTTTTTTTTTTACACTCCTCCACTATTGCTTCTTTCTGTAACAACATTTCATTTAGTCTCCATCTAAAAAACTGGATTTCCTCTCACAGGATTATGATCCAAAAAAGTCTTTGGTAATATCTCTACTTTAGAAACCTTAGTGACCAAAGTCTTTGTAATCCAAACCATATGTATTCTTGAAAAGGATCTATGTCTTTCAGAAAAGTAGGTGTACTGTCTTAAAGTGCCATTTTTCATATATCAACCAACCTAAATTGCCCATGAAATCAATGAAAATGTTTGGTAATTTGCCTTGAGTGGTTTTAATATTTTTTCTCAAAAGTTCTATCTAGCTGTGGGGAGATCGCTCCATTCTAATCCCCCATCAAACACCAATTTTCATAAGAGAAACTTATTAATCTCTCCACAAGTCCTTTATAGAACAGTACTTTATCCTCATTTGGGGCATAAATTCCCAATATCACAGTCTTAGTCTCACGCAAATTAACTTCCACCCCAGCAAATCTACCATGTTCATCTGTTCATACACGTTCTGGTTTTAGTTGGAGATTTATATACAAACCAACTCCATTCCTTTTTTTAGTTCCCGCTGAAATAAATTCTTCACCCAAATTTTTATATATATTTTATGTCCTTGTTTCTAATATGTGTCTCTTGCAGGCAAATTATATGTTTTAATTTTTTCAAATAATGATTTTTGTCTCTCTTTTGAGGAGCCTTTGCTTCATTTATATTCCATGTTAAGCATTTGTAATCCATAATCAAGCCAACATTTTAGAAAAGTCAATACCTGTAGTGCCTAGTTCAGTATCATCCCTTTCAGTTTCCTGTTACACCTGCTGAAGTTTTTGTGTAGTCTCATCTGACACCTCCATTTGGAACTCCTCCAATTCTTCTTTAAATTCTTCTAGAAATTCCCTCGCCTCCTGGATAGAATTTAGTCAAAACATCTGCTGTTTAAAAATAAAAATCATACCTTCCAATTTGTTCCATCAAAATGGAATCTTTTTTTCTTTTAATCTATCAGTCAAAAAAGAATACTCTTTTCTATTATGCAAATTCTAAAAGGAATTTATTTAAGAACAAATACATCTGTATTATCAATCTTCAGTCTTGCATTAAAATTCTGCTACAAAACCTGATCACTTCTTCCTGACAAAGTCCACCAAGACATCCCTTGGAACATTTCTTATTCTCACAACTCTTGTATTTATTTTACATTCCTTATCAATTCCTGCCTCTGTATCCTCATCCCAATCCAAAAAATTTACTAACCCTTTAATAAACTATTCTCTAATATCTTCACCAGAATCCTCTGAAATTATTCTAAATCTCAAACAAAATTCCTTCTCTCTCAGTTCCAGTAGTACCAAATTATCTAATTCTCTTTCTAGCTCTCTGTCCATAACTTCTGTCTTATTCTCCAGAATTTCCATCATCATTAATTTGTTTTACATCTCCAGACACTTGTTTCACAGAACTTTCTGTCTTCTTGACTTCTTCTTTCATCTCCTCTTTCATCTTTACAAGTCTTTGATCCATTCTTTTTTCAAAAGCTGTCAATTTAGTATCCAGTGATTTAGTCAATTTAGCATCAAGTGATTCAGCTAATTTATTGCCCAATTCATCAAACATTTTCTGAAGTAAATCTGTTGTAATTCCTCTCTCCACAGTTGCTCTAGTGATCCTTTCCTCCCCCCTGCTTTTCTAGTGGTTGCCATTGTAATATTGTAATCCAAAAGTGAAAGTCTCTCAATTACAAAAGAAAGATTAAAAGGCAGTCCCCCCCCCTTTTTTTTTTTTAATGTTTTGTCTTCCTGTGCCCTTAATACTTTAATCTCAAATAGCTAATCCGTAGTTACAATCAGCATCACAGTCTGGCTCATATTACCTTTACTTTTTGTTTGGTAAAATCCACCAATTATCCACACTCTTTAATAGTAAACAAACATTGCCAGGAAGATCCAGTTCATTTATCTATTTTAATTCCAATTTATTCAAAAGCACTTTCACCAAAAAAATATAATCTTTCAGAAAAGATCAGAGTAGAGAAGTAAGGCAAAGCCATTATCTCCAACTGGTGGGGCATCTCTGTAAAGCATTTCCTGGTGTCCAGGACTGGAGTAACCTCTCAGAGGTTTGGGCATAGGAGCCAAAATAAAACTAATTATTTCTCACTTATTATTTGGATGTGTTTTTTTCACTGGGTCTTAGGAGGAGGGAAAAAAAAAAATTCCACAGTGGCAAACATCACTTCAGCCTCGTTAAGTCACACTCATGATTTTAGTTGTACAATGTTGTCAACGATGTTGCCACAGTATTTTATGTTCTTAAAGCTTTCTGTAACTGAAGAATATAGCAACAAAAAACCTGTACACACCTACACACGCATGCACACACCCTTCACAAAAATGCAGGCTATTGGTGGTGGGGCTTTAAGATAAAAATCATTGAAGAATCCCTGATCAAGAGAAACCTGAAAATAGTTCTGGGTATCGGACAGAGTCAAAGAATTCTGGAATTGTTCAGAAATCAAACCTTATTTTCTTCTTTAATTACACACACACACACACACACACACACACACACACACACCACCCTTTCTTCCCTATACAGTACAACCTGGCAGTTAAGTCTTTTCTCAGGGTGTTTTGCCTTTCTGCCCAGTAAATTGCCTTGCACTGTAAATGCGCACTACTGACTCTCTTGACGTTGAAGCAGGCTACCAATAAAAACTTTAGTGTAAAGTCACCGCACTGCAGTGAATGTCCCTTGAGTCTTATTTGATTGCTATAATCAAATAGTTCCCCAACACAGCATAAGATTCTCCACTTTATAAAGCACAGTCCCATGACAAACTACTGATTGACTTCATTTCGGCTAGGAGAGCGTCCTGGAATAGCCCTGCACAACTGAAATGGTGCCCAAAAGGAGAATATTTCAAAGCTAACACAGTATTTTGAATACGCCACATCTCTTGATGCATGAATTCAATTTACAGAGCAGTCCTTTAAGGCGAGATGAGCCTGTATGACTTTTCAGGGAAGCAGGGAGAAGATTTACATCCCTTGGATTAAATGTTCCTAAAATTCATACCATATCTGCCTTTTTTTTTTTTTTTTGGCTCTGAACTCTCACAGATCATTGCTGAAACTTGGAAATCATGGTGGCCGAAACAAAGTTCACCTAGGAAGTTCACCTGCAGAGGTGATCATCCTTCTCCACTGGCTCACACTAGAAATGAGAAGGGAAATCTGGTAACCTGATATTCTTTAGCTTGGAGTTCCCAAACTCATATGCAAACCAACATTATTTTATCCTTTGGTTGTTATAGTGCACGTAGTTTTTTTAAAAAACAAATAAACAAAAGTACATATAAAATGTGGGAGTGGATTCAGCATACTCTCTGGGTTAGTAAAACTAGCATACAAGAGTGATTGCAACCCGGTGGTTATTTGAAGAGAAGACACTTTTTGCATACCAATGTTAGCTGAGCCATAAACTGGAAATTAACACGTCTGGCATTCTAATTGTAATCATTTGTAATTAACGGCTTCAAAATAGGAATGATTGCAGAAGACATATGTTATGGGGTGCAATCATGGGGAATAAACAGCCACGTCTTTAACACATAGAATGGAACTAGCTCCAACCCTCCAAAATATATTCTGTCCCTCGGTGCCCCTCTCAGTACTTTTATTATGCTATTTTTGCCCTAATACAAGTATAACCAAACTAAAAGAAAAACACCCTAAAACTTTTTTTTAAATGACATTCTTTTTTTCTTTTTGCATCTCCTATCCCCAAAGGGTGTAGAGCCAGTTTGGTGCAGTGGTGAAGGCACCAGGCTAGAAACTGGGAGACTGTGAGTTCTAGCCCTACCTAGGCACGAAGCCATCTGGGTGACCTTGGGCCAGTCCCTCTCTCAGCCACAGGAAGGAGAGTCATTGAACTCTGCTATAATATAACCTTTTAACATAGGCTTCATTTCATTCATCATTGTTTTTCCTACTAACTTTAGCTTTAAATAATCCCCTGTTTTCTCTGATCTTTGTCTCCTTTCCCTTTTCCTCTACTCTTGCAGTCACTCAAATGGAGTCGTTATCTATTTTTCTAAAGACTAATTGGCCAACACAACACTGAACTTTGCATCTGATGTCTCTTGGGGTTGCTTCACTTTTGCTCTTCTTTCCCACCCTTACAGCAACAGCTATTTAAATCAGAAAAAAAAAAATAGGAAATTAGGTAGCATAAGAATCAGATCACATCAAACCTTTATTACAACCTATGAGCTGGAAAGTAGCATAAGAATCAATAATGTTTTCGCTGAAGTAGAAAGAGTTGTTGGCCTGGCTTGTAAGAGATCCTTCTTAGCTGCAGCTTGACATTCTCTTTTGTAGTTTACCCAACTTTAGTAAAATTGGCCATGCAAGTGGTCATAATAGAGCTGCTATAACATCCAGGATACAGCTGTCATTACTATTATTTTTATCATCATTATTTTGATTTATATAGCCACCCATCTCACATACATGACCCTAGGTAGCTTACAATAAAACAAATAAATTACAGAATATAAAAATAAAACACATAGCAGCCGAGCATCAACCAAACAACTATCAACCCAGCCAGAAGATGGGCTCCGATATATATACCCAGGGCCCCATCCTAGGAAACTCAGTCATTTAGATAAAGATAACTGCAGCTGAAAGGAGAGGCCCTGTTCCATCTTGGTAAAAACACAGGAGAAGCCTCTATTAACACTCAAGCAAGATGTTTTGCCAAAAATGTACTAAACCTTTGGAAACAGCTCTGATGAACTTTGTTAATGCTTCTGTTCTTCTGTGACACTTGCCAGATTATAAATACTGTTTAAAGACAACAGCTCTAACCACCCATCCAGTTTCTATTCTTTTCTTATTTTTCTGCTGTTGAGTGTGAAAGAAACAGATTAATTCTGAAACATTGGAATAATCTGTAGCTCCACACTTGAGGTTTACTAGGGTAGGAAGAAGTAAAGGCTTTTGTTTCAGATAATCATTGACAGATCCTGTCTATCAGTGCTCACCATGCTAAAGAATCTCTGTATCCCTTCCTTCAGCCCAGGAAGGAAAAGGAGAAAAGAGTTCCTTTCTCCTTTTGGCCAACTTATTAACGATTTCCCAAAATCCTGCATAAGAACTTCATTTTGTCTTATATGCTAAATTCTCAAGAAGGATGTTAAAATGGCTTTTGAACATGCAGCCAGTCAGAGGAGAGCATGGCAAGCAACAACTTTTTCTTTCTTTCTTTCTTTCTCTCTCTCATTCTCTCTCTCTCTGTCCTTCCGTCCTTTCATCTGAAAGCACCTAAACAAGGTTCCATCACAGCCAGCAAACAAGGATAGATAACTTTTTCCCCCCTTTTTCCTTCCTGAGCTGAGTCTTTCTATAACTGAACTTCTGCAAAGCGCTCTGCCCCTTCTCTTTCATACCCTTGCTTTATGTACTAGCCTTCCTACTTTTCCTACAATCAACATAGGCCATCGGCCATTGTTACTTAAGACCTCTGCATTAACCTTCTATCTGGGATGGCCGTCCTCTTCCACCGAGCGCGCAGCTTCAGGAGGGACGCACATGGAGTGGTGAGGGAGGAAGGAGACACCCGCCTAGCCAGCCAGATCAGCCGAATCAACCCTGGCGATCAAAGGGGTGACAGATGTCGCAGCCAGATCGCCCTCACATCTGCATTAACCTGGAGGCTACAACTACTCAAGAACTGTGTTAGCCTTGAGACTAGGCCCCCTTCACTCAATGGATTGAAGACCTCGTTGCACTTGCTACTTATGAGCGGTTGCCTGTAGATGTAGACTTTGTGTGGATAAGCATAATGAAATATGGGACTCGTTGATACAAAATACAGTAGGTCAAGAAAAGGCAATAGTTATGTAAGTGTACTAGAAATAAATAAATACTTGCATAATATTTGCCTTAGATAACTATATATAGAATTGTAACCGTCTGCTGTAACAATATTATGCTTTCTTTTTTGTTGTTGTATTTTTTTCACTTTTTTTAAAGCACTTATGTTCTTTTCTTCTTTCACAATGTATTTGTATTTCTGTCATGATTATTTTTGTGTTCTGTCCCTTTTTTCCTTTTTCTCTTATTATTTTAAAAGCAATAAAAAATAAATAGAGACTAGTGACTGTTTAAGATCTCTGAGGTAGCCTGCAAACTGTTAAACATAATTACTACATACCAAAATGGCTCATGTTTATTTCTGGTTAGCTGCAGGCAGTCACAGTTATGGTGGCCTACAAAGGATAGAATTAAATAAATATTTGAGCCATTCACCTTAAATATTCTTTAATGCAGTGTTTCTCAACCTTGCCAGCTTTAAGCTGTGTGGATTTCAACTCCCAGAATTCCCCAGCCAGCATGGCTGGCTGGGGAATTCTAGGAGTTGAAGTCCATACAGCTTAAAGTTGCCAAGGTTGAAAAACACAGGTGTAGGCTGTCCTATTTTCCTCTCTATTTGGCTTTTGCAACATATTGTGAATTACTCCCAGGTTGTTCATCCCTCACTGTGTGAGGGAAGACTCTCACAAAGGCCTTGGATCCTCCTTGATTCCAGTGGGAGCAGAGAATTTCCCTAGAGTGGAATCCATCCCACTGGTGCCTCTCACCCTTGTGACGAAGTGGAAGCTTTGATAGCCAGCGGGCACCTCTCCACCCCCCTCACCAGGGCTGCAAGTTCCTCTGCAGCTGCCAACTGAACCTTAACAAGGCCAGCATCTGTTTAACAGCCTACAGACTTTAGATCTTAATAGAATAGGCACTGTGAGCAACTAGTTTGTTAATCTTTGCTGTAGCTTTCTCCCTGGGTTTTCACATGTGATGACCTTACAACTAGAGATTACAGCTCAGATCCTTGTTGGTAAGCCTTCATGTTTAGAAGCAACCATGTTACTCCATGAAGTAGAGGCAAGAGTGTGTATGTGTGTATGTGTGTATGTATGTATGCATGTGTGTGTGTGTTTCTGTGTGTGTGTTTGATGTCCACTAGGATCTTACCCACCCATCTGATGACCCACCCATCTGATGACCTTTGGAAAATATTCTTTTAATGAATAGAGAAGCTACCTGTGCGACAGAGCATCCAGAGTCAATTCTGAATTAGAACAAAGCCTTTCATATGGATTTTTTCTGAAAAAATATTCAGGATTTAGAAGATGTGAACAAGAAGGAATGAGTTGTGATCCTCAATTTGATTCCAATTTGTAGCATTTGGTACTTTTATTAAAATTGGAGTCCTGTAAGATCTCAGTTTTAATTTAAAAGAAAGCATCATTTTCAGGATGGAAGAGCAGTGTAGCCTGAAATGTGCTAAGAATTGGTGAAGAAAATAAGAACTGAAAAATTGAAAATTGACTTGTTCTGATCCAGTGCTTGTAATCTCAGCTGCTACTCTCAACACAATATTTGCCTTCTGCCTGTATTAACAATGTTATATTCCAAAATTAGTCCAAACCAGTCCTCTCCAAACAATAATTTACATCTTTTCTCTTGAAACATGTCTAGGGTGTCATTCATCACCTTTCCATCTTACACCATACCAGAGTTCACTCTATATTTAACCTGTTTTCTATCTATGTTAATAGGGTACTATTTCAGTTGCACAGAGTTAGGAAAATGTTGTAATTCTTCACCTTCTTCATCACACATGGTTCTTTCATGTGAATCTTTTCCGCAACTTATTTCACTGCTAATGTAAATTATTTGCTTTCATATTACCCAGCTTTCTTTTCTTTTTCTTTTCTTTTCTTTTTCTTTTTACATTTCAACCCTAGTGCAAGATATTTTTGAGCTTAGGGTTAGGATTGGGGGCACAGTCAGGGGGAAAAGATGTGCTTCCATTCCTTCTCCTGAGGAAGATCCTCTTCAGAATCTTCTGACCCCCAGATTTCATTTTACATGAGATAGTTTTGGATAGGTGCCATCAAATTGGGCTTGATTCCTGCTAAAAGCAGACTCCTGCCATCTTGACCTACTCAGCAGTAAGGTAGCTCATAGCTCTTCCAAGGACAAATAGAGTTTCTTTGAGCAGATACTTGGAGCATTTCTACCCTGCAGTCTTAAGCTTCTTGTTTCTCATGCATAAACCAGCTAGAAAGGAAGTCAGCTTAAGAAATCCCTGTCATAATCATAATTTCAGCTAAGAAGCTTTGAAATTCTAAGTCAGGCCAAGTCAGAGAACAAGCACAAATTCCTAGAAAGTGGGCACTTTAACAAATTAACAACCAGCATCTAAGTCAACTGTCAGGATCTGCGCAAGCTAGAACCTTCGATTGCTTTTAATTTAGTTTCACAATGTATATTAAATGGTTAATAGTAAAATGCTAATTGCAGGCCGCTTGCTTGACCTGCCATTGAAGTTAGAAGGAAGGGGGGAAGAGAATGCCAGGTGCTGTTATCTTTACACAGGCATCTCCAAGGCCAAGCGCTGTGAGAACCAGAGCAAGGCGCGAAGAATTTTAAGCGGGAAAAGAGAAGAACGGGGGGGTGGTGGTTTGGGCTTAAAAAGGAAAGGTTTTGCTTTGTAGAATTAGACTCAACAAACTATAGCTGCTGTGCATTTCTCCCAATAAAGAAATCTTTGATGGAACTGTTTGGTCTCCAGGGGATTTACTGAACTTTGGGAATGAGTGTGCAGACTCTGACATTGACTTAGACTATTTGAAAGAAATAGCCAAAGATCAGACAGAAGTGTGACCACAATCACATCCCCCTTTATCACACAACTCTTAACTAACACCCAGATAAACAAGGGATGGCACTGTATTAGCAAACAAAAAACAGATGAGTTAATCATATAGAAAGAACAACACTAAACAGTGCAGCCCCTGCAAGGTTGATACAACTGGGATCAATGTATTCCACAACTAACCAACAAAGTAAAGAAAAGGAAGAAAGACATAGAAAATAGATAGCTTCCAATCTATCTCTGGTCTTAAGAATAATAAGAATGTCATAGGTGCTAGTTTTTAATGCATTTAGTAGGAATAATTCTTTGTCAAAACATATCCCATTACATTTATAATCTAATCTTCAAATCCCCATGTAAGCTTCGCCCCACCTGCATTTTGCAAATAGTCCATCAATGGTTTCCATTCCTTAAGGTAATAATTATTTGATTTTTCATTTAATAAACAAGTCAGTTTATCATTTTCTGCCATTCCCATCAGTTTTAGCAACCATTCTTGTATTGTTGGTAGTGTCTGAGTTTTCCAAAACTGTGCATACAAAAGTCTTGCTGCGGTAATCATGTGTTGAGCAATTCTGATAAGATGCTTTCCGATTTGAAAGTCCATTATCCCCAACAGGAATAGTTCTGGTTTAAATGGAACCTGTATTTGTAGTATGCTCTGCATCAAAGATTGTATTTGAGTCCAGAATTTCTTTGCAATTTTACATGCCCACCAGCCCACCCATCCTCAAACGGTCTGGGCAACTAACAACCAGAAACATCCCCAAGCAAAACCTTTCGGATAGAATGTTTTCAGTGATCCTCTTTCCCTAAAAGAGAATGAGTCACCTTAAAAAGGACTGCTGGATGACACTCGGCAAACCCAACGAGAGTGGCAAAGTATCTTCCATTGATTAGGCTCAGACATGGGTCTTCCTCCAGCAACATCCTAAGTGTCACCTCTGTCGCTTCGGCTCTGAGATCATCAGCCAAATAAAGACTTTTAGTGCCTCTGTGAGAGGAAACAGGCTGTTCCAGTGCAATCGAATGAAGTGCCTTAGGTGCCTTCTTGTTGCAGTGAGTCAGGATTTCGTCCGAACTGCCACCAGATCTTTGGGAAACTCCCCAATTGCCCACTGAAGACCCACTGAATCCATTAGGTGCCTGGGCCTCCAACACTTTGGAAAATACGTAACAGCCCAAGTGGTGGTCCAACATCATGGAACTGAAGATTTCTTCATTTCTGACCTGTAGCAAAATAGGGCTGAATATATTTCCTGAGCATATCTCCCTGAATTTCAGGCTCTGAGTGCCATCATTGGTATAACAAAAATTGCATTAAATAGTCTATTTAATAAAGCAAGAGAGGGGGGGAAAAACTTGGGCTGTATTCTGTTCTAAAGCAAGGAAAGAAATGTCATGGTAAGTAATCATGGTAAGTTTCCTCTGAATCTTGGGCTTTGCCATGTTTCCTAAGGTTTCTAGAACAAGTAAGCATTTTTTTGACAAGGAAGGCAAAGAGCAGAAAGTTAAAATGACAAAATGATGTGCAGGATTAGAAATTGGCATCACAGTCCTGTTCACCCGTTTCAGGCCAGTCATAGAAGCCCTTTGCTCAGTGCATAATTAACATTTGAAGTGGTGACAGCCAGAAGGGCAGCCATCTTGCTCAGTGGCATCTGCACATCTGAGAGCAGTCTTCCTCTGAATACCATTACGAGGAGCAACGGAAGGGAGCAGGAAGTCACCTGATGCCTTCTGGGGACTTTCAGCAATTACTTGGCTCTCCATTGTGGGAAGCAGAAGACAAACTTGCTTTGATCCTGCAGCCGCTTTTGTCTTGTCAGGTTCATGGGAGGCCCCTCCTATTATTGATTTGCAAGCACTCTTGGTGGGCCTTTGATATGCAATAAAGCTATTCATTCATTTGAACACACCACAACCTATGCATTTTACCCTGGCTAATGGCAGTCATTGCTCCCATGTGCAGATGTAATGGCTCAACCAAGCAAATGGTTTGAGAAGGAAGGATTTTCTTTTCTTTTCTTTTCTTAAATAATAATCTAGCATGAAGGAGGGAAGGGGAAAGAGAAAAGACCACTGGGAGGGAAGAAAAGAAGGCCCAAAGCACTGCATGTCACTAATTATCTGATTTCTAAAGTGAGAGAGTTTGTGGAGCATAATTTATGTGTAACTAAAAAGGAGTAGCAGGTAGTTAGCAAAGGCTGTCAAGCTCTAGATTAAAGTTAAAAATACCCTTGTAAATAATTATCATTTAAGAAGATTTCTATGAACCGCTTGGAGGAGGACATTATTAATAATATTGCTTCTGAGAACACAGTGGGTTGTTCTCAGCTTGAGACAATTTCTCTCCACCACTTATGTTCCATGTTCTTCCTCTAAGAGGATGGGGAAAATTCGAAGGAAGGAAGGAAGGAAGGAAGGAAGGAAGGAAGGAAGGAAGGAAGGAAGGAAGGAAGGAAGGAAGGAAGGAAGGAAATGCTCTGTGCCAACAGCCTTTCAAAATCTCCCTTCCTCCTTGCAAGCAGAAAAGTGGTGGTTGGACAGGGCTGGGAGGGGAGGAGAGAGCCAAGCAGAACTCAGGGATGAAAAGCACTTGCAGTAATTTCTCAGTGGTTTTAGCATAGTTTTCCTTTTCTCCCTGCCCCCACCTGTTTTATTTTTTTGTTTGCAGGGAGCAAAAGAAGTTTGCAGCTTTCCCCCACTCTGGGTTTCCAGACTACTAACCCTCTGCTAATAAAACACAATGGGTTATGTTCCCATGACATGCTGTGCCCAAGCAAACCCTATCATGGCTTAACACGATGGCTGGATTCTAAAAACAGGAATGGAAGAACCTTAATTCCCTGCAACAGGTATTTGGAAGAATGTTGCTCTGAACCCCATGGTTACAAGGTCTTAGGTTGGAAAAATTGGGAGGACCACTACAGTAGTTGGTAGCAAAAAGAGTTTCCTGTATCTGAGTGCAAAGGGGCAAAATAGCAAACTTGGCTGTTTCTGAATTTGAAGCCATTTGCATCTGTTCCCTTCATTTCTGTATGTGTATCACAAAGTTATTTCTGTAGTTTATGTCATTTGTAAAAGTGAGGCTGTAGAGGGTCTGCCCATGGGGGTCATGTGGATTTGGATGGGGATGAACCCTCTCCAACTCAATCCTACCAAGACCAATGTCTGAGGATATTCTGCCTTTGGCCTGTGGTGGGGTTTGCAGGTGGCAACTGTGGTCAGGAAGGCCTTTGCACAGCTTCATCTGGTGTACCAGTTGTGCCTTTTCCTAGATTGGGGGCCCTTCAGATGATTAATGAGGACCTGGTCACCTTGTGGCTTGACTACTGCAATGCCCTGTACATGGGGCTGCCCTTGAAGACCACCTGGAAGCTCCAAAGGGTCCAGAATGCAGCAGCATGGACAGGGATGAGCATGCCTCAGTATAGCCATCTCTCCTTTGTGAGCTGTGCCGGTTGCCACTTTGCTTTCAGGTATAATTCAAAGTGCTGTTTGTTACCTATAAACATGGCATAGGGCCTTGGGGTTACTTGAGGGACCACTGTCTCCCATGGTATCTGCCTGGCTAGTTCGATCTTGGAGGGTTGGTGTACTCCAGGTTCCTTTGATTAAACAATGTCATCTATTAGGACCTTGGAAGTGTGCCTTCTCTGTCACAGTGCCTGTCCTCTGGAATGAGATTTCCCCTGAGATCTGAACGGCCCTCAATCTGCTGCTTTTTAGAAGAGCTGTGCAGTTCTGGCTCTTTACCCAGGCCTTTGGTGAGGGAGAGTGAGACCCCCTACCTCGTTCCATCTGATCTGTCAACTAATCTAATCAAATCTTTATTACAGTCATAGACCAGCATAAGGAAGGTAGGGTACAGTCAAGTACAAGGCATAAAAGATACATTGGACTTTATTAAAAAAAAATTTGAAAAGCTAAAAGATATAAAACAGAAAGAATATGTAAAAAACAAGAATCTAAAAGGATCTAAAAAGGGGGGATAGGAGCATTAGATGGGTGTGGGGGAGCCTAAAGGTTAGTATATGGCAGACTATATCTGTCAAATTACAGAGCATTCTAGTATGACAAACTAGATGTTCATTAAGTCTAGTTTATGGCACAGGCCATCATATGACAAATTTTAATTGCTGCTGCACAGGACCTGGCAACATTTTATGTCGTAGCAGGGTTGGTATCTGAAAGCAGCAGGGAGGTGTAAAATTGTCCTGTGCATCCTGGGCATTTATGCAGTAATGGGAGGGGAGGCAGTGTACCTGTTGGATTCCCTGGTGTAAATCCCTGGCTGGATCTAACTGGCACTCTGTGCCTGCTGCACACTGCGATAAGTTTCTTTGGCCTCAATATCATGTTGAGTAGAAGACCTGGAGAGAAGCCCAGGAGTGAGATTTTAGTTGCCACTGCCTGTTTCCATGTGAACTGAGTTAATGGGGTTGATGACAGTTAATGGGGCAAGGCCAATGAGAAAAAAGGATAGTCTGAGTCAACAGTCAAGGATGGTCACCCACACTCTAGCCTCCACTTTCATGAGGCCTGTCTCTAGTCTCAGGGTGGCATTAGAGATACATTTGGGGACATGGTCTTAGAAATTTGGATTGTACAAGTTCTTATGGTGCAAAATTGGAGAAGGGGCCCAGCTGGGCACCATAAAGAAGTTGAGCTATTGGCTTGGCTTCAAATAATTTGAGTGCTGCAGGTATGTAATGGCCACCTCTTGTCTTAAGGAATTTAAGAATGGCAGATGAGCTCCTCTGTGCATTTTCAGCAACGTAGTCGCCATGGGCTTTCCTACTGCTGGCAGAATGAAGGACTACCCCCAAGTATTTGAAGCAGGTGACCTGCTCAATCTTCTGGCCATCTATGCTCCAGGAGTGGCTCTCGGGCCTTTGGGCAAATGCCATGATTTTAGTTTTCTGGTAATTGAGTTCTAGCCGGTCTTCCTTGTAATACTGTGTTAGTGCTCTCAGTGCTCTTTTAAGGCCCATAGGTGTTCTTGACAGTATCGCAGCATCGCCTGCATAGAGTAGGACAGAGATGTGTCTTCCAGCAGAAGAACCTTATTTGAATGTTTTGCACAGACTTCAGCACTCTCATTGTTTTGGTAACTAATATTCAGTGATTATCCTCTGAGCTGAACACCAAATGTGGCATTCTCGTAGAGTACTAATTGCTCCCCAAACTTATTCCATCATAAACTGCTGAGAAGTAGATGGATGCATTCTGCTAGTGTAACGTAATATATATTCTGAATTCCATTACCTTCTCTCATTTAGTTCATCCCTTTAATTAGAGGGACTGCTGAAAAATTTAATTAAGAGCCTTTCACAGGCAACACAAAGTGCCTGTTTTATTTTGCTGCCAAGCTCCTCTTCGAACTAATGAATTCTTTAAGTGAAGACTGGAGTTATTTTCAATAGCCTTTTCCATTTATATTTCACTCAGAAGAGATCATGGTAATAAATACCAATGCATCAGCCTGACCTGGGGGTTCTCAACATGAACTGGGTAATAAGTAAAGAAGGAATTTTTAATTATTTTGTATACCTCCAGTGTCAAAGGCAGCCTAAATCCCTATTGCGTCCCTACATGAAAAGAAATCAAGGGTTTAAAGGAAATGCAAGTTTAATAAAGAAAAAAAAGTGGATGTTTTCTCAGAACTGTGTTCTAAGGAGAGCAAGTGCTAAAGAAGATAGATACGACAGACTGATTGTCTGCAGACACAGCAGAAGGATAGGAGGAAGAAAAGTTTGGAGAAATAATGACAATGACAACAGAACAAGACAGTCCAAAGGTGTCTTGTCATTGGGCCCCCTGTAAGAACAAGAGACCCCAGCTGATGCCCCATAATGACAACCCAGTGGTACAATGGGGTATCCATTAAACCTGGTCTAAGAGTCTCCTGATTCTCACCAAAGTTGGACCAGTGTTACATATATCTGAATTATATAAATCTTCACTGACTCTCACCCTGCACAGGGCTTCACACAACCCCTGTTTTATAGACTTTATTTTATACTCACCATGGTCAAGCTCAACTTGTGGACATATCCATGTGGCTGGTAGGGTTCCAGCCATTCAATACTATTCCATGGATTCTGTCCTTCTTGTCCAACGATCATGTTCACTGCATATGATCTGAGCATGCTTCACACTATACAAATTACTTGGAAGAAGTAATGTTAATTACCCCTTCATGGATCACTGCCTTGTCGTGGCGAAGGGGCTTGCGTAACTCAGTGAAGCCATGAGCTATACCGTGCAGGGCCACCCAAGACGGACAGGTCATGACAGAGAGTTCTGACAAAATGTGGTCCACTGGAGAAGGAAATGGCAACCCACTCCAGTATCCTTGCCAAGAAAACCCCATGGACAATGTTAAAAGGCTGAAAGATATGACGCCGGAAGATGAGCCCCTCAGGTCGGAAGGTGTCCAATATGCTACTGGGGAAGAGCGGAGGGCAATTCCAAGTAGCTCCAGAAAGAGTGAAGCGGCTGGGCCAAAGCTGAAAGGACGTTCAGCTGTGGATGTATCTGGAAGCGAAAAGAAGGTCCAATGCTGTAAAGAACAATATTGTATAGGTACCTGGAATGTAAGATCTATGAACCAAGGCAAGCTGGATGTGGTCAAACATGAGATGACAAGACTGAACATCGACATCTTGGGAATCAGCGAACTGAAATGGACGGGAATGGGTGAATTTAATTCGGGTGACCATTATATCTACTACTGTGGGCAAGAAACCCTTAGAAGAAATGGAGTTGCACTCATAGTGAATAAGAGAGTGGGAAAGGCAGTAATGGGGTACAACCTCAAAAACGACAGAATGATCTCAGTGCGTATCCAAGGCAAACCATTCAACATCACACTCATCCATGTCTATGCCCCAACCACTGATGCCGAAGAAGCTGAAGTTGACCGCTTCTATGAAGACCTACAACACCTTCTAGAACTAGCACCAAAAAGATGTCCTTTTCATCATAGGGGATTGGAATGCTAAAGTAGGAAGTCAAGGAGTAATCGGAATAACAGGCAAGTTTGGCCTTGGAGTACAAAATGAAGCAGGGCAAAGGCTAATAGAGTTCTGTCAAGAGAACAAGCTAGTCATAGCAAACACTCTTTTCCAACAACACAAGAGACGACTCTACACATGGACATCACCAGATGGTCAATACCGAAACCAGATTGATTATATACTTTGCAGCCAAAGATGGAGAAGCTCTATACAGACAGCAAAAACAAGACCAGGAGCTGACTGTGGCTCAGATCATGAGCTTCTTACTGCAAAATTTAGGCTTAAATTGAAGAATGGAGGGAAAACCACTAGACCACTCAGGTATGACTTAGATCATATTCCTTGTGAGTACACAGTGAAGGTGATGAATAGATTTAGAGGATTAGATTTGGTAGACAGAGCGCCTGAAGAACTATGGACGGAGGTCCGTAACATTGTACAGGAGGCAGCAACTAAAACCATCCCAAAGAAAAAGAAATGCAAGAAAGCAAAATGGCTGTCTGATGAGGCTTTACAAATAGCTGTGGAAAGAAGGAATGCGAAAAGCAAGGGTGAAAGGGAAAGATATAAGCAACTGAATGCAGATTTCCAGAGAATAGCCAGGAGAGATAAGAAGGCCTTCTTAAATGAACAATGCAAAGAAATTGAGGAAAACAATAGAATGGGGAAGACTAGAGATCTCTACAAGAAAATTGGAGATATGAAAGGAACGTTTAGTGCAAAGATGGGCATGATAAAGGACAAAAAAGGCAGGGACCTAACAGAAGCAGAAGAGATTAAGAAGAGGTGGCAAGAATACACAGAAGGACTATACAAGAAAGATCTTAATGTCCCTGATGTCCACGCTGGTGTGATCACTGACCTTGAGCCAGACATCCTACAGAGTGAAGTCAAGTGGGCCTTAGGAAGCATTGCTAACAACAAAGCTAGTGGAGATGACAGTATTCCAGCTGAGTTATTTAAAATACTAAAAGATGATGGTGTTAAAGTGCTGCACTCAATATGCCAGCAAGTTTGGAAAACGCAACAGTGGCCACGGGATTGGAAAAGGTCAGTTTACGTTCCAATTCCAAAGAAGGGCAATGCCAAAGAATGCTCAAACTATCGCACAATTGCACTCATTTCACATGCTAGCAAGGTTATGCTCAAAATCCTACAAGCTAGGCTTCAGCAATACATGAACCGAGAACTACCGGATGTACAAGCTGGGTTTCGAAGAGGCAGAGGAACTAGAGATCAAATCGCCAACATTCGCTGGATCATGGAGAAAGCACGAGAGTTCCAGAAAAACATCTACTTCTGCTTCATTGACTATGCAAAAGCCTTTGATTGTGTGGATCACAACAAACTGTGGCAAATTCTTAAAGAGATGGGGGTACCAGACCACCTTACCTGTCTCCTGAGAAATCTGTATGCGGGCCAAGAAGCAACAGTCAGAACCGGTCATGGAACAACCGATTGGTTCAAAATAGGGAAAGGTGTACGACAAGGCTGTATACTGTCACCCTGCTTATTTAACCTATATGCAGAGTACATCATGAGAAATGCCAGGCTGGAAGAATCACAAGCTGGAATCAAGATTGCAGGGAGAATCATCAACAACCTCAGATATGCAGATGATACCACCCTAATGGCAGAAAGTGAAGAAGAACTAAAGAGCCTCTTGATGAGGGTGAAAGAGGAGAGTGCAAAAGCTGGCTTGAAACTCAACATTAAAAAAACTAAGATCATGGCATCTGGACCCATCAATTCCTGGAAAATAGAAGGGGTAGAAATGGAAGCAGTAACAGACTTCATTTATTTGGGCTCCAAGATCACCGCAGACGGAGACTGCAGCCATGAAATTAAAAGACGCTTGCTCCTTGGGAGGAAAGCTATGGCAAACCTAGACAGCATATTAAAAAGCAGAGACGTCACCTTGCCAACAAAGATCCGCATAGTCAAAGCTATGGTTTTTCCAGTAGTAATGTATGGCTGTGAGAGCTGGACCATAAAAAGGCCGAGCGCCGAAGAATTGATGCCTTTGAACTGTGGTGCTGGAGAAGACTCTTGAGAGTCCCCTGGACTGCTAGGAGGTCAAACCAGTCAATCTTAAAGGAAATTAACCCTGATTGTTCATTGGAAGGACTGATAATGAAGCTCAAGCTCAGATACTTTGGTCACCTAATGCGAAGAGAGATCTCTTTGGAGAAGACCCTGATGCTGGGAAAGATTGAAGGCAAAAGGAGAAGAGGACGGCAGAGGATGAGATGGTTAGATAGCATCACTGAAGCAATGAGCATGAAACTGAGCAAACTCAGGGAGGCAGTGAAGGACAGGAAGGCCTGGCGCAATATGGTTCATGGGGTCACGAAGAGTCGGACACGACTTAACGACTAAACAACAACAACAAATGTTAATTAAGCTTATTTGTAATCCCCTTAGGAAGAATATAGGATGCAGGCCGAAACTTTAGAGAGAATCCCAAGCTAGATGAATGACAAATAACCTATTAATATATCATAGGTTGTTGGAAACTGGCTAATATCTCACTAACAGGGTATATGCCAATCCTGACAATGACAGGGTGCAAACTGAGGGAAATATAATCAGGAACAATTATCAGTCCTATATTTCTGCAGGTTACACATGTTTGTTCCCTTCTGTGCTTCTGTGTCTGCATTTATGTCTCTCAGTCCAGTTTTCCTGTCCTGGAATATGACAAAGGACTTGTGAGGGGTGGGTGGGGGAGCAGGTTACTACTTTCTTCTAGAATGTTTTCTTTACTCCCCAGTCAAGCCTGGCATTGCCTGGTGGTCTCCCAACCAAACACAAAACAGGTCAGACCCTGCTTAGCTTTCTTCAGGGTCAGCCTGGATCAACCAAGAGCTGCCACTTGTAGGGCGTGTCCCCAGATTACACAGAGTTTTGTAGAAAGCAAACTGTCTGCTCTGCTAAATATATTAAGGCTTGTCCATATTTGCTTTCCTGGGATGATGCAAGCCAACACTTAATCAGTGGAAGGGAAAACAGGTCTATTTTAATTGTCTCCGTTTGAATCAGACCTATAGAAGTTCTGAGAAGAAGCATCAAAAATAATTTCCCATTTACCTTCTTGCTCTCTAATTTCAAATGTTAATTTACTCATCTCTGCACATTCCATAATTTTCTTAATGACTTCCTCCTGCATAGGTACTTTTTCATTTTTCCAGTTTTTAGCAAATACAATTCTAGCCGCTGTCAGAACATAAACAATTCTATATGATATGGGATTTGTTTTATCAATGGTTGGATGAAAAGATATAGTAATGTAATAGATCAGCAAATTATATAATAGAAACTTGACAAACTGATATAAATTATTATATATATATATATATATATATATATATATATATATATAATCAATGGATAAAAATGATATAAATCTTATTATGAAATCTGGTGTTATAGACTAGTAACAAATGAATAATAATTGATAATTGATAAATATATAAATATGTGTTGGATAGATGACATGAGATTCTATATAAATGATGAGTGAAGATTATGAAAGGATGGCACAAATGATTGGTAACTGGCTGACACACGGTTTAAAATGGAAGATGGTTTTTTTTATGCTTTTTATGTTATTGTTTGTTTGTGTTTGTTGTAAAAAATAAAAAAAATATTAAACAAAAATAATTTCCCATTTAGAAGTCGGATACAGAACTTAATTCTACTTCAAAGCCACTTATGGAATAGAATATGACAAATGGATCACCAAAGGTGTCAGTAGGGGGGGGGTCAAAAAAGTCAAGATGGTGGCAGCAACCACACAACAGAAGCCATGGCCCTTTTTACGTGCAGATCAATATTAAGTTTTTAATATATTAGTGTCTGCTCAATTCATTCAATAAGAATAGAATTTTTAACTAGAGAAAAACTTTTACTGATAATTCATCCTGACTTGTCATTCATATTGTATTGGCCACTTTAGTTAATTATTAAATATTGGTTTGAATTTAATTCTGGCATTGAAACTTCACATTTCTACAAGAGACTGTAGCATGCAGCACTGACCGAATGTTACTTCAATTTTTTAACAATGCTCCATTTTATAATGCTCGTAAATCTCTTTTGTGTTTTCTTTTTGTTCTATTCTTTTCTGCATTTCCTTTTGGTGGTGTTTTTAAATATCAAGTAAACTAATAAATACATAAAGAAATAAAATCAGATCGATCTGTACCAAGTCAGCAATGCTTCTGAAATGAATAAATCCTTTCTATTCCTTCTTATATACTTTTATTTAACAACAGAGACTTCATAATATAATCTTAAAGAATATTTACTTGAATAAAGCTCTGCATAATATCTAAGTAGATTGCATTTGGGTGGTTTTGAAATACTTTATGTATCTTTGAATATCACTTTAGAGAGTTGGAGTTTAATTATAGCAAGGCTCTGTTCTGCTTAATGTTTAATATGATGCTTCCTCTATTTATCTGATGCGATGTTGCCGTTTTTCTATATTAATTGGAGGCAGTGGTTGAACAAACCAAAAGTTTTCTTAATATGAGAACCAGAAAAAAAATCTAGGCTAAGGATAGAACATTTGGAGGTTGGGGGGGGTTTACCTCTTTAGGATCAGTGTTAACTTAATGACCATTGGGGGAAGATGTCCCAATACTGTTAATGAAGCAGGCCTTGCGAGCTGCTGTCCTTCACAGGTTTAAGTAAAACTTGAACAGATTTAAATTATGGACTTTGCTTTACACGTTGCATGCTACACTTAGTTAAAAAAAAAAAAGAGTTATCTATCTTTGAGAAGTCTTTATGGAGGCTGGTTGGGAATTCTAGGGGCCCAGATTCCTCCACTATTGTGGAATGTTTGGCAGGGTGCATGGGACACATGTAAAAAGCAGGTAGAGCTTCAGTTGCACCATCATGGCTACCATCCTATTCTGACCATTCCCTGTGGACACCCTGATGTTTAGGAAAGAAAGATCTCCTCCTAGGTTGAGTATCTACTAGGGTTTCTGTCTCAATGGATTTTAATTTAACGTGCCTTTAATTTAAAAGAAATGGTATGCTGTAAAGCTTCAACTTTAAATAGGCACCCAGTGTTTTGTTTAGAAATATGCCCATCTATGGTTATTGCAGGCTGCAAAAATCCAGATGGACATTAGAGGGCAAAATGAAGTGAGTTTTTATATTGTCTTGCTGTCATCCACTGGGCATCTGGATCAAAGATAGCCCTACAACTGCCCAGGGGGGAAAGATATAAAAGTAAATTGGAGAAGGAGAAGAGTAGTAAAGGTAATAATTCAGTCAGTATAGAAAGCTAGAGAAAGATGAGCAGGACAACAGCCTGGATGCCCTGCAGAGTGTCCTGCTGCTGTAGAAAAAGGTGAACCAGGTCTTGCTGGACCTGCACAAACTATCAGTGGACCAGCAAGACCTTCATGTGAGTTGGTGGAGGAAATATCAAAGACAAATGCTGAAGAGAGCAGAGCTAGCTTTGGAGACTTCTAATCTGCAATATATACATAAATACAAGTTGGTTGGCAGGATTTTACATGCATCCAAGATTCTTGGAGTCTTGCATCTCCATGATGTTGAAAACCTTAACAGCCTGATTCGTCTTCCATAACCACTGCAGATGTTTTTCTGGTAGAAAGGAGATAAACTGCCATACAGTTTGTTCCTCTCTATGAACTCCTCCTAAATAAGCCTAAGTAAAAATTAATTAGGAGCTCTGCAGTAGGTATTCTTTCCAACATAAATCTTTTTCTTACCCCCATCCCTTTAACTTCTTGAAGTCTGAATACCTGGAGGACCAAGTGAAGGCTATGGAGCAACTGGGAGACCATCTTACCAACCTGAGATGCTTGGGGCTGTCACAGATTGGCATGGTGGAATACCTCTCCGACAAGTTCACTTTACAGGGAAACTGCTGGATTCCCTTCTCATTACTGAAAAGGTGCATGTAGAAAAATAATTTGCATCAAAAGGAGTATAGATGTTCATTGTTGATTATACCTAGATTTTGTTGACTCCTTTGAGAAAGGTAAAGATTTAGTCAAAGGCTACGTTGCCTTGTAATTAAGAAAACCCTATAGTTTTCCAAAAAGACTAGTCAAACTTTATCTGAATTACATGTTTTCCAAATGTGTTTGCATCCACTCTCAGATTTTCTTGGTATCTCAGTTTCCACTCCAAGGATATTTGAATGTATAAGCTGCATCCATTCAATATACTTCAATTACTTGCTACCTTTCTCTGGAGTCTAGATAACAAGAAGGAGAATTTTCTATGAACTGAAGCATGATGCTACAATAGGCTCCATTCTTAACTGTGGGTCATCCTTAAACCAGATGTCCTTAACCAGGAATTACCTGGACTGAACCAGGGACATGAGAAGATATCTGAAGTTCCCATCATTACTGAAATGAAATGGAGGTTTGTTTGTTTGTTTGTTTTTCAGGAGAAGTCATTAGGCATGCTATTCTGCAAACTAAGTAAAGCAATTGGTATGTGCAAATCATTACACTCAACAAATTTAAAAAACAAATAAACTTGACTAAGGATAGAACCATCATGTTTAGATTTTCTGCTCACATTTCAAGAGTGATAATGTATTTATTTACTCAATTTATAGAGCTGCCCATCTCACTTTTACATGACTCTAGGTGGCTTATAATAAAACAGTTTTTACCACAAAATACACTGCATAAAATAAATAAAAATAAAAATTATTATTCTTTTACTGGGGGTGGGATGAGATGTCCAAACCATCATCCCCTAGAACAGTGTTTATCAGCCTTGGCAACTTGAAGATGTGTGGACTTCAACTCCCAGAATTCTCAGCCAGCATGGGAATTGAAGTCCACACATCTTCAAGTTGCCAAGGTTGAGAAACTGCCCTAGAATGATGGCCTGGAAACTCTATGAAGATACATAGAGTTCTAGAGCTAGGAGGGACCATTTAGGTGAAAAAATCCAGCCCCTGTTCTGTGCAGAGATCCAGACTGTGGTATTCCAGAAAGATAGCTATCTTACCTTCACTTGAGATCTCAGAAAAGCCTTCATTTGTCTCTCACTGGATTATTGTATCACTTTATGGTTGACTATATGACAAGGTAGCAATGGACAGAATTGCTCTGTTCGCTTGGGTATCTAGTTGCCAGAGCATAGCCGCTATCTCCAAAGGTGATGTCCAGAAGGTCACTAGGTTAACTTCTTCTCAGTGTTTTTTTCCTTTGTGCTTTTCCAGGGCCTCTGGAAGAACAGGTATGATTTCCATTATTTGCCCCTTCCCTTTGAAATGTAATGCATGTGCGTTTGTGCACCGAGTGTTGTAAGGTGTATCATAAGTTCCAAGGAGCAACATCTGTTCCAACAGGGAGATGTGTGACGTGCTGAACATGTTTGAGAAGACGCCTCTCCACTAAATGATGCTGGCTTCTTACTTCCTTGAAGCTGCCCCTGTTGTGTTCATCCATCCCTGCTACAACTTTGAAGAGGTTGTCCTGTTCACCCGTCTGCTCCTTTCACCATGCTGGAAGCACATTCAGAAAAGCAACATCCACAGAGAAAAGGAGACTTCAGATCACCCTCTGAAAAAAAGATTGGCTTCAAAAAGTGCTTAAGGATGGTGCCCACATTTGATGCCATTTCTCCCACCTAAACCTGACCTCTTCTCTTATTGCAGTGCATAGTACCAGTGCCAGTCAAGTTAATTTGGGACTTGTGACAGGATAGTCTTTTTTTCTGGACGAGCTGAATTAGCAGTTTTGTGGAGGTCCAAAACAAGCTGCCATCTGCTGTCCTGTCCCACAGATTCAGAACAAAAAAGCGAGCCAGTGATCTATCCACAGTAATTAAGACTGGAAACAGACAAGTTGAATGGAATAAGGAGTACAACAGCATTAGAATACATGGGAAGAGTAGAGTCACTTTCTTTAGCATGCAAAGTCAAAAGAAAAATTAAGTATCAGGTTAGCTTTTCCCTTAACAGAGGTCTAAGATTTGAACTGAATATCAGGGGAAACAAATAAGACAAGAAAACATATGATGTGGCATATTTTCCTTCAAAGCACTGCCATGCGGGCAATCTAGAGGCATGTGGCATGTGAAATGACCTTCTAAGATTGCTGGAAATCTCTGTTGTCTCTTTGAGTGTCCTTCTTTCACACTTTCACGGAGTGAAAGAAGTTCTAAGAGAAAGACTGGGAATCAGCTTCAGAGAATATTCATATTCAGATGACTACATCGGAAGGAGCAATCTTGTGATTTTCACTGGCACTTAGATCAGAGAGCAGTGATTTACAATGGCACTTAAATCACGCTTATCATCATGTTCTCGATCAAACTGTTTGCAAAAAAGAACTCAAGAAAACAGTAAGAAGAAGCTATAATGTTAGATCTGATTTAATTTTGAGCACTTTGCCATCTTAACTCTCACATGCTCTCAAACTTTAGTTATTATGGTAAGGTTGTGAAACATTTTGAATTCAAAAGCAAAAAAGGTGTTGGAGCATATGGCATTATAATGAACCTAATACCAGTTCCAGCACTTAAAATGGAATTGGTATGGGACAAGATCCCCAAGAATTATCCTCACCATTAAAAAAAGAAAAATCAATGTCTGAGAAGACTTTTAGGTATCAACATCCTGCTCCATTGCACAAAAATATTGATTTAACATTTTGACCATTAGGGTACATGGAAGAAAGAGAGAAGGAGAAAGAATTTTCACATGTTGTTCAAGTTCACATTGTTTTCTTGTCTTTCTCCTCCCTCAATATCCATTCTAGATAGAAATGAGGCTTTCCTATCCTCTGTATTTCCTAATAAATCTGCCTTTTATTTCAGATATAATGAAAGTCTACTTGCATTCATTGACAGCTAGACTAAACCTATCCACTGCCTCAGGAAAAAAATAACAGCTTATTGTTGGTATGAACAAGCTAATATATAGGTTAGAAGCTGGCTCTAATAAAAGTCTATGCAATCCAATCTCATTATAAGAAATAAGAGTCACATCCTTCTAGCTTTTATTGCTATTGCTTTTTTATACACTGACATTTGTATCATACTATTTTATACTGCACTCTATGATATTATAGCATATATAGCTTAATATGAAGTATTCTTTTACAAACAGATTTTAGTGATATAATGGTTTAAAGGCTTTGTGTAAGTAATTCTAATTTTTTGGTTATTTTCCACAGCTGAAAGGCTAGATAGTTCATACTGGAATGGTTGTAAATTTTTATAGTTCTATTTTATTTTGTGCTCGTCAGTGATGGAAGTAAAGTTTTGACTGGAATAGTGTCAGCATAAAGGACTAATTTCTCTCCCTGAAGTTTGCTGGAGGGAAGTAGTCAATGTCCAGATATAAAACACATCATTGACAAATTGATTATATAGAAGTGGAGCAAGGACACAACTTTCTTTAGTAAGCTGCAGGGATACGATTAGTTAAGTGTTCCGCAGGAGAAAATGTCACTTTCAGCAAAATCATAAGATGACAGTCCATAATTGCCTGTTCAGGTTTTACCACTAACTTATTTCTGTCCTGCTAAGGCTTCAGTGCTGTGTACCCCAAGGGACTGTCCAACTGGATTAGCTGACTAAGAAAACACTGGACTAGACTAAGGGTAGACTTAGTTTAGGCTAAGAAAATAGTAGACTAAACTCAGTTTATATTTTTTGATTATGTCAAGTTGGTGTTGACTGTTAGTAACCACATAGATAGAACTTGTCCAGGAGGATCTGTTCCCAGCCTGGTCTTTCAGGTCTTCCAACGATGTACCCATTGCCACTGTAAATGAGTCCATCCCCCTTGCTGCTGATTGTCCTCTTCTTCTCTTCCCTTCCACTTTTCCCAGCATCAGAGCCTTCACCAGAGATCTAGGTCTTCTCATAATGTGTCTGAAGTAGGAGGCTGGTCATTTCTGCCTCAAATGAGAACCCTGGATTAATTTGTGCAATGATCCATATGTTTATTTTCTACCCATAGTATTCTAAGGAGCCTTCTCCAGCACCAAAGATCAAAAGTTCTTTTCTGTTCTTCAAAGTCCAACTTTCTTAGATTAACTAGATTAAACTAAATTCAGACTTAGTTTAGACTAAGAAACTACTAGACCAGACAAAGTTTAGACTTAGTTTAGATTTAGACTGCCTAGACTAAGGTTTTGTTTTGTTTTTTGTTTTGGTTCCTTTGAGTCAGACTTGACTCCTGGCAACTGCTTGCACAAGTCCCTGCAATTTTCTTGGTACGGTTTTTCAGAAGTGTCTTCCCCTTGCCTCCTTCCTAGGGCTGAGAGAGAGTGACTGGCCCAAGGTCACCCAGTTGGCTTTATGTCTAAGGCAGGACTAGAACTCATAGTCTTCCAGTTTCTGGCTTGATGCTTTCACCACTACACCAACCTGGCTCTCAAGATTAAGTTTAGACTTCGCTGAAACCAAGAAAATACTATCATTTGAAATAATGTCCACCCAAAACTGAATCAATCGGCTAATGCACTGTTTTTTTTAAACGTTAATCAGGCCACCCTTGGTTTGCTACTATCCCCATGTGATTAAAGAGGATTGTTTTGTAAAAACAATGTAAGATAGTAAAAAACTAACAGCCTAGACCTCATGATCCTGGTAAGTTTTTTTTCTGTTTTCTAACTGAACTCTATTGCACTCTTGTACTTCACAACAGCTACCCCATCACTAGATTCCAAAATAAATACAATAGTAAACAGCTCATAATGGTTTCAATTTTTAAAACATGAGAAAGGGGGAATACAAAACTTAGTACTATGAGCTGTTTACTACTATACCTGTACCTGTTTAACAGTCGGCTTAGCTCACACTAGAAATGTTTATATTTCTTCTGCAGCAGTTATGATTTGAATGGACATTATGCCAAGGAAAGAATTAAGTTATTCATCCCACAGATTTTGCCTGGTGATCTGAAAGCCGAGACCTTTTCTTATTCAGCAGAAAACTTTCCTCATGCCTTAAAAACTTCCAGTGTGATATACGAAACAGTACAAAGAAAATCCTATGAATCAGCAACTGGGACACTGTTTTTATTTTTGACAGCAGTAAAAGTGCTGGCATTCTTCTAGTTGTGATCCAGGGCCATGCACTTTGATTGATCTGAAGATCTGGAACAGGGGTATAAACTTTGTAGATTTCACCAAATGTGTTGATACACACAATTTATTTTTATAAAGGCAATTTACTGAAAAAGGGAACAATTATATGTAATGAGTAATAGCTCCAGCTGAGACCAAGATCTTTTCGATCTAACATCTGACACAAGTGAATCAGTCATTGTTTTTGTGTGATGATGTTGTCATGCACGTTTCCTCATTTATTCCCCTCAATTCCTCTTTGCCTCCTTGTGGACACCTATGGCCAGCTCCTCTGTATGATTAACAGTAACAGATTGAACACAAAAGAGACATTATGCCATTCTATCTATCTAGATGAAGACAGAGAATAAATTGAGTAATGAAACCATGACCCCTTTTCAAACCATCTTCTAATGTTTCTTCTGAGCATTACCTGTACCCGAAGGATCACATACCAGGCAGACAGTAATTACTTAAGTTGACATTCAAAATTATAAATGAAATTGGAATGAAGATGGTAATTATCTGATCAAATGGACTGATATTGCTTTTCATTTGCAGAGTTATATTACTTACAGTACTACACTATCTAATAAAATTTTGAGAAATGAGACACAATAACTTCCTTCAACTTAATTATAATGAATGTCTGACATTCCTCAAAGAGATTAAATCCTGTATCTTCCTTTCATCATTAAATGCTGAAAACCAAAATAGCTCCATCTTTCTAGCTTCCAGAGCTGTACACTGTGAAACGTGAGGAAGCGGGTATGGATAATCTCTTGCCCCCATCCCTCTAAAAAAAAAAAAAGATTATTTTGTTTCCTCTGTCCCCTCTACTTTTGTGTGTACTTCATTAAATGTTATATAAGAACTAATTTGGCATAAATTAGAAATTAATTAGAAATTAAAAATTATCCTACTTCAGACACATTATGAAGACCCAGCTCTCTGGAAAAGGCTCTAGTGCTGGGAACGATGGAAGGAAAGGAAAGAAAAAGACAACCAGCAGCAAGGGGGATGGTCTTAGTTACAGTGGTGATGGGGGCACCCAAGGAAGGCCTGAAAGGCCAGGGTGGGAACAGATTGTTATGGAGAAAATCTATCTATGTGGTCGCTAGGAATCAAAAAATGACTTGATGGTACGTCATCATCATCATCATCACTGTGGTTAAGGTGAGATTAGCTCCATCTCTCTTAACATTCCTCAAGTCCCTCAAGACCTGGCTATGTGATCAGGCCTGCGGGTCTCCGGGGACCAGGAGATTTTGCAATGGCTCCTTTATTAATTTTATCCCCTCCTGTTTTATGTGCTTTTATAGTTTTTTATCTGTAATTGTTTTCATGTATTTATTCTTTTTAATTGTTGTACGCTGCCCAGAGTCACTTTGTGTGAGATGGGAGGCTATATAAATACAATAAATAATAAACAAACAAATAAGGTGCTGGACTAAGAACTGGGGGTCTGTGAGTTCCAGTCCTCCTTTGGGTATGGAAACCAACTGGATGACTTTGGGCCACTCACTCTCTGTTAGCCCAACCTACCTCGCAGGGTTGTGATTGTGGGGAAAAGAGGAGGAGAGAACATAACGCATGCCACCTTGAGTTGTACAAAATAAAGGCAGGCCAGAAATCTAATAAATATTCCTGATAATTTCCATTCTCCTCAAATAAGAATGCATACAATGTCTTTATTTCAGCTGATGGGTGAACCAATAGCAACCAAGAAGCTAAAGCTCAGATTAATTTAAACATTTCGAGAAAGAGATTGAAGAATCAAACCCTCCCTCCCTCCCTTCCTTCCTCTTTCTCGCTCATCTTCCTTCCTTCCTTCCTTCCTTCCTTCCTTCCTTCCTTCCTTCCTTCCTTCCTTCCTTCCTTCCTTCCTTCCTTCCTTCCTTCCTTCCTTCCTTCCTCAAGCAAAAATTCAGAACTATATGGGGCAAAAAACCCCTTTGTATTAAAAACTGTAATGTTATATTATTATCACTAATGATGTTGTTGTTGTTGTTAGCTTAATTTAAAAAACACACAGAAAAAATTACATCCCCCAGAGACAAAGAATAAAAGGTAACTGATTCTGCTACATAATTGAGGCAATTCAGTATACAGTCAGCCAGCCCACAAGGGAAGCATTATCCCACATTGATTATTGCTTTTGGGAAAGTAATTCTTGCTTTGGAGAATGTAAAACATCAACAATTTTTGTTGCTTCCCCCCCCCCCCCCGTTCTGAAGTACTGCTTATCAGCACTATGGAGATTTCTGGTTTTCCCCTCAGAATTCAAAGTTCTGAATACTTTTTTTCAAAAAATATTAACTGTAGGCAAGGCTGCTATGATTTCAGAGATACTAATGGGGCCACCATCTTCATATTGTTGATACCCCCTGCCTTCTAACCACCACATTGCTTAGTAGCCTAGTACAGCAACTCACCACACTGGCTTCTTTATAGGCAAGTTAACAAACTCTCCACAAGGGGTTTCCCTTGGGCATGATTTAGTGGTGTCCACATTGATGCAGTTGAAGCTCCACCTGTCTTGTATGTGCCTCTCACACATGATGTACTTAAAAAACCAGTAGAGCTTTGATCACACTGTTGCAGCCACCATCTGGAGTTTTTCTGACCACACCCTGCAGACACCCTGCTATCCACCAATCCTAGCTCAGCAAAAAACCATAATGGTGTAAATTGTGCTGCTCCCATTGCCAGTCCTGATTCTGCAACAATAACAAGATTGGTGAATAGAACTTCTTTATGCACCTTGGCCAGCCAGGTTAAGTAAATCAATTGGTGGATTCCCCTGGCGTTGTGTTCCCTTCCACCAATCATAAAAAAAAAGAAAAAAAGAAACACCACTGACTTGCCTTAAAGTGGCCCAGGATGGGATTGGGTGAGTTTTGTTGAATACTTAGAATGACAAGCTTAGCCATCAATCAAGTTGCTAGACTAACAGGCATGAAAGGATATGTGGGGTGAATTGGGAGCCCTCCCAATATATCTGCTCTATGCAACCTCTCCATCCCTGGCAGTGTATGATCAAGAAATCCATTTCTTAACTCACAATTGAGAAGTAGCCAGTAGCAGCCAGAGATAACATGTGTGCTGGAACAGACTCCTGGAATTACACAGTTGTGACTGGCCGCATGTGATAACAATAATCAACATAGCCCCTAGTACCATCAAAGCCAGAATGGAGTATGCAGCATGATGCCACTGACCTCCGCATAGAGTATCTTTTTTTTAATAATAATTTTTATTAGAGTTTTCAAATTCAAAGATTAAAAAAAATACAAACTAAGGGAATTATAAAGAGTAAAAGAAGAAGAAAGAGAAGTGCAAAGAGAGAAAGAAGGAAAGAAGGGAAAGGAAAGGAAAGGAAAGGAAAGGAAAGGAAAGGAAAGGAAAGAAAAGAAAAGAAAAGAAAAGAAAAGAAAAGAAAAGAAAAGAAAAGAAAAGAAAAGAAAAGAAAAGAAAAGCTGGGTCCCCCCTCCCTCCAGACAAGTATGAACAGTTTCAGTAATTTAGCACTTTCTCTAGTATTTCATAAAATAATTCTCTTCTTCCCATATCTCATCTCTTATCAATAATCAGATTGTAAAAATTCATTTTTCAATCCTAATCAGCAAAAGTCCATTTAGGGCTACCAAAAATAACAAAATAGGTATTTTAACCTTAATCAAAGAAATCCATTTTATAGTCCAATTTATTGTTTTCTCTAAAAACTAAAGCAAAACAAATCCCTCCCCACTTATACGCAAATCCTAAAAACCTTGCCCTTCAGTCCTGGTCAAAAAGAAATCCCATTGGTAACTACCAGAAACCACAATTTATATTTTAACCATAGTCATATAGATTCACTTTATAAAACTTCTTTTTACTTTTAAAAAGTTTAATCTTTAATCCTGACAAATAATGTCCCACAAATTGATTCCTTGTCATTTTCTCTTTGTCTTCTTTCAGAAATAGCCTCAATAGTTTCTCTTTGTCTCTTCTTAGGAACAGCTCCATTAGTTTAACACATCCCTTTTATAAAACCATAATGAAAAGGCTTTCCAAATCACTCTTCTGTTTTATTATTTCTATGTCCTCTTTCATCTGTAAATCCATTTTAGCATCTTTCTTCCATTTTCAGATCCATAACATCTTTTTCCAAATCACTTTCATAATCTAGCATTTTTTGAACTCCAAATCCACATTCAAATCAGCCTCAGTCTCTGTTTTCTCCAATGAAGTCTGTTGTTCTTCTATATCCTCTATTAAAGTCCCAGACGGTCTTTTCAGTAATTTCTGGGTACACTGCTCCCAAACCACCTTAAACTCTTCTATTGTCATTTAGTATTGCTCCATTGTATTAATGGGTCTCTTCCCCTTTAAAAGTAATCAGTTGTTCTCTCTGGTTCCCTCAGTCAAATCCCCTTATCATCTGTTTATTTTCCAGACAAGAAAACTTTCCCATGAGAGGATTTCTTACAATTAATTTCAAAATCTTCTTATTTATTTTTTTTTAGTAATTTTTAAACACCCCACAGGAAATATTCTTTCAAGTCCATATAGCCTCTTAACATTTCAAACATTTTTGTTGTTCAAAAAATAAATCTTTTCTTTCTAATCCTTAAACTTACATGTAACTTCTTTCATCCAAGGTAGAAGGAGATTCTCCCGGTGTAATAAAACTTGCCCTTCAGAAGGTTCTTAACTTCTAAATAATCCATAAAAAGCAACTTCCTAAAGTAATTAAGAGAGGAAAAAGGTGAACCCAGTGTCCCTTTAAAGGGTGTTGAACCATGGATTAGGCACAATGTTTTTCCCTCAGCTCCCAGAACTCTCAAACCTGCTGGAGGTCACTATTTTGCAATCTCTTTGCAGGGAGATTCTGTATGGAGCAAACTAGTGGGCGATTCTTGTCCTCATCTTGATCCAGAGAGGGGTTCTGAGGAGCCAATCCCTTCATCGGCTCCTCTTTTCCCCATGGTCATCAGCTCCACAAAAGTGGAGCCATCCTCAGTCTGCCATTGCTGTCCCCAGAAGTCTCCACATTTAGTATCTATAGTGTGTTGTACAAATATCTTCTTGGATTGGACTGCGCTTGACTGATCTTGGGAGAGTTACCCCCTTACATAGGTTACATTACTCTTGAGCAATAATAAAAATAATACAAATAGGAAACAATGTCATGCAAAACTCCTGTTGGCAGAAGTAGTGGAAAACCAAGATGCAATGGTGGAAGAAGGAGAAGCATACAGCTAGCAGAACCCAATTCTTTTTCCCCGTTTAAATCAACCTTCAATGATGCACAAGTCTAGTGCTCTTTCAGAAGAGCACTAAACCCATGTTTATAAGGAGATGACTGACCTGACAAGTGCTATGGGAAGCACCAGCCAGGCATAAACAGGAGATACTAGACAACCAGTGACCCGTTGGGTCATCATTTCAGAGATATTTCCTTACATAAACAGAGGAACAGAATGATCAAGGGCAAAAAAGCAGTGGGAGTGTGAGCAATTTGCGACTTGCTGCCGGCTTCCCCATTGACTTTGCTAGTTGGAAGCTGGCAGAAGCCTCCCTCCCTCCCTCCCTCCCTCCTTCCCTCCCTCCCTTCCTTCCTTCCTTCCTTCCTTCCTTCCTTCCTTCCTTCCTTCCTTCCTTCCTTCCCATATATAATATAGGCTTGTGCCATTTGCCCTTCCCTCATGACCCTCAGGATACTCCTGGTGAAGCTACCTCCTCCCCTCCCTCTTCCCCTCCCCCTCCCCTCCCCCTCCTTCTCCTCGGCCTGCCCCCCGGCCTTTGCTGGGGGGAGATGGAACCAAGGGAGCCGCAGTCTGTGAGGAAAACTGTACCCCTGCTCCACATTCTGGTGTGTTCCCAAGGGCCCCTCCCTTGAGGGAGGAAGAGGACTCACCCATTGACCACTGGCACCCCCCAGCGAGCTCTACCTTGCCAGCAGGCACCCAAGTCGCTTCCTCATCCTTCCCTCATTGCCAACTGCCGTTAAGAGATTTCAAATTTCTGCCTCAGTTCCAAAGCAGCCAATTGCCTCTTGCCTGCCAGGCCTTGCTGCCAGCCGATTGGACGTGGGGGACAGAAGGAGGTGGGCAAGAGGTCAGGAATACACCCATGATGATCACATGACCTGGGCTGACTGCTACAGCGCAGTGCTGAAGCAGCCACAAATTTCTGACATTTCCATCCCACAGGAGTCATGGGTCCTTACATTCTGTAAGTTAGCCCATTTGAGGTACCTTTGTTGGGAACTTGCTGCCCTCCCGTGCACTGTTTTGCCCAGTTAAAAGTTACAGACTTGAGAGTTTCAGTAGTATATAGATTGCTGCAGAATCCAAGTGTCCAGTCTCTGCTGACCACAAGTTAAAATGGCCATGGAGGGCTGTGCCGAGTGACAGGAGGGAAAAGGAGCTTAAGGTGGCCAGTAGGAGTCACGGAGACCTTAACTGGATCATCAAACAAACAGTTGGTGAAGTATGCCAGTCTGTGATAAAACAAAATTGTGAGATAAAAAGGAAAACACTCTTTTCAGACTGGATGGATGAAAGGCAAGGATGAAGTCAAGCTGCCTCCACTGTGGATTGGGATGGGACAAAAGCAGTGCCAGGTAGACATGGCAGGAAAAAAAAAAAAAAAAGGTTGCCAGAGCATATCTGAGACCCCAGATCTTTAAAAAAAAATCCTCTATTTTTGCTACCTACATAATTCCCTCTCTTGTTGCATTGGTTAATCTGCATGCAGACCAGCTTCCCAAAAAGACACCAGCTCAATAAGAATCACATTCTGCAATGTGCTACCAAAAGAACATTGATTATTTTCAAAGCATATTCTCCAGCTTGGACAAGATTTTAGATTAGGCTAAAATAGATTGTGTGGTTTATGGCTCAGCGTGTTGTGGGAAGGCAACCATTGTTTATTGTGTGGTGTGAATCAGACCAACAGTTTGAAGCCACGATATGAAATGTCTGCTTCATCACATGACATGAAGCCAGGTTTTATTAAGTGTGGTTTAGGGTTATTTTTGTGGAAATACAGCCTCTATTTAATCTTCATTCAGTAGGTGATGCCAGCAAGCATCACATTCAGTATGTTTCCAACAGGGATGCTCAAAGGATTGGATCTTTGCATTTGCCTGAAATGCACCTCTTATTCCAATGTAAGCTTAGTTATGGGTCGGTTTTTGGATTTCCCGCTACTGCTGCCACTGATGACAATAATTGAGAAGAAAATACATTCAACTCAAATCTTTTTGCCAGGTTTAAAAATGGACTTTGAAATGCAAATATTGTGTGCTTACAATATTATGTTGCATTTGCACTTGGATGAATAGGTAAGGAATAGTAATGTCAGAAGTGTATCATTGGGGACTTGAGTGTGGACATAATTCTATATCCAGTCAATGACATATTACAGGCTGAAAACCTGCATGATTTGTAATACACGCTAGATAGATTGTATGATGCAACAAGGAGTATGGATCTGAAAATTAATATATCAGGGATCAAGGTAGTTGAGCCTGAGGGGACGGAAAACTCGCAAACTATCATGGAAGTCCTGGGGATCAATGCCTATTTCCCTTGATGGCAGTATTTGAAAGTCCTCTGCTGGGAGACTGGTGGGCTTCCTTGTGCAGTGGATGGCCACTTCCTGTAGTAAAATAAGAGGAGAGAGGTAAAAAAATGAATGGGTGCCATAAACTAGACTTAGTGAACACCTAGTCTGCCATATTAGAGTGCTCTGTAATTTGATAGCTTTCCATATATTAACCTTTTATGCTCCCCTACACCCATCTAATCCTCTACCCCTTCTTTTAGATTCTTTTAGACTCTTATATACTTTCTATTTTAATATATCAACTTCTCATAATTTTTTTAGCCTCTGATGTACCTTCTATGCTTTTTAATTAACTGTACCCCACCCTCCATATGCGGGTCTACTGTATGACCACGATAAAAATTTGATTCGATTTGAATGGGTGCTGAACTAATATGGAATTCATAGAAAAGTGAATGACCAGTACAAAAGGTAGTTTGGTCAAATAGAGCAAGTGAATAAAGATTGAATTGTGGAACAAATATATGAAGGAAGACTGAATGGATTGAGAAAAATGAAGACCAAGGAAGTCAAAGCTGGATGAACTTGTTGAGATGGTCTCCTGGAGTGGCGAGTATCACTGTACCTCTTCTGACAACCCCAGATTAATATCAGGTATTCATTACACTTTAGATATCAACCACTAACTCCTGCAAGTCACAACTTTGTTGGTGAAAATCTTGGATTTCTTGGGCTTATTCAACAAACTATTCTGGGATTGTTCTCCATCATCTTGAACTTCTGGAAGCCCATAGCAAACCTATGACAATGCAGTAGTGATGACACTAGAATGAATGGAACCAATTTGGAGGCAAATTATTGTTTTTTTTATGTTTATTTTAAAAGGGTAAGAATGGGAGTGGGAGGCTTTGGGGAGCCAAATCTCACCAGTTCCCATATCTTAAATCTCTCCAAACCTTAAAAAATTGACAGAATAACCATATTTGGGAGAAGAGATCGTGAAACATGAGAGGGAGGTTCAAGGTTGAAATAGGAACTGTTTGCCCTGCAGAGACTTCATTCTTCCATTCCCATCCTTATTATTTTAAAACAATGCATGACCAGAAATCGCAACTTGCTACTGAATTTCAGCTGTGGACTCTCAGGGTGTTTGGGCTAGCATAAAGGTGCAATTGGGGGAGACATGTAGACTACCCATATCTGCTATAAACAATACTTTTTTCTCACACAACCTTCTACACCAGCCATGCCTAGGACCAGAAAGAGAAAGGGAGAGAATATACATATTATATTTTATAAAGAACAAAGGCAATCTATGAATAGTATATGGTCATGGTGGAAACAAGAAAGGTTTACAGCAGGGTTCCTCAACCTTGGCGAGTTGAAGATGGGTGGACTTCAACTCCCAGAATTCCCCAGCCAGCATCTTGAAGTCCACCCATCTTCAACTCGCCAAGGTTGAGGAACCCTGGTTTACAGGGACAGAAATGCATGGAAATGGACAACGAATGTTATTCGCATAAACTAGCTTTAGTTATATTTCCTTCTCTTTTTTCTGATGTCATGTCTTGAATTTCTTTAGCTTGCTATTTTTTACTCCTTTCCTGTAATTTCCACAATACCACATACCCCAAAGGGAAAAGAGTAATGGATTTAAACGTGCCTCTATTGTTTTTTAAGTACTATTTTTTTTAAAAAAAATGTTTATTATTCTGCCTAGGGTTCAGAAATGTCACATAAGAGGGGTTGTCAGCATTCATATTTTTGGGAACCTGAATTCATCAAAGCATCTGTAAATCAGATGGCTTTCAAAAGGAAAAATTAAAGATGATGATGGATACTCCAGTTTGAAAACCAGTCATTGTAAGACGGCCTCAATGTTCTGATAACAAGAACAAAAAGGCTACCAAGCTAAGTAAGGAAAGATTAATGTGCTCTTCTGTCTCAATTGCCAGTGATTATTAGGGTTTAGTTGGCTTTGAAAACTAAGGAAGAATATTTCTCCCACCCACCCACCCCTTTATTGCAGCAGTTGTATGCTTCTTCACAACTTTCTGCAGGGATGAATGCTAATTTAGAAGCACAAAGTATTTAATTGCACTGATGTAACTGCCCTGAATCATTTACCAGGGACCTTTGCATCCTTGAGAATGCTTTTTCCTCCTCATCTTGAATGGAGTCATCAAATCTCCTGCTAATGGCTGAATTATTTGTGTATTTTTATATGGGGGTGGGTGAAATATACCACTAACCAAAATTTTAATGCTCACCCAAAGCCATCTGAGAACAAAAGCATTGATTGAGCATGTATGACCCACATACAAGTTAAGAATACTTTTAGAGTGCCAGTTCCTATAAAAAGTACTAGGTGGTGGTGGTGGTGGTGGTGAGGAGGAGGAGGAGGAGGAGGAAGAAGTTGTTACCTAGCCAGATAATGAAATGTTTGCAAGAAAAGAACCAAGCTCAGAGAACCTCAAGGACTCCACCTTGAAGCATGCTTATTCTTTCCCCCTTTACATGAGGAGAAAAACAAGTTCCACAGAATGCGTAATATTTACTACCAGTAACCTTCTGTTCTTTAAAAAAATATTTTCTTTTTTTTTTCTAATGCTAATTAAACCACCCAGCCAGTGTTCAGCTTCTCCCTGGTCAATACTAGACCTAGAAATCTTGCAGGCGTTATATCAAGGACACAGCTTGAGATAAGCAAACTTCATTTCAGGTGATAAAAAAGTTCCTTGTGTAAAATCAAGCCATTGCAGAGATAAGGCGGGCTTGCACGCTCTCTCTCTCAGTTATCATTTGTGAGATAATCCTGCCTGAGAGCTGAATAAGGCATGGCATTACTACAGTACTGAAATATGTATGTATCTATTTATTTATTTATTAAATTTTGGTGCCACCCGACTCCCAATGACCCTGGGCGGCTCATAAGTAAAAACATTAGAAAACAAAACACAATCAGAAACAAAAAATGAGTAAAATAACAAGATGACAGAAGCTGGATTGGAATGGAAAAAAGAAACAGACCCGCACAATCCAAGGTGGCTTCTCTCATCCTCCCTAAAGGGATAGGAGAAGAACCAGGTCTTCAAGGCCTTCTGAAACATCTACAGGGTGGAGCCACATGGATCTCGGGGAGGGGAGGCTCATTCCAGAGGGCAAGGGCTGCTACAGAGAAGACATACTTCTGGGGTCCTGTTAGATGACACTGTTTAATCAAAAGAATCCGGAACACACCAATCCTGAAAGATTGAATTAACTGGGCAGATAGGTGGTTCCTGAAGTAACCAGGCCCTATGCCATGAAGGTATTCATAGGTAGCAACCAGCAGTAGATGCCTAGATCTCTGATCATTCATGCTTCAAAGCCATTGGACTTTAGGCTAGCTTAATCTGGCATTTCCACTGCCTTGTTGATGTCAACACACTGATCACATCATCTCTGGCATCACACCAGTCTTTTTGAAGAAGTTGGAATGATGTTGGTAGAGAGACGTAGAGGGAGTCACCCTTGTAACCCAATTACTTCTAATAAAGCTGGTGCAAGCCAGGAATGGTTGAAGTTGTTAAGCTAAATAGGTAATTTTCAGGATGAAGGAAATGGGATCTTTGGGATAACTCACAGTTGTCTGAAACTGCAAAATCAGTTGGGTTACAGACTGGGGCTTAGTAGATGGCTAGTTGATTACCTGTGGTGGAGCCAGGATGAGGCTGGGGCATCTATCCATGTAGTCCTTGATTTCTCAGTGGCTTTCAATGCCATTGGCCATGGTATCCTTTTTCTCTGGCTTCAGAAGTGGGATTGGGAGGCACTGTTTTGTAGTGGTTCTTCTCCTTTCTTTGTGTCTGATTTCAGTTGGTGTTGACAGGTGGGGAGACATCTCACCCATGGCCCCTCACTTGTGGGATGCTACAGAGTTCACTGCTCCCTCCCCTTCTAATGTCTACATGAAATTGCTGGATGAGGCCATCCACTGGTTTGGGGTAAGGTATCATCAGTATGTGGATGGTACCACTATATCTTTTAACCCCTGTCCAGCCAAGCAATATGGTTGAAGTTATGACCCAGTGCCTGGAGGCTGTGTAAGTCTGGATGGGGAGGAACAGACTCAGGCTCAATCCTGACAACCCTAGGTGGTTCTGTTTGTTTGGGCCCACCAGATCTGGAGGTATGCCATCATTGACTCTCAGTGGGGTTGCAGTTCCCCATTTGAGACTTTTGCACAATCTGGGGGTCCTCTTGGACTCTCATCTCTTACTCATACAGCACATGGAAGCTGTGGTCAAGAAGGCTTTGCACAGATGGAGTACATCTCATGCACCAGTTGTACCCTTTCCTTCAGACAGTCACTCACATCCTAGTCACCTCACAATTGGACTACTGTAATGTGCTGTACATGGGGCTGCCTTTGAAGACTGTCTGGAAGCTACAGTTGGTCCAGAATGGGGAAGTGAGGCAGTAATGGGGTCCCATGTCATCCTGCTGCTCCATGAGCTGCACTGATTGCCAGCTGGGCTTTCAGGTGCAATTCAGGGGACTGATTATCCCCTTTAAAGCTGTCCAAGGCATGGGGCTGCTTTGAGGGACCAGTTACCTCCAGTAGTTGCTACCTCTTCGGTTCCATCTATCAGGGTGGATATGCTCCAGGTCCTGTCAATTAAATAATGTTGCAGGACCTAGAAAGTGTGCTTACTTTATTGCACTTCCTGCCCGCTGGAATGATCCCCTCCAACAGAGATTCATGTGGCTCCCACCCTTATGTTGTTCAGGAAATTACTGAAGACCTACTTGTTTCTCCAGGCCTTGGACAAGGTGATTGTGGACCTCCCTTTTTGGTTTTGTTTTGTTTTGATTTAATTTCTTTTGGTTCTTTGTATTTTGCTCTTCCTGGTCTGTTCCCCCCCCCCCCACTTTTACTAAGTTGGTTTTTAGTTGTAAGCCACCCAGAGTCAGGCAGCCTAAAAATAAATAAAATAAAATAAAATAAAATAAAAATAATGGTTTGTAAACTCTTTCAAAAGGAATGGAACTGATTATAGATCATGGCTGCCTACGTACACTTTTGGTTTGAATGTTGCTGAGATAACATCCTTCCATTATTACAGAAGAGCAATACTTCAGCCAATGGCACTCACTTGGATCTCTTATTTCAGCTACTATTCCATCAGAACGCTTCTCCTTTGATGTCTGTACAGTCCATCTTTTCCCTACTAATCCACATTTTTTTGCCTAGCTTTGCAATGACTGATTTCTCTGTTAGACTTGGATAGCCCTGCAGTAGCATATTGACAGCATATGAAGTCACCTTTTTTTTCTTGATCAAGATTCAACAGTGTACAACTCTGATCAAGTCCCATGATTCCCTATCAATTATTTAGCTATGCAAACCTTAAAAAGAAAACCATGTTGGACAATAATGCATCATATCTGGAGTGCTGTACATACAAGTGATCCCATGGACTTGGTCTAAATCAGTTTTTGGGATGAGGGGTGCAGGCTTTGGAAAACTTTGTCAATCTGCGTTCCTCCAACTCAGTGCGCCTCAATCTTGGCAATTTAAAGATATGTGGACTTCAGCTACCAGAATTCCCCAGCCAGCATTCTGGGACTTGAAGTCCACATATCTTAAAGTTGCTCAGGTTGAGAAACACTGCTCCAAATCAGTCTGGAGCTGTTCCAATCCACTGAATGATCTGATGACATTTCTGGTGTGCTTCTGACATGGGGAATAATGTAGCAGTTAATTTGTTCCACATACTATAGTTGAAGGCCCTTCAACTAGCTAGCCAACTACTATAATCACCTCATTATCCCTGTCAGAATCTTTGGGGGAGTATGTTCTTGTTGCCCCACACTTCGGTTCTTTCTCTTACTCTCTACCAAAATTTTGTTGGTTAGACGTGGCTTTTGTTTGGAAAGAAAGGAGAAAAAAAAGGCATTACTCAGTTGCTTTGTTTCCCCCTTTTTCTTACTCAGTTTCTACCCATGTGTTATCCTCTGTATATGTACATGCGTGCATACTATATGCAGTATGTACATGCACGTTCTGCTTATACATGCACACATACCTGTCACACTATTCCCTTTTGTGGTAAGCAACGTTATGCAAAATGCAGAAAATTAATTAGAAATAGTAAGCAAAAAATGCATAAGGAAAAGCATTCCTGTGCATTCTTACGCAAGACTCACATTTTTTTACGCCTTTCTCTTCTTGTTTTATCACTTACGTTTCTTAAGTTTCCCATTCCATATGAAGACTGGCTTGTCCACTTTTTTTATACTGTATTTTTATAAGGACATCCGTGCACGATATATATTCCTGTTAAGAGTTAGGCTTCCAAGGCATTCTGATTTGTTCCATCTCCAAAATCTACTGTCACATTCAGATAATATAATCTCATTCAAAGTCTCTAAATGTTGTTATATTGCCTGCAGAATCCACACTGAGATGATTGCTTAGTATTAATGTTTTTACTATGGCTCGTAGTTTTAGCAGTTTTACTACTTTTTTGCAAGAATACTTTTCAATTTTGACTGCAATAATAAACTTTAAACTCCTCAATTGATTCTCTGTCTTCTGTCACCAACTAAGAAATCATCCATGCTTTCCATGTGTGCATAAGAAAAAATGTACTTAAATCATGCCTTCCAAGCAAATGGGCCATTTTCTAAGTAGTGGCTCACCTGTCACCATTCTCAAACTTTCTTATTTCTTATTCATCATTCTTATTTTGTACGCTCTCATCTATCCATCCTTGTCCCTTACAGAATATTTTTTCACGTTAATTCAGAATATTGCACGGTGTTTTCCAGAAACTCGCCTCTGGTTCTTCCATTATCGCTATTCATATACAACTATTCCCAACCTCTTTCTTTCTCTACTCTCTCTCTTGTTTTCATATGCATACAAAACAGTCTTTAGTCTTTACTGTCAAGGTTGAGAGTATTAGGGGATCAGTAGTTCCCCTGTGAGCTGCAGCGCTGTAAGAATAATGCTATTACAATTCAAAGTTGAGAGCACCTAGCATGCAGTCTTATCCTTTCAAGCTCAGTGGTAATCATTTCTCAAGGACTCTGTTTACCTGCCCCCTCACATCCTGCTCTGTTAATTCATTGTGATGGGGGTGGGGGTCCTCCTGGGAGGAATGAGTGAGGAAAGCCAGGAGTGGATGCCAAGAGTACTGTCATCCCAAGCAGTGTCACCCAAGGCATGAAGGTCATCCCAGCTGTCTAGCTAAAGTAAGCAGGCACCTACATCAGGCAGCAATGTTATAGAAAGATGCTGGTAGCAGGTGATCACTTTAGTGACAATGGCAAAGATATCATTTTGTATGCATGGGAGAAGGTAATAATAAACCAGTCCTGTAGTATACCAAGAAAACCACATGGGTATGCAAGATAAGTGATTGATGATATTGTGTTGGGTGATGGCACTCAACACGCTATTGAGGAAGAGCTGAGGGTCTTTTGGAGTATTAACAGTGTTTATGACATGGCTAGATAAAAGCCTTTGGGACATCTAGTTGCTGATGTCACCATGCAGGAAAAGAAAATCTGAAGCTGCAAAGGCAGAATTGCAGTGGGAACACGGAATGTAAGAAGCATGAACACAGGAAAGCTCAGTGTAGTGTCAGATAAAATGAATATTGACTTCTTAGGCATCAGAGAATTGAGATGGACTGGAATTGGATACTTTCAGTCAAAAGAGCATACTGTTTACTTACATACATGAAAAGCAAAGAAGGTTTGTCTGACGAGTGATGGAGTGATGATCAATGTTGATGGGTCCACCTCCTGAGATTTCGATTTCCTTTTCTCTTATCTCCTGCCTCAATTTGTTCTATTTAAATACATCTTATTCATTTTCTGTACTTTGTATATTATTGCTTACCTCTAAAGAGAATAGTGTGATGGGTATGAATGTCCAAATAAGTCCTTTTTTAGACTTAGTAACTTTTGCTAACCACAACTCATTTTGACTTTTGGTTGTCCTAATACCAGTTCTACATTTCTGTGTTACCTGTCTGTGGTCTTCCTTTGTGACCAGGTGCTTTTTCCATGTCATATGTATTCAATTTTTTTTAATATATTTTTGTTACACCTTTTGAGTCACCACATTGGCTGTTTCTGCTGTCCTCCATTTTTGTTTTCCTCCATGGAATTGTGCTTTTAGTATTTTCTTCTTTAGAAACACCTTCCTACCCTGACCCATCTTGAGCATGTTTCCCTATTTCCCTTCTTCTACTATGGCACTTTTACTAATTATTGCTGTACACTTGCTAAAAACTATTGTTTGAAGCCTAAGAGATGCATTCAATTACAATCGAGTTTAGTTTTCCTTAAAATCAAGGACTATAAGATTGTCCATTGTCCACTATAAAACTGTCCATTTTCACAGTCCATTTCTCCCCTGTGGGAATTTAAATCTTCTATCATTATGATTTCATGCCTCTTTAACAGATAGCTAATTTACTTTTGGGGGGCATCGTTCACATTTTCTCCTCAGTTAGAAAGGGAACAGGAGATACTAAGAAAAGTTTTGCTTTGATTTGTTCCTCCAGTTTCCTCACTTTCATGAAATACTCCCTAAAAAGTTGTTAGGGCCAGGCCAAAATTTAATTTTTTATCAAAATGTAAAGTTAATTGAATTATTAATTATAGTCATTGTAATTGCACCTCATGTATTTCCTAGTTTTCATTTTCTAACACATTAATGGTTCCAATTCAGCAGAACATTTCTTCAGACTCTGCAATTAAAGCCCAAAGATCAGCTTATCATTGAGAACCTTCTGGACTTGAGTTTAGTCCTATTTAAGAATAGGACTAAACTCGTGTTCCAAGTAGTCCAGACAACAGCTCCCTCTTGCTGCAGGGAGAGTCACACCATGAAACAGTGGAAAGAAATCCAACTCTCACTCAATTCTGCTCCCCCACCCCCAAAAAGCTGCCATTGATCCAGGTTTCCAAGCCAGAGATGGGCTGAATCTGGCAGGTACAGAGAGACAGCAGAGTCCATTTGGGGGGGGGGGGGGAACACTCACCTAAAATGGCCCGGAAGGGATCCTAAGGGATCTGCTGATTTTACTACCGAAAGAATGCTCTGTCAAGCTCATTGCCCTGAATCCATGGCAAAGCCTGTGTCAGGTTTGGGGGAAAACATAACCCTAAAACTAAGTAAACTTAAAACAGTCCCGGGTATGGGCTGGCAATAAAATGAAACCAACTTGGTGAGAAGAAAGGAGAAAAAGAGGTCACCAAAAACCATGTTTATGGTGCAGTTGGATGCAAGAAATGAAAGGTTTTAAGTCTGCTGGGAGAGCCAGTCCTCAGGAAGGCTACCACAAAACATTACTTCTTTTCTGCAACTTGCAGAATGAAACAGTCCAACATCATCCCATAAATCTCTACATTTGTCCCTGGCCACATGTTATTGCAAAATGTTTCTGTCCAGCATGACTTTAGCCTGCCAATGTTGGCAGTGAAAACTGTCGTTGCCCAAATGAGCATGAAATGAGCTGTCCGGTTTGTTCACTACAAGCGTAAGGCAGAGATGCTACCAGAATGGCTGCTAGGTTTCGTATAATCAGGAAATCAGAATTAAATATTGATTATGGCTGTAAAGCAAGCCAATGAAGAGAACAAAATTCCAACTGGCAATTTAAAACCTTCAAATCATGACCGTGCATCTGTGCACTGAACACTCACTGGTGGAAAACAATGAAAAGGGTGGGGGGAAGAGGAAGGGAGACAAATAATTTATCAGATTTAACCGAAACAAAGCCACCCCCAAAAGAAGGAATATATATACTTCTTCTAAGCCTCTTGAAGTGTCAGCACCCTCCTCTTTGTCAGCCTTAGGACTGCCAGCTCCAGTGAAATCTAATCCTGAAGATCTCCCTCCCTTACTCAATAAAGGCCTCCATGTGACCCAATTGTGTATAGGCAAAAGGAGAAGAGGACGGCAGAGGATGAGGTGGTTAGATAGCATCACTGAAGCAATGAGCATGAAACTGAGCCAACTCAGGGAGGCAGTGAAGGACAGGAAGGCCTGGCGCAATATGGTTCATGGGGCCATGAAGAGTCGGACACAACTTAACGACTGAACAACAACAAAAGTAGTTTGATTTAGTGTGTGCGCTCACAGTTAAGTGCAGGACAGTATATAAGAAACAAAAAACCAAACAAGCAAAATCAACCAAAATGCTAAATTAAAACAATACAGCTACAACCATCATTATGTCTTTATGCAGGAGAAATTTGACCCAGTTAAATCTGTGAAATTCAGATTTCCCCTGTTCAGTTGACCCCTATATTGCTGGGAACATATGATGAATCTTTTGAAAATGATATGAAAGATTCATGATATATCTATATCATCTATATCTATATCTGTCAAAAGCCATATCCCAAAGAAAGGGCAAGATCAGGATACACACCACATGCAGAGAGAATGACTATCAGCTAGTTAAAATGCATTACCTATACTTAAGGTATTTAATTGCATGTAAAATAAGGTAGTGCTTTACAAAATTAATTGACAATCTATCTCAGCCTTTCTCAACCTTTAGACCTTGGAGGAACCCTTGAAATATTTTTCAGGTCTCAGGGAACCCCTGCATATTCAGGCTCAAATATAGGCCAGAAGTTAGAAAATTATTATATTCGTTTCATGTGTAGGCCTGTATCTATGCATTAACAGTATTCTTAGACTAAAAATAAAGCATGAAACTTGTCTCTTTCATATGAAACCTGTGCTTGTTTTTTGCCGTACAAATACTCAATTCTGGGCCAAACCTGAGATAAGCACACAGGGATTTCATCTTCAACTGAAGTAAGACGATTTCTGTCTTTGCTTTTGAAGTTTGTTAAATAAGAAAAAGGTTGCTCATACATGTAAGAAGTTGAAAAGTGCAACAAAATGTTCAATGCCTACCTATGATTTGCAGGATACTTTTCTTTCACAGAAATCCAGAACTTGTCCATGGGCAGATCAGTGAATCTCGAGTGTAAGATCAGTGTGAGTCAAGTTCTTCCTCTTCCTTCAAAGTGAAGTTCTCAGGCTGAGCAGAAGATGCAGAGAAAAGATCCCTCACCCCGTCATACATTTGTGTTGAAAGGAAGGGAAAGTACTGATCAATTTTGTTCTGCAGTACTTCCAGGTGGCTTTCAGTTAGATTTGAGACTGTCCTTCCTCACTCTTAAGCCCAAGCAGCAGTGGAAACATTTCAATATTTCCTTTTGCAACATGATTTTTCCAAGCATTCAGTTTTCTTTTAAATCCAAGAATCTTGTCACTTGAAGTCAAAATGTTTTCTCCACTACCTTGCAGAGACTGGATGAGATGGTTCATGTGATGAAAAATGTCTGCTAAGTATGCTAGTTTTTGTAACCATTCTCCATCTTCAAAGCACTCAGCAAAATGTGGAATACTATCTTTTTAGAAAATACTCTTGCAATTCTGCCTTCAGCTCAAACATCCTGTTGAGAACTCTTCCTCTGCTGAGCCACCATATTTCTGTGTGTAACAGGAGACTTATGTGCTCTTTGTCCAAGTTTTCACAGTTTTTTAAACATTCTTGAGTGAACTGGTCTTTGCTTAATAAAGTTAACCATTTTTGTAGCATCATCCAGAACTTTTTTCATTTCATCTCCAAGAGTTTTTGAAACCAACACCTCTCTGTGAACAAAGCGGTGTGTTGTGACAACATCAGGATTTTCTTTTCTTACGAGAGAAATGAAACCTCTCATGGAGCCAACCGTTGATGAAACACCATCAGTACAGATGCCACTACAGTTCCTCCAAGACAGATTTTTTGTTTCTAGACATGAAGACAAAACTTTAAATACATCTTGGCCTTTGTGTGTTTCATGTAGTTCTTTGCAGCAGAAAAGGTTTCCTTGAATGTCACCATAATTTACAAATCTTACAAATGCCGTGACATGACATTTATTGGTGAAATCTGTTGACTCATCAACTTGGATAGAAAAGCTGCTGTTCTTCAGTTTATCACACAAAACCTCTTCAGCATCATGTGATGTATCATCAATACACTGACTTATTGTACCGTTTGACGGTGGAACCTTTTCAATTTCTTGTACTGCTTCTGGTCCTAGCATTTTTCCCACTATTATTTTACATGCTGGCATGATTACTTTCTCACCCAAAGCATGACTTTTATGTTGCTGTGTAATAAGTTCTGCTCCTAAATAACTTGCTTCTTAGGGTTTTTTATTGGCTTTCATTTGATTAACAAAAGCTTTACTCTGTTTGTTCTGTGATTCCAATAGCCGTTTAAAATAATCAGAACTTTTACTTGTCATATGGCTGCGATTTGTAAGTGTTAAGTGTTTTTTTAATTTGGCTGGAGTCATTACTGCATTTGTATGTTGTTTGCCAGAGATGAGGCACAACAGAATAGGACAGCTTGGATCATAGTCCATGTAAAACCCATTGATAAATAGCTTTCATTGTAAAGATAACTTTTTTTTTGAGTCCATTGGTGTACAAGTGCCTAAGATTTATATTCTCATTATCATCATTAAACTTATCAGTATTGTCCATTCTAGAATCCTCCTCTTCTCTTTCACACCTCTTCAAAAATCGACACATTGAACCCTCAGACATGACTGAATAAACGTGTATGAAATTTATTTAAAATAACAGAATAAAATAACTACAGGAAAACTGCAGGGAAAAAACGCAGAAGGCAGAAACTGACATCAAAGACTAAGTTGGACAAGTCCATCAATTTCTTGAAAAATGTACTTCTCCCTCCCCTTCCTTCAATATATTCCCCCCTTCCTGCAATATAGTGTTCATGGGTCTCCCCGATCTCACATCAAAAATTAAGAATGGATTCAACAAAATAAACAGAGTCCTAGAGCACACTACCAGAGAGCTCAGAAAGAGATGTAACTAGATTTTTGTTTGGTCTCTGCTCATCCCTGCAACAGCATGTTGCCCAAATTTGAAATAATTTTTTAAATGAATCATGATCTCCCAGGGAACCCTAGTGACCTCTCGTGGAACACTAGGGTTCCACAGAACCCTGGTTGAGAAACCCTGATCTATCTGCTTACACCAGCCGTATCCTGTCTCTCACACAAACCACTGTAGCAGACAGAAAAACATACACATTCCCTCCTTCTCTCCAGCAGGAAAAACAAAATAACAATGGGGGGCGGGGGGGAAGGTAGGGCAAAAGAATTGGGGAAAGGATCCAAACAGGAGTCCTTTGAGTTTTCTCTGATATCATGCATAGCAAAGGAATCTCCAAGATCTCACAGACTTTTACTTCAAAGAAATCCACTGATGTTCTAGGATGCAGACATTCCCCTCTTCCTAATTTTTTGCTGGCTTACAGAACTGCCTCTTATGTTTTCCTTGTCAAGGAACATCATTTCTTGAATTTGTTTCAAATAATACTGTAGGTAAAATTTAGTTGGTAACTTCCAGTGAAAACTGGTTGCCTGATAAAGCAGATTCCATGCCTTCCTCATTCCTAGCTAAAATAAACTTAAATCAAATATTAAAAGTGAAAATAATTAAATTAGCTTTTTCTTTTTGGCTGCGTTTTCCTACATCAACATCCAATGGTTGGTGTTCCAGTCATTTTGTCCTGGTGAGTTGTAAAGGACCACTAAGAAATATTGGGAAATGGGCTAAGCTATTAAAGAATAGAAACTCCAATAGTGCTGGGGGGTTGCTTCTGGTAAAAGGATAGATTAGCAATACTACAGAATTTCTCAAGTTTCATATTTTCTGGGAAGAATTTAAATGAAAGCCTTATAAGAACTGCTATTGAAATTTCATTTAAAGTCAGCAACTCTGACTCCATTCTAATCTTCTGACTGAATGCACATAATGATGATAGAGACCATAACAATATCATGCTTCACTGTGGATTGAACATTCCACATTCTGAGAGAGAGAGGGAAAAAACCTTCTGAGAGAGACAGAAAAAAAAAATATTATAATTGCATTAAAAGTGCCTTCACATATACATTTTCTGCAGACAGTTGTTAAGGCTATAGGTAGAATCTTTTTTCCCCATTATAGACACCCTACATCTGTGCAGGAAACTCATTGCTTAGAGAAAAAATATATTAAACATTTGGATGGAAGGCAAAACAAATCTGAAAAGAATGTTACTATTTTTTTTCCCAAAGGGTAGAGGGTTTTGAAGAGATTGAATCGCTCCCAGATTCTAACTAAAGTGATATTGCTGAGTGTACTCAGTGAGAAATACAACTAATCTCATTGTGGCAATGAACATAATCTGCATAGAAAAACAAGTTACAGGAGCAGACTAAAAATACTTCTAATCTATGATAGCTTCCCCCTCAAAGAGTTCAATAATGTCAATCATTGTTGGAAATTTAAAGGTAGAATAGATGCACTCTTGGTACATCTGAAACTCATTCAGATATCATTAGGTCATCATTAGGTTCTGAGATGATATTATTTCAATACTATTCCCATCCATAACCACTCATCATCTGGAGGTTATACTCAGTCAAGATCTATAATCCACTTCACTTTGTCATCGTATTCATCCTGATGGTGTTGATATCTGAAGCAACAACTTCAAAAGATGAATATATGTCATTCAATCTTTTGCTAAGGTATTCTTAGCTGGGACTAAGATCTTTGTGTAGTTCATCTCTCCATTTGTAGAAGGTCATCCAAGTGGGTGGGTATAATTGTAGGGCCATCACCATGTCACTTTTTATATCCACCTATTGTCAGATAAAATACTCCGCGTCCTGACCATTCATGTTTCTGTTTTAATGCTAATGTTATGACCACTTTGAAATTAGTTCTTCATTCAATTTTCTCATTTCTGATTTGATCTCTGAGTGAGATCTTTAGCATTCATCTTTCTACTGCATGACTTGAAGCTTTTCTGCATTTGATTTACGTAGACTTCCCACTTCACATATACAGATCACTGTTGGAACAATTATGACGTTGAAGGTGTTTGCTTTTATCTTGGTGTTATCCATCTGTTGGAGAATTGTTTTTATGCAATTAAAGGTGAGCTATGATGCTGCTCTTACATGCACTATTAGCTAGACAAGACTAATGTAACTTGACATTCAAAGCAAATTTGAAGGCTTATGCCTAGATAAAATCAAAGATATCTCAAGGGGAGCCAGAAAGACATTTAAGAAAACTTACGAGGATACAGATGGCCACAGTCCACCTTTTAATTGATGGTTCAGATCTTAACAGCTGTGTTCATAATAAGTAAAACATGAGGAAAAACATGAAAACCACTTTTTGATGGTGTTAATGTTTTCTCCAGAAGTGTTCAAAACTTTGAAGTTACTTCAAAATTAAAGAGCAACTTTAATATTAGAAAGGCAGCTAAATGCTGGTATGATAATTGTTCATTCTTATCTTAATTATTGTTCTTGTATTGTATTCTGTTGTAAGCTGCCTAGAGTCTAAGACAGAACTACAATACAAGTCACATACATAAATATATACCTTGACTCCTAATTCACCTACATTTCTATAATCTTCTGGCTTTAATCTTTGGATAGTTTACTATCCATGCCTTAATTACTTCACTAATGGACTACTGCAATGAGCTCTCATGGGGCTACCCTTCAAAAAACACCTCGAATCTACAGCTTATCCAGAATGTGGTGGCGCAGGCAGTGATGGGCGTGCTGTGGTATGTCCAAGTGTCACTGTTGTTGCACAAGCTGCCCTGGTTACCAGGTTGCTCCTGGGTGCAGTTCAAGGTGCTGGCTATTACCTATAAAGCCCTTCATGGCAGAGGGCCTACCTATTTGAAGGCCCACCTTTCTCCATTAGTTTCTGTCCATCCAGTAAGATTGGGCAGAGTGGATCTACTCCAGGTCCCTTTGATTAAACAGTGTCACCTTCTTCTCTGTTGCACCAGCTACCCTATGGAACACCATCCCCCCAGAGATCGATATGATTCTGAACCCCATGTCAAGGTTTGAAAGACTTGAAGACAAATCCTTCTTTTCCTGCAATAGGGTAGATGTTGAATCCCTTTGTTGTTTTTGTTATATTGTATGTTTCCCCAAACATGCATGGTTCTTTTTTTTTTCCCCTGTTTTATGATTTTACTTACTTTGTAAATTGCAAACTGGCCAGAATCATCTGGAGTTGGGCAACCTCTAAATTTAAATAAACAAATAGTTCCTTTTCAAGAGAGGAGATAAGCCTAGACCCCCAGAAATGTTTCATCTGAAATATATTTAAAATGATCAGATGGGTTAATTTTTAAAGTGTTATCATTCAAGGTATTCAAGGTAACAAAACCTATGTTAAAGTATCATCCCAAGAGTTATTTCAGGGTCCCCCAGCCCATACCCTATGACTCAGCTACTGACTTGATGTAGGATGCTCAAATGAAAATTCTTCTCCTGGGCCTTTCAGGGTCTTTCAAAAGCCCTGCAGCTATAGCACAGAGTAGACACATATATTTGGTCAGTGATCATTAGAGTGGACCCAGAGTGCAGTTTGTGCCATTATCAATCCCAAGAACCACATTCCTAAAGAAAGTGGAAGCTCAGGTGGTGTCCTTTCCATTCCTCCATTCCATGAAAGGTGACAGAAAAAGAAAAGAATACTGTACTTCGTGTGAATGGCAGAAATTGTCAACGGGTGAGATTTGATTATTATAACCACATATTTTGACAAGGATGGACTGCTGGCACAAGATGAGTTGGATCTCAGAAGATGTTGCCTAAACATAATGAGGTTGAGCTGAAGAACTTTCAGCTATATCTTTGGGGAGCTGGAGAACAAAATCACACACACACACACACACACACACACACAAAAGAACCTCAGATAAAGATTTGAACACCATAGAAGAAAAATATGCTATGATGCAGCCTGCTAAGTTATTCAGTGGAACATCAGAAGGAACATTGGCTCCTTAGGTTCATTGCCTTCATTGTCTATATTCTAATGTTCAGAATGTGGGAAAGATACAAGGTGATCCTGCACTTTTAATACAGAAAAACAAATACAATTCAAAGAATTTCATTTACATCTAGTGAGGTTATTTCCTCTACTAGAATACAGCAACTGAAGCACCTTACTTGTTCAAAAGAACGGAATAGGAAAGGGAGAGGAATTGCACGATAGTGCAAAAATTTCATATCTGCTCAGTATTCCAAGGAAATTAAATCGGTGGCACAACTGAGAGCATCTGGGTTAAAGTAAAGGCAATATGGCTGTTGGTGTCTACTACCAACCTCTCAATCAAGAAGGAGCTGAAGATTATATTTTCCAAAAGCCAACTGCAGATTTTTCAAAGAGGCATGAAATTGTAGTACTGTAATGGGAGACTTCAATTCTGCCAAATATAAGCCATGAAGGAAATTCTTGGCTTGGATGACAAATTCTCCTTCAAGCGGTAAAGGAAAGCACAGGAGGATATTAATTGATAGGAAAGAGTTAGTTAAGTAGAAGAAGCAGGAATATTCTAGGACAACAACCATATAATGCTATAGAGATTGAGTTAAAGGTAACTAAAGCTGAGGATAATAAACCATGAAACTTGGACTTCAAAAAAGCATAAAAAGCTTGGTGGTTTTGCTCCAGGTGCTTTGTGCTGCTTCCTCCACCTTGAGCTCTCGTCTACAACGCCAGATGCTCTGCAGCATGCTGGGACATTAAAATGGTGGCTGGTGTCTTTTGTAAGATAGTAAAAGCAGCCCTTTATTCGAGCAACGCCATGAGGGGTCGTCTGGTAGGCAGGGGCCAGGCTGAATTCACAACGCTAGCAGGACCCTTCCACACTTCAGATCCCAGGACAAAAAGGTGCTTCTGAGCACAGACTTGGAGACAGGCTTATCTGTGTGGTCCTGCATGCTCCAAAGCATCTTTCTGCATTGGAATCTAAAATCCTGCACATGCCCTAAATTCTAACAGTAATAATTATGCTAGGAGATCACAAAGAGGGCCAGAGCAAGTAAAAGTGGAGGGATAGGAGAGCATAAGAAGGTGACATCGTGACGACGTTTGAGTCACCCTATGCTATTTCTTCAGCATACTGAGCGCGGCCACTATTTTTGTACAGTTGCCCATGTATGGAATATCCTCTGGGGATACTGGAAATGTTAAAGGAGAAGGAAAAAAATCATAAGAACAGCGTGCAAGCTTGTATTATGGCCCGCAAAATGCAGTCATCTCAGATTTTGTGAGACCGTGATGCCCGAACAGATTTCAGCCATTTCTGTCCAAGATTTCATGAGATCACAGAGTGTGCTCAAATCTTATAAGACCTCATGAGAGATTTTAGTAAGATCCCCACTAAGAACTTACGGCATCTTCTAGATTTAGCCAGCCAGTGTTATGCTTATATAACAGTAATGAGGATAACCTTTACATCATCTGAACAATGATTGCATGATACTAGAAGATGCCACGAGTCACTAGTAGGGAAATGATCTTTGTAAATTCTTATGTAAAATCTTAGAACTTCCACAAGTACTCAGCATACACATGTAACAGCACACGAGATCTCATACGGTTTTATTTCATTAGAGGTTGGCCATTTTTTTAAATATTAACTTTACTTCAGTATGAAAGCAGCTATCACCGTTCTGGGCAGCGACAGACGCCTTTGCACCCATAAAGACTGAGTGGCTGATTAATATTTTAATTGTAAGCATTTAAGTGAAGGTTGTCATTTCTGAGCTTCCGGTTTGTAAACATTTGGAGCAACATCATAACTTAATACATACATTAAGTGGTTAGATTTCTATCATGCTTTTCCTCCAAAAGCTCAAGGTGGCTTCCATGCAGATTTCTGTTCATTTTTCCACACAAGAATCCTGTGAGATCCTTTGGGCTGGAAGAGAATAACTGGTCCAAAGTCATCCAGTGAACTTCTGGATAGGACTTCTATCTAGCACCTTCCTATGAAACATGTATAAAGAAACATTTTGCATGCAGTCATTTCCCTCACTTGAACCGTTTCCTTTGTCCATCTGGAGGAGGACAAGACCTGCAAGGTCAAGGTCACACCCTTACCCACAAAACATTCACAATTGCAGTTCTGCAGGGAAGGGGTTTTAACTATGGGAGTCCCCAGCATGATCTGCCATAGCTAAAACTCTTGGAGAGAGTTGTAGGGGTCTTTCTTAAATTCATTATTTGGCATTTGCTAGATCACGATTCCTTTCTTTTAAAAAAAGTATTTTTCAAGAATCCATTTCAGCAAGGAAGATACTATATCTTTCTTTTTTAAAAAAATAAACATTCGCTCAGTTTTGCACCTTAAGAGCATAACTTTTGTGGAGCAGTAGTGTACCACCAAATGTCATAACTGAACACAGTGCTGTAGCAGCCACAGTAAACACAACCTTTTAGTCAACATTCTGAAATCTGAAAATGCATTAACAAAGCACCAACAGTGCCTGAACATTTTGTTTTCTTCTCTAGATGACAAGCTCTCAGCACGTAAACTGACTTAACATTCTCATTCCAAATCTCTAATACTTTTTGGGGCTTGTTCACTTCCATTTTAGAATGTGGATGGTTTATACAATATCACTAAAACTCAAACAATAATCATTTCGACTGTTGTGTACTTTTTCTCCCACAGCTGTTGGCAAAGGTAGGACAGGGAACAATTGAGTCAATCTGTTTTTAGATTTGTACAAGCTACGTTGGGTACCAGAGCGAGTAGATGACTCAGGATCTGCCTCCAGATCAACATTAACTATTACTATGGCTGGTGTGGGTCTTCCGGGCTGTGTGGCTGTGTTCTGGAAGTTTTGTTTCCTAACGTTTCGCCAGCACCTGTGACCGGCATCTTCAGAGTGCAGGAGCACAGACAGGAGCAGTTCTCTCTGTGCCCAGGGTGATGTGACCCTTTTGTGGGTATTTATAGAGATCTGGGGGGGGAGGGGGATTGGGGTGTGTGTGGGGGGGTTGGGTTACTGAGTGGCTGCTTGTTTTGGTGTCAGCATCTGTGTGTATCTTCCTGGGGATTAGGCAGGGTTTTTTCTTCTATTGAATTGTTAACGAGGGGCTGCTGGGGGTGATTAGCAAGTTCATTGTGTGAACTGTTCACACGTCCTGGTGTTTGAGCTGAGTTCGTTGACCTTTTGCAGGCTGTATTTTTCAGGATTGGGAGCCAGGTTTTGTTGATTTTTAGACTCTCCTCTTTTTTTTTTCTTCTTTTTTTTTTATTGAAACTGTGCTGATGTTTGTGAATCTCAGTGGCTTCCCAGTATAGCCTGGTATAGTGGCTGTTGGTGTTGTCCAGTATCTCTGTGTTTTCAAATAGGATTTTGTATCCAGTGTGCTTGAGAGCATGTTCAGCTAAAAGGGCAAGAAAGGGGAAAAAAAAGAAAAATAGAAAAGAAAGAAAAAGATACAAAGAAGTGGCTTCCAATTTTCTTTACAGCAGTTATCATTACACATTTACCTCTTTCTCTAAAGTTACAACATGTCTCTCTTCTTTCTATGATCTATCCTGTCTAATAATCAAAACCATAAATTGTAAGTTCATTTTTTTCTGCTTCATGCAAAAAGTCCCTAAGGGGTTTCCAGTCAGCAATAAATGTAGATATTGTGTTTTCTCTAATCAAAGAAGTAAATTTAGCCATCTCAGTGAGTTCTATCTTCTTTATCAACCATTCCTCTATTGTGGGTATTGCTGAGTCTTTCCATCTTTGTTCATACAACAATCTTGCTGCAATTATCATATACAAAAACTAAGTTCCAGACTTTTTTCCAACTGTTTATCCATTAGTCCCAAAAGAAAAACCCCTGGTTTCAACTGTACATGGATCTTTAAAATCCTCTGAATTAGTGTATGTATTTGAATCCGTGTATGTATTTGAATCCAAAATTTTCTAGCCTTTTTACACGTCCACCAAGTGTGATAAAATGTCCCTTCTTATTATTCATATTCCCAATGTGTATTTGAAGTGTCTTGATACTTTCTAGACAATTTCTCTGGTGACATATACCAACGGTACATCATTCTGTAAAAATTCTCTTTAAGATTATAACATAGTGTACATTTCAATCCTTTCAACCACATATTTTCTGTTTGTTCCATCTGTATACTGTAACCAAAATGTTAGCCCACTTTATCATACATTCTTTCATTTGTTCTTCTGTTTCAAATTTCAATAGAAGTTTATACATTTTAGCAATTCCATGTTCATCATTCGTACTTAATTCCATTTGAAACTCAGTCTCACAATGTTCAAAACCATAAGCTCTTTTATCTACTTTAAATCTTTCTAATAACTGTAAATAAGAAAACCATTGGGAACTATGTCCCTCTGCCATCAATTCTTCTCTTGATTTTATTTTGTATTCCCCTTGACAAAATTCTAGCATCTCATGATAAGTTAGCCGTTTTCATTTGCCTATTATTTCTTGTCTATAAAATGCTTCTTGTGCTGAGAGCCACAAGGTGTTTTTGGGCACAACCTGGATTTATATCTATTCCATATTCTCAGTATGGCACGTCTAACATAATGATTTTTAAAATCCACATTAATTTTGACTTTGTCATACCACAGATACCCATGCCACCCAAATCTCAGGTCATGTTCTTCCAACTCCAAAAGCCGCCTATTTCTCAGCAGCACCCACTCTTTCATCCAAACCAAACAGCAAGCTGAAAAATACAATTTCAAATCAGGTAAACCCAATCCTCCTCTTTCCTTTGCATCCTGTAATATTTAACTCATGGTTTTTCCCCTGCCACCCAAATTTAGATATATCCTTTTGCCACTGTTTAAATGGCGGATCAGTTGTCAAAACAAGCATTGTCTGAACAAAAGTATCATTCTAGGCAAGACATTCATTTTTATCACAGAAATTGTCCTCAGCAATGACAGTTGTAGTTTCTTCTACCTCTTGCAACCTTTCTCTTGATGAGTTCCAAAAAAGTTAACACTTTTCCCCATCCTTCAGCTTTTGCTGCAGCTTTGTTAGTCCTCAGTGTCATTTCTACCTTTTGTAGATGCTTCATTGGTTCGTTATGGGATTTATCTGACATCAGATGGACTTGAGGCAGCTTACAGAACTTACATATCAATCACAATACCAGATCAAAATAATAATTCAATAAAATAGTAAATTCCAATCTAATTCTCCAATTTAAAATAAAATATGAAAAGGAATAACCTAAGGTTTATAGACTATGATGTGGCTGCTTATAATTAATCCCCAAAAGCCTTCTGGAAGACCCATATTTTCACCTGCTTCTGGAAGCCATGAGGATGGTAGCCATCACATCAGGGGACAAGCTGTTTCAGAAGGGAACTACTACAATGCCAGCCACTGAGTCCTTCCCCCCATATAACTCCTGGTACCCTTACAAATACTTCAAAGTTTTTTGAGTAAGAAGGCCAGAAACAAATCATAATTTTGGTAGGTGTCAACCCTTCAAGATAGACCAGATTAAGAAACCAAAATCATGCAGGCCAATACTACTTTTATTATAAAGAGCTAGTAATAGAATTTTGCATGTCTGAATGAGCTTTCCCCCTCTCTCCCTTCATCTTCATGAGAACTAAGGAGGGTCTTGTCTGAGACATCTTCTCAGGTTACAGTTCTGCCCTGGACCCAGGTTTCTATTTGCCTATTGTCTTGATAGCAGTCTTGCTTCTGTCCTTCACCATGAACAGAATCTACCCTTTTGTGGTGCCTGGAGGTTGTAGGGGCCTGGATGGAGGACAACAGGCTTCAACTGAACCCTGGTAAGACGGAGTGGCTGTAGGTTCGGGGAGCCTCAAGATCTAGGAGTTTGTCATCTTTGGTTCTTGACGGGGTTGCACTACCCCAGACAGACCCGGTGCGTAACTTGGGGGTTCTCCTGGACTCACGACTCCTGTTCGAAGAGCAGGTGGCAGTCGTGGCCAGGAGGGCCTTTGCACGACTTTGTGTCGTGCGGCAGTTACGCCCCTTCCTGGATCAGGGGGACCTCCGCACGGTCACTCATGTCCTGGTCACCTCCCAGTTGTGCTCTACGTGGGGCTATCCTTGAAGAGTATCCAGAAGCTACAGCTGGTACAGAATGCAGTGGCATGAACAGTTCTGAATGCCCCTGGGGGGACATATAACACCGCTGTTATGCAAGCTGCATTGGTTGCCAGTTTGCTTCCGGGTGCAATTCAAGGGGTTGATTATCACCTTTAAAGCCCTTCATGGCACAGGACCAGGTTATCTGAGGAGCCGTCTCACCCCCGTTATGTCATCCTGGCCCACTCAGTCCGGCAGAAGGGGCACGTTGCAGACCCCACCAGTCAAGGAATTTTGACTGGTGGGATCTAGGAAGAGGGCCTTTTCTGCTGTGGCCCCTGCTCTGTGGAACAACTTACCACCTGAGGTGCAGTGTGCCCCCACTGTCATGGCCTTCAGGAAATGTGTGAAATCTTGGCTATGACAGATGGCCTGTGGGGTGGATGTGGAAGTGGCTTGTGGGGTAATTGTTTTTACCCCCATCATCTTTTAGTTTTTTATGTATTGGGTTTTTTTATATAGCCTGGCTTTTAATTAATGTGGGTATTTATTTTTTTTAACTGTGGGTTTTATTCTAATTGTGAGCCACCCAGAGTCATAGGCAGATACAAATTTAATAAATAAATTAATTAACGTCCCTTGACCCACTATAGTAGGATGGGAAAGGTGATACTTAAAATACCTGAGCCATAAATAACCCTGGCACTCTTCCAGAAGTTGAACTTCCCTTTCTCGCTCAGCCTCATCAGCTTGAAAACATTAATAATATTATACTTGCTATTTGAAGCAGGACTGCAGAAGTGGTGCAAATACAAGAGCTTTGCAAAGAATCCTGGGAAGTCATGACAGAATCCTGAGAGAAAGCATTTGGGCAATTTCACGTATTTGGGCAAATTCAGGAAGAATTATGATATTTAAAGTGTCCAAGCCATGGATTCCTTGTAGGTTTCTTAAATAGCAGAATTTGGACAAGTGACAGAGTTGTAAAGAAAATGATAGAAAACAGAGATTTGGGAAGGATGATAGTACCTATAGAATCGCTTGAGGAGTGAGTGGCCTAAAAATCATGGAAAGGACAAAGTCAGTTATTTAATCTACCTTAACAAATGTATACATTCAAGAAAATGTATGAAATGGCAATATTTTCTGTGGATACTTTTAATGTTATTTGTGTATGTTCATCTGGCCACAAAATTATAAATTATTAGGCAATCATAAGATGACATTAAGATAGAAAATGAACCACTCAAGAGTCTGAAGAGGTATTTAGTGCTGTAATAAAAAACCTTTTTTGCTTGTTTCTCAGATCAGCTGACAAGAAGTCATTGTAGCAGAAAAGCCTTGTATATTGTATTGTGTATATCCCACATTGTGCTGGCTCATTAATCTCATCCCTGGGGACGGATTCTGTCGCACTTGGTTTTGTAATATTTTGTGTTCTTGGTAGAAGAGAAAGACCTTTTGTCGGAGAGAACGATTGGAAGGCAAAGTGTGGAATTAGAGAACAGGGAGTTCTAACAGGAGTTCTGTTCTAGGAATTCAACAGTAGGAACAGACAAAGGGAAAACGATAGGAAAAACTGAGAGTTCAGAGCAATTGTTTCTTTAGTCACCATGGATGGAAAAGAATCTCCCTGGCATCCTGCCCGCTAGACCCATCTGCTTATGAAGTGTGTTGTCTGGGCAGAATACAAATTGGGCATGCTCTCTGCCAGGGTATTCTTTAAAATGGGAGGGATGAATGTCATCTGAGAGTCCCTGTGAAGACCAGCAGCTGAGAAGTTTGGTAATTTGTCGCTTCTTATTTCCAACCGAGGCTCTGACATATTATTCCCAGGTTGCCCAATTCTGTGCTCAGTTTGTTCTCTTTGTCCCACTTACGACTGAAGATTAGTGCTAATCTTGGTGATGTTGGTACTATTTGTATTATTGTTTTAATTATAGTAAGATGATCGTTATGTTATTTTAATGAAGCTCAAGCTCAGATACTTTGGCCACCTAATGCAAAGAGAGGACTCTTTGGAAAAGACCCTGATGCTGGGAAAGATTGAAGGCAAAAGGAGAAGAGGACGGCAGAGGATGAGATGGTTAGATAGCATCACTGAAGCAATGAGCATGAAACTGAGCAAACTCAGGGAGGCAGTGAAGGACAGGAAGGCCTGGCACGATATGGTTCATGGGGTCACGAAGAGTCGGACACGACTTAACGACTGAACAACCACAACAAAATATGCTATTTTATTGCATTTCATGTCTCCTTTTTACCCATGTCTATAATTTTAGGTCTATGTGCTTCTGTGTAGTGTTTTCTGGCCTAAGGGCTGCAATAAAGGGTTGCTGTTGTTGTTGTTAAAGTAGGGATGGACAGAAGAATTTCCTAGATTTAGCAGTTCCACTGAGAATTACTCCATCCTGTTAATCCGTGTGGGGATAAATGGCCAGCCCTAACCATATCCTCAAGGACTTTAAGATCTAGGAAGAAAACTCAAGGCCTTGGGGGCTCAGGGTGTTCTTATTCATCTTTCTATCTTGTGAACAAAGAAGGGGAAAGAAGAATAGAGGGTTTGACTGCAAAAGTGATGGGTGCAAACTAAACTGGAAACTATTCAGTCATTTTCCAGCACCATCTAGATATAATCAAGCACAACCCAGCATACATACTTAGTGAACCCAAACAAGTTCAACTAGGTGATGCCACCAGCTAAGACCAGTATGTTCCTCTCTATACAGTGTTGTTTACTATTGTTTATTGTTTTTTCTGGTGATTATTAAGTTGTGGCTTTTGTGTTTTGTTTTTCCTTTTTTCTTTTTTAACCTGATATGTAAGCCACCTAGAGTTACTTTGTGACTAAGGTACCATACAGATTTTTAAATATACATACAAATATTCCATACATTTCAGTTTATTCTGACTCATTTCTGCATCATTTTATCAATTCATTTCAAAACTTACACAACCACCCTCCCACCCACACACATATTTTTGTTTGAGCATACAGGTAGTCCTTGTTCAGCAACCACAATTGGGACTGGCAACTCAGTCGTTAAGCAAAGCAGTCACTAAATGAAACTGCTACTGCGCTCATGACCTTCCTTCAGCTTTCCTTTGCTTTACAGACTTGTGAAGGTTATAAATGCGAAGATTGGTCATAAAGGTAGTTTTTCATCACCTTTGTAACTATGAATGGTCACTAAATGAGACAGTCACTAAACAAGGACTACCTGTATTGATAGAAGAGTATAGAAAATACTATTTTTCCAAAAAAAATTGCAGTTTTGTAAGTATTATTCTTGAAATAAACTTTTTCCAAGCAATTTATGCAATAGAGGTTTCTCTATAATCTTCATCAATTTTATACACATTTTGCCTCAATATGTTCATTTCTTGGGTGTGTATTTTTCCTATTGTTCAGAAAAGCATATGGTGAAGTCTTAGGTTGTTAAGAATCCTTATTTCTCTCTTTCTGCCTTATTCTAGTTCCAGTCTATCTTGGGGCATCCTTTCTTAGCTATTTGTGAGGAAAAGAATTTTTCACCTGAGGGTCAACCATGCGGATAACCGCACATGAATTTTAGCCTTTGGAGGGGAACATCTTTCTTTCTATTAGTGTAAGATCATTTCTAAAAGGCTGCTTGTTGTGCCCATTTTAAGACTGAAGAAAATTTACTTATTTACTTATTGATTAATCAAATTTATATAGCCTCCCATCTTACAACAAGTTACTCTGGGTGGCATACATCAAAACTAAAAAACAGTTAATAAATACTAAACAATTATTAGAAACATTTAAAACCTATAAAAACAAGACTAAAAAGAAGGAATATTAAGTGAAGAGATGTTAATAATAGTGGAACCACCTTAGTAATTCATTTGTCCTCTGGGGTCCCCAGGCTTGTGGCACAACCAGGTTTGAGGGACCTTCAGAAGGTCAGAAGTGATGAAGCCAGCCTCACTTCAAGGGGAAGAAGATCCCACAGAGGGGTACCACAGCAGAGGAGCCCACCAAATGTACCTTCCTAGCCGACAGGACCTATAGCATGGATCTCTGCTGGATCTGGTGGGATGGGCACATGCAATCAGGGAGAGGCAGTCCCTCAGATAACCCAGTCCCATGCCATGTAGGACTTTAAACATCAAAACCAGCACTTTGAATTGGATCCGGAAACAAACTGGTAACCAATGGAGCTCATGGAACAGAGGTGTAATGTGTGTTCTACTAGAAACACACATAACTATCCACGCCGCTGCATTTTGCACCAGCTGAAACTTCTGGATACTCTTCAAGGGCAGCCCCATGCTATTTCTCTTCTTTTGCTGTCTAATAGAATAACTTATTTTTCACCTGCCTTTCACAAACCAAATTTACAAACTTTATCTTGTTTTTTTCTCTGCACTGCCAAAAGGAACAGATTTTTAAATAACTCTTAAGAAAACAGGTCCACTATTTTTCAAACTATACCTCCTATGTATCTGAATTGTTTCCAACTAGAGTATTATTTCTTTAAAAATATAGGGTTTTCTTTAAGAAAAAGTAGGGTTTATTTGCATCAGCAGTCTCCAAACGTTTTTGATTATGCACTGTTATCAGTGAAATCTTTCTAAGATATTGACACTCTCAATATTTGTATGTTAATTCATTTATAAATTAAAAACATGTGTAGTTGTACTAATATATTGTCTACATTATAAAATATACCCCCCCTGATATATATTATATTTTGTGCATTCTGTATAACCCTTAGGATACATGGACCCTACTTTGGAGACAGAGGTGTGCTGGGAGGGGGGGAGTTCAAAAAAGTCAGGATCGCGCTCAAAACCATGCAGTTGAAGCCCTACCCTTTGTAGGAGCCCCCAGCATTAACACACAAGGGGAAGGGCTTCAGCTGCATAATTATGGCCACCATCTTGACTTTTTTTATCCTCCCCCTTGCAAACACCCCTATTTGTTGACTAACTACCCTGCCAGTTTTGGGAAGAGAATTTTTTCTCAGAACTATGTGGTGAACATTTGACCTCTGATATACTGTAGCTTTTTTCCCCCTTTTAGCTTTTTAGGTTGTACCTTGTCATCCAATAGTCAAATGAAGCTTTTTAATACAGAGCATAAAGTGACATTTCCTCCCTTCCTCGGGGGGAAAGAAACAGGAAGAGAATGAAACCAACCATTTCTTTAAAAAGTTTTTATTTTTTCTCCTCTAGTTCACCTTCATCTCCTACTCTGGCCACATGAAGTAATGAAGTTTGGGAATCTGTGATTGCCCTGCACGTCACTTTGCAGATTTAAGATGGTTTGTTCATGCGAAAAAAGTTAAAGAGAACTAATCTTAAAGTAGATTACCATAAAGAATTTTTCCATTATTATTATGACCCCTTACAAATGGGCTTAATGGAGTTTTCCTGCCTTGTCTGGTAGCTGTGAGTCATTTCTACAATGCTGAAAGAGATTCTACAATGGAGAAGAGATGTGTGGAAAAGGGTGACTCCAATCTTTTTCCACCTCCACTTTTTCTTAAAGTGAAGGCCAGTGCTTCTAGAGAAGTATTTGAAATATGAAAATGAATAGTATTTCCTTCACTTTCTGCTTAAAAGCCTATATAAGAGTTCTTCTCCACACTGTATTCTCAAGGAGCTGGTTCCCTAAGAAAGGACCTTGTTTAAAAGTCATTGAGTTTCATGTTGAAATATTTTTGTGGTACCACTTTTTTCTTTTATGATACTACTGTGTTGTAGGGGAGAAAAATATATGTGATCTCAAGAGACCAAGAGCTATATATTCAAACAATGATGATTTTTTTTATTAAGGATTCAATGAACTACTCTGTTTCAGTTCTATATTTTTTTTCCTAATGTTAAATATGCTGTAGCCTATTTCCATGTCAGCTGATGACCAAAAACAGCATGGAAATGCTCTCATGTTTTCATTTATATTTCTTGAAATATGTACTTTTGGTTGAAGATTATGTATGCAGGCACATCAGTATTTTTGAGAGTGTGAACCTGACATGAGCAAGGATTAATGAAGCAGGTTTTATACCTATAATAGAAAGAAGAAGTGAAATATAAAAGAGTTATTGTTTTGAGATGGGTGGGCCATATAAAATGAATTAAATAAATAAATAATAAGGCCAATCATTAAATTGGAAACATCCAGATTTGGGGTTCTAAAGAGTGTTCTGATATAGAAAGAGAGTGGGAAAATCCAAGCTGTGAGACCAAATTCAATTCTTATGTCTAGCCCTCATATTCTGAAGAAATTGAAATATGAGGGAAAATTCAGATTGAGAGGGCTTAGAAGCAGTTTCTGTCAGGCCTAGCCCAAGGAACTCCCAGAGACCATGTAAATTCAGTCCAGCAATGTTTATTAGCTACAACCTCTAGCAAGAATCTTCCCAGACTGAAACCCCAGTTCTCAAGTAATGCCAGCCACAACACTGTGAATTCCTCAGGGAGGTGCCAGTCTCATCCTCTTGTATCTCCCATGCTCCTCAGGAGATGAAAGAAAATGTTTTTCTCCCTGAGCCTGGCCTTCATAATTCCATTCCACCACAGCGGCAAGAAGGACGTCACGAACGTTTGGTGCTCCTTCAGAAACGTCAAGCCTGCTTGCTTGTTTATTTATTTATTAAACAATTGATATGGCCGCCCAATTCACTCACGGTGACGCCGGGCAGCTTGCAGGAATCTGTCTAGCTGCTTTGCATCTGACAAAGTCAGCTGTAGTTTATGCCTTTTCATCAAAGTTGTTCAAAGGTGCCACCACCTGCTTCTGATGTTGAGCAACCCAACACTAACAAGGCTCTCCTCCTACTGGGTCTTCGCACGTAAGGGTGAAATGGCCTCACAAGAGCGGCCCATGAAAAGAGAAAGAGACTTATGGAAGATTGTGCGCTGTACTCTTTAAGGGTGGATGGTAATTATGCACTCCCCATTTGGAATAAATCTCCTCTAAGCGTTGGAACGGCAGTTGCCCACAATGTCTTTCTGCAAAGTCGACGTGGCCGAGCATTCATGTTTCTTGGACCTATGCAGTCCAAGTCTACAAAGAAGCCGTAGCTTGGGTGTACCCACTAATTAGTATTAATTTAATGCTCTTCTTAAGATTAGAGAAAGGGAATGCCATCCCCTGCTAACAGTTCAGTGCTATTAAAATGGACATCTGTTGCTTGGGCTAATGATGTCAGGCCTAGCCCAAGGAACTCCAAGAGACCATGTAAATTCAGTCCGGCAATGTTTATTAGCTACAACCTCTAGCAAGAATCTTCCCAGACTGAAACCCCAGCTCCCAAGTAATGCCAGCCACAACAGTGTGAATTCCTCAGGGAGGTGCCAGTCTCATCCTCTTATCTTTCCCTCACACCTCAGGAGATGAAAGAAAATGTTTTTCTCCCTGACTCTGGCCTTCATAATTCCATTCCATCATAGTTTCAGACTTTTATCCAAATACTAGACAGCCCTGTGACCTATTGGGTCATCCTTTGAAAGGAAGATAGTGCAGTCTGATGTAACCAGAATGAACTTTAAATTTTAGGCTGACTTTTTTTTTTTTTTTTTACCCCAATCCTGGACGGTCCCATGAACATCTAAGAAAAGTGTGTATCATAAATAGAAAAATAATTGTAGTGGCGAGCGAACTACAATAATGTCAATATTTAACTTACTTAAACACATAAACAGAACGATCACAGGTGGGCAAAAAAGCAGCGGGAGCAGGACCGACTTCTGACTTCCTGCTGGCTTCCCCTCTGACTTTGATTATAGGAAGCTGGCAGGGAGTGTTGGAAATCATGATCACGTGACCACGGGGACACTGCAACAGCTACAACTTTGTGAACAAAAGTGGTCTGAACACTGGAAATTTCAATTCCACAGGAGTAATGGGTCCCAGATTTTTTATGCATTCTTTAAGTTTGCGCATTTTAGGTACCTTGATTCAAAAATTGTTGCAGTATAATGCACCATTTGGGCTAACTTGAGGGTACAAACAAACAAACAGGTAAACACAAATGAGAGTTTTAGTAATATATAGATTCTCTACTATTTTGCGATGGTAGCAGAATCCAGGAATATCCTGTGCTTCATGGAGATACCCTCTCAATCCATTGCTTTCATCAAAATGATGAAATAACTGTTGTACCATTGTGAGACAAGCTCTACCCCTTCTGTACATGCATGCAACATCACAACAGATACACAAAGGGGGTGTAGCTTACATCCTGATGGTGCAGTGCTCATTTTTTTCACCACAAATTGTAATGTTTAATTTGATGGCAGCAGAAAGTTATTAAAATTACATAGGAGCTAGTCACATTAACTAAAGTAATTTCCCTTTTATTCAGTTTAAATTAGATTAAATCACATTGCATTTAATTGGGTGCCCATGTTGTCTTGGTTTTAGCACCAGCTGTTTTTGGAAGGCAGCTTCTAATGTACCTTTCAAAGTCCACATGTGAATTTTCTCTTTCCAAAATGCTTCATCCTTGCAGTAAAAGGTAAAGGTCCCATCAAGCTGAGCTAAATTCATGGTGCCTTCCATGCACTTTTCTTATGAAAGGGGTTTGCCATTCCTTTTTCCCAAATGTTTTCTCAACTTCCCAATCAAGCCTATGTTCCTTATTTTCTAGTGGTCTCCAATCCAAGTATTAACCAGGTCTGATCCTGCTTAGCTTTTTGAGATGAACTAAAAGGGGCAAAGTGGTGGCCAGTGTCCTTCCTTCCTTCCTTCCTTCCTTCCTTCCTTCCTTCCTTCCTTCCTTCCTTCCACAGTTGCAGAAAAAAAAAGAAAAAGAAAAACACTGAAAAGAAAGATTCTACAAGTTACATTATCACTAACAATGCCCACAGCTGTGAGAAATTGTTGAAAATGTTTCTTTGCCCTTAGGAAAAAAAAATCGAAGAAATATTTCTTTCCCTAATTAGGTGACATTTTGAGCCCATTTGTTCACCATTCTGCAACATTTCTGACAGAAGCTACATGTAGTAGGTTTATTGAACACAACCCAGCTGGCACATAGTGCATGATTCTTCACACGGCTGTTTTTTTTCCTCATTCTGCTTTTATGAACTGGTGAGTCATCTTTAAAACCTGTCTTAGGAGTCCACTAATCCTTAAAGCCCATACCTTAGTTCGCCTTGAGATATTTGATAGATTGTGCTAATGCCGAGACCTGCAATGTTGATGGGATGGGGAATCAATCAACTACTTGAAGAATTGTAAGCTGTAGGTCAATTTTCCTTTGATATTTGAAGAAGGGTTACTAAAGAAAGAAATGAATCATGAGAAAACCCTTTCAATGTTGCTTTCTAGTTCAGACCACCTGCTTTAATCCAACAGTTGTAAAGGTTATATTCATGTATATACTGTATTAGATTTCTTAAGGCTGCCCAACTCCAGAAAGACCCTGGAGGACTTACAATATGTGCAATACATAAGTTAAAAACACAGCTAACACAACATGACTGCCCAGACAAAACAGCATTCCTAACATTAATAAAAAGAAGACTCAATGGGGTCTAGTTCAGACCACCTAGACACTCTAACTCTATTTATTGATTTGATTTGCAGAGAGGTGGAACTAGTAATTAAAAAGTATGTGTCTCCTTTCTATTTTCTGAACATTTCCATATCTTTGCCACTGAATGGCATCAGAGCTTCCCGTGGGTCCTATTGATATAGAAAGGAGGTTGCAGCGAACACATAACATCGAAGTCTTGTTTCATTTATTTCATAACCAAGGTTATCTAGCATATAGTGTGCTTGTATGAAAAAAATAACTTCCTTCTAGTTCTGTCAGTTCAGTGCAAGGAAGAACAGTGTGAGTCATTCAATAAACAATCAGGACTGATTTAGGCCAGACATATATTAAGTAAATCTCATAGACCTCCGCTCTCCTCCTGTCAATGAAGTTCTCACTGCACAGATTCTAGGTGCACATCACCCCCACTTGAAAGACATTTCTGAAAACATCTGTAAAAAAGTCATTGATACCTATCACTCTGGAATAGACTACAACCCATTTCTAAAGCTTTGGGGATCATTCCCTACCTTTGTTCTGATCTAAACCTGCCTGTCAAATCCTGCAGTGGCAATCATATGTCCTTCATCCAAGGTTGGACATGGTTGAAAAATGTAACCACAGGGAAATAAATGTCATACTTCCATCCTTGGTGATGCCTCTTTGAATTGCATGAAGTATTTGTCACAAATCCAGGGCAATTAAAGATATATATAATGCATGCCAGCCACCTTGACTTAGATTACCAGGCGCTCCTAATGCTGAAAATGCCTGCCCTTCTTCTTGTGTGGCTGTGTCAAAGAGTGTCTCTGGGATTGATTATGCAATATCAAGTTAATGTCCTATGAATAGATATCTAAAAATATTGACCAGTGTATTGTAGCTCTAGAATTCCATTACAGGATTCACCAGGGAAAGGATTTGAAATTAAATTGTCAATATTGCAAAATGCCATTTTGCAAATATGTGGTATAATTGAATTTGGACTACCTGAGTACAGTTCTGGTCATCCTTTCTCAAGAAGGCTATGAATGAAAGTTGGAAGAGGTACAGGCAAGGACAAACTAAGTGATGTAGGAACAGTATGGGGAAACGAGAAAGCATTTGGTTTCCCAAGTTGCAGGCAACAGCTGGTTTAAAAAATGTGATAGAGATTTATAAATAATGCTAGGTGTGGAATAAGGGATCAAGGGAAGTCTTTGTTTATTGTCATAATTCAAGGTCATCTAAGAAAGGGATGAACAATAGATTCAGACCAGAGAAAAGAAAGCAGTGTTGAAGTAATTCATGGAATTCACTGCTACAAAATGGAGATATTAATGATAGGACAAACTCCACCCTGCAATTTTCAGTTTTCTTCTGCAGTAAAAGGGTCTTCTGTTCTTCTACCTTACTCTTGGAGTAAGGTGTTTTTGACCTGACTTCATAAGGGGAAGCATTTTGCTGGTGGTGTTGTTTTACAGAGCACACTTTTCCATCACTCTGAAGAAGACTTCCTGACTGACCACACTTCTCAATCTGAAAAAGCCCAATGGGAGGAGTTCCCTTGGAAATGAATGGTAGCAAGGAAGCAGAGAGGCTGCAGACTGCTGGAGAGGAGACTATGCAGTGAAACAGAGGCTACTCACACAAGCCCCTTGGCTACCTCTTAACTAAATGAATATCATAACATCACCCAAAAAATGTCTCCAAAATTCCAGTCTCCTTCAAAGGAATTTTTAGAACAATTATTCTTTCTTGATTAGGCATCAATAGAGCTGGGTGAATCTCCATATGGTGCAAGCACATTTTTTTATCATTAGGATTGTTTGGTTTTGTGTTGTATGCTGGTGCAACTCCCAGGCCTATCCTGAGCTTGTAGAGATCACCACTATATAATTTAGGCGCATGCCTCCAAATCCTAGGAGAAATCTTTACATTTACTCACAATGTACCGTTGAACAAAAATTCAGTGGCAACACTGACTTAGTATTTTACCTTTGTATCTGAGTGCTTCCTGAAGGAATCTCACTGACTGTTTTGGAAAGCAAAATGCTAGAGCAGCAGGGTTTTTCTCATAGTCTTATTCATGTGGTTTTATTTATTATCTTGTAAATGCATTATCCACATGCATATGTTTGATTTGCAATGCCCTGAAGGCGAGGGATGAATACAATGAAAACAGATTTTCAGTTCTTTACCAAAGCAGCCTCGTCTGGTTGCTTGGAGAGGATTCTTGCTCACTAAAGTGATAAGACATGTATGTATTGGCAAGCTTATTGAACCTGTCATAGAATGTGGGTGAAACTTTTTCGAGCTCGTGCTTATTCCTTTTGTATTTTTGAACTCCTTTCTTAGAACTGACCTTGGTTGACTTTTCAGCTTTAAATTTAATTCTTGTTTTTCGGTTCTAACTTCTTGGCCTGCTCTCCCTTGAGAAACATATGGGTCCTCAAACAAATTAACCAGAATTCTCACTCAAGGCACAAATGACCAGGGTCTATTTATCCAACTTTGGACACATAATGCAAAGACCTAGCTCTAGAGAAGGTTCTAATGCTAGGGAAGGTGAAAGAAAAGAGAAGAAGGGAACAACCAACAGCAAGGTAGATGGACTCAGTTACAGCGCTAATGGGTGCATTGTTGGAAGACCTGAAAAAGCAGGTTAGGGACTGTCATCATGAAGAATATCTATCTGTGTGATAGCCACACCAGCTTGATTGCACATAATGTAGAAGACATAGGGAATGGCCTTGAAGGACAGGAGGAAGAACTGCTACTGAGGCAATGGTCAGATTAGTGGGGCTTGAGCCTGTTCCAAGAAACTAATTTGAGAAAACATTTCAGACAAGCCCATTCCTTGTTCATACAAAAGATAAAGGGAGGGAGGGAGAGAGGAAGCACATTCAGACTTGTAAAATTCTGTCACTATAGCTTTACAGTAAGCTATATACTACAGCTTTACAATAAAAGTAGTCCTGACCTATATGACATTGGTTTCTTAGCCTGGTAGGGCTGACACAAAATCAGTCAATTCGCAATGCAACTTTACTTTACTCTGGCCTCATTACAGATGTAAATGCTACTACGGGAATTGCTCTGTTGGCTAAAAATGACTATGAAAAATGCAATTCCAACAAGATGTGCTCAACGGTTCAAAATCCTTTTGGTAGCTAAACCACGAGTGTATAAGGATTGTGCTGTAGTATGTATGAGCATGCATTTGCTTGCATGAGAACTGGTGGCAAGATATAATTGGTTTGATCCAAAAAGAGGTAAGGGAAAACAACTACGCAGGGTTGCTAAATAGCTACATGACGGATGGTGATGATGCAAGTATCTTCTCTCAGACTGAACATCTGTGTGTGTTTGATAGTGCTTTCATGGCTCAAGCCAGAATTTCTGGTCCATATCCCCATGATTTCAGCATGACAGAATAAACAGGCTGCCTTATTGACAGTTATAAAGGACCAGCAGATGGAAGACACATCTTCTTGGTATAAGAAGCTATGCCAACATTCTTTCTGCAGATAATGAGACATTCCCTGAAGGGAGATTGTTGAAATCTACTGCTGGCTCCTAAATTGACTGTGGGTGTTTAGAACAGCACAACATAGTATTACAGCCATCAATTCCATAACTGTGATATTTGTTTGTTTGTTTGTTTGTTTATCAAATTTATATACCTGCCCAACTCACCAGAAGTGACTCTGGGCAGCGTACAACAATCAAATAAAACCACAGTATAAAAACAATCATTGTAAAACATTCATTATAAAAATATAAACCACCATTATTAAAAAAATTAAAAATCATTAAAAATTAGAGTATACAAACCACAAAACGGAGCGAGAAATATAACAACCACATATCACCCACAATAGGGGAGCCACCTTAAAATGCCACCAGCTCTCCTGGGATGTCTCACATATACTGAGGGAACAGTTATGAGATATCCAAATCACCCGGTCCCAATGTTGCTTAGACTCTGCTCCCAAAGCCAGAGGCAGATGCAATATTCCAAGTGGGACCTAAGCACATTGGACTGGCTTGGTTTCATACCTGAATGGAAACAGCATCAGCAAACTGACCACCGGTTGGTTGTCCTATTACTTAATCTGCTCCCCTTTCCCAACTTCTCCATCTTTTACTGTCACTATCTCTACCTGCTCCATCTGGAGAGAATTAGCAAGTGACAAGATTAACGAAGTACCCAGAAGGCAGGGGTTGGAGATGCAAAATGTCCATTCCATATTGTGCATCCAATAAGAAATATAGTTTGCCATTTATTTCTGTCTCCTTTTATGTAAGTGGTGGGCCACTGGAACTCAGAATGAAGACCACTTCATTCCAAGATCTATCCAGCTAATTGTATAGGGTAGAACATGTTGCCATCTACTACTCTAACAGATTGGTATTAGGAAGATTTACAGGAATATTAATTTGGGAGGCAGGAATTATAGGAAGACCGAGTTTTCTAGTCTAACTGGCATTGGTTAAAAGAAAGAAGAAGGATAAACATGGATTAGGGTTATGTCCTGTTTCTCATTCAGGAGCTGAAGATATGTACATAGCACTCCATCCTCTTACCTGTCAGGTAAGCTGGGCTGAGAGAGAGTAGGTAGCCCAAAGCTGTCCAGTGAGATTCTATGGCTAAGGGAGACTTGAACCTGGGTCTTCCTCCTCCTAGTCCACAACCTTGACTGCTAGAACACAAAAAAGAAACATGGTTGAAGGATGTTTTAAACTGAAAGCAGATAAAAAGATTAGAATTCAGTGATTCTCAACCTTGGCAACTCTAAGATGTGTGGACTTCAACTCCCAGAATTCCCCAGCCAGCCATGCTGGCTGGGGAATTCTGGGAGTTGAAGTCCACATGTCTTAAAGTTGCCAAGGTTGAGAATCACTGGATTAGATCAAATACAATTATTTCCAGGGAAGGTGAGAAGTAAACTAGTGGCAAAACAAATGTAGGCCAAATGCCTATAAGTAACACGCCACGTTGTGGGCTGCTTCATATTCAGGGCTGTGCTGGGCTTCATAGTCAGAGAAGAAAACCTGCTTGCCAGTTTCACAAAAGCATTTCTGCAGCTCTTTAAGGCAACTGTATCAGTTTGCACAGGATTTCCCCCAGAAACTTCGTCCCTGGTAAAGCCTAATTTGCACATCGGAAGGCTCCCCCTTCTTACATATAACCATGGGAGCTGATTCAGAACAACCTGCTTAAGAATTTATGAAATTCAAACGTTCCCAGTGACTTTGTGTAAATTCCATTGACCTAATAAAGGTATTGCACGCATGGATTTTGTACGGGATAGAATTAGTCTGCCTTCTTCATGGCTGGAAGCAGATCGATAATCTTCTGATGAAAATTATTTTAAATAAATTATATTTAGTGGATCAGCTGTGCCAGCTAGGAGATCAGGCATTGTTCCTATATCTTATACCTTTGGTGAAATGCATCAAACATTTGTTTGGCATCAGTTTCATATCCTACAGACTTTTGGGAGTGTATGGAGGGGAGTGTTTTCATTCATCTGTGCATTTTAAGTCTTTTCTCTGTGTCTACTTCTTCTACATTTCTTGTGTAATAGTGCTGATACATGTAAACTCCTGCTGATCCCAGATGGTTTAGAAACTGCAAACAACTGAAATGTCACACTGATTTAATGAACTGTTGTCTTTGTGCCTTATCTAACTTATTAGGTAATCACAGCTGACATCCATCTTATGCCCACAGCTAAGGCTAATTGTTCCCTTAGATTTGTATTTCAATCCACCTTCTGAACCTCTCTCTATGACCAGACATTAAGGAGAAAAGCCATGGAGTAGATGGTAGCGCATGCTTTCCATGCAGAAAGTCCCAGTTAAAGGGATTCCATAAGAGGTGATGGAAGTCCTGGACAGCCAGTTCCAGTCAGAGTAAACAGTATTGTGCTAGAAGAAACCTGGGTGTCACCACGTCTGGACTACAATTCTCACCTGCCCCAGCCAATATGGTCAATGATCAGGTGAGATGGTCCTTGCACCCCAATATGCCTTCAGTTATTGGCTTCAATAGCCAAGAGGCTGGCTAAGAATTCTAGAAGTCAATGTCCAACACATCTAGAGAACATCAGGTTGAGGAAAGATGATCTCTAATGGTTCAGCTTGAGAAAGACTAGGAGAATTCTAGAAGTTCTCAAAGATTAAAGGTAATAATTCTGCAATCACCTTAGTCAGTTCTATTAGTATCCTATGAGCCATAACTATCAATAGTCCAATCCTCTACAAATCTGTCTACTTCTTTTTTAAAACCAACTAAACTGGTGAACATCATCAAATTTAATGGCAGTGAATTCCACTAAGGTAGTGAAGTTTTGAATGACAAGTGAATCAGAAGTATGAAAAAACAAGGTAATGAAGTTGCAGAGAACCTTAATAAATTCTTTGCATCTATAGCTCTCAGAGGGATATATCCTTTTCTGCAGCACCACTGAGTAGTAGGTCCTGGGTAGCTAATGTACTGCATATAGTTATCTAAAGGGCAATGGTCTATGAGTTCAATTCCCAGCAGTGGGTTTGAACCCTATAGAAAAGATCTGGCTAGGTGTGTCTGATAAGCCCCAATAAGTCACGTACTACTCCCTGGTGGTCAATATAATTATTAATTTTAGTCTACTCTCTCCATACATTATTTCATCTGAATTAAGCTATGTGTTATCTAACACTGGATGTACCCAAATAAGGCATCCCACACCGAAAGTATTTTGCCTCCCCTTTGTTTTCCCCCATATTTAATTTAAGGTATCTGGAACAGAGCCCTCTCCTCTCATTCTCAGTAAAGTTCCATGCCTAACACTTAATAAATGAAGAAGCAAGCAATATTGTCGCCGTTTCACACTTCAACCTGAACAAATAGCAGCAGCCAATAAGCTGTTTACAACATCTGTTCTGGTAAGCATATCAAATACATTTAAGACATTCGGTTGAATAGTCTTGCAATTTGAGGAAGAATCTCTATGAGCAGGAAATTGGAATAAGCTGGCAATTGATATGAAATGGATCCTTGTATTATATTCTCTCTAAATCCTACTATGGTCTGCAGGCATCCTTCTATGACTAGCTAACCAGAAAAGCATCAAAAGGACGAACAAGGTGAGAGAGCTGAAGAATGCAGACTAAACCAGCGGTTGGCACCCTTTAGAGTTGATGAACGGAAACCAACTATAGAAAACATCCGTCATGATTACATGGCCAGGACTAAGGAATAAGCCTTTATTTCCTTGAGAAAAGAACTGACATGTCAAAACAAGGAGGAAAGATGGGAAGTTTGTTGTGAGAATCAGCACAAAAAAGGCAGGATAAAAATCTAACAGCAGCGATAACAATACTATGATGTGCATGTAGTATAACATGTGGAAGCATGGCATTGGAAATGCTGAGATTCTTCCCTAAAGAATCATTTGGAACCTCCCACTCCTTTTCATTCACTTGGCCAGTGGAGGAGAAGAAGATTCTGTCTCATTTCTTCTGCTTTTTTTCCCCTTTGCTCGCTCTCTCTCTCTCTCTCTCTCTCTCTCTCTCTCTCTCTCTCTCTCTCTCTCTTTCTCTCTCTCTCTCTCTCTATATATATATATCACTGATGTGCTGATTGTATTGTAAAATATATAGGACCTTCGATGCAATGTCAGAACAACACAGGTCCCATCAACTAAACCAGGAGCATGATCAATCCGTTGCTGACTACTTTATTAGAACGTAATCTACCAGCACTTACATACACATATCCATTTACATTCATTCATTGAATATATATATATTGAATGAATGAATGTAAATGGATATGTGTATGTAAGTGCTGGTAGATTACGTTCTAATAAAGTAGTCAGCAACGGATTGATCATGCTCCTGGTTTAGTTGATGGGACCTGTGTTGTTCTGACATTGCATCGAAGGTCCTATATATTTTACAATACAATCAGCACATCAGTGAGGTCTGTGTCCTCAGCAGAACATTTCTACACAACATTCAGGACCATGGAAGCTCCTTGTTCTCCCTGAATAGAAATCAGCCAGCCACCGCATGCTTTTATGCCGTCATTTATGGAAAACCTAAAAAGCAAAAGTGAATCACGTCATCAAACTTAAATCAGACCTTGTGTTTCACAAGTTGCTCCTTTCTGTATTCTTTTCCCAAAATGTTTTTTTTTTTAATATATTAAAAGATTAGAGCAAAGCCACTTTGAAAGCTGAAGGATGAAGCTGTGAGACAGAGTTAGGAAAAACTACCATCACCTGGACAGAATCTAAATAGGAAGATTTTGCAGCCAACAATCAAGTGTGATGCAAAATAATAGAAATATTTATTGCTTTATTTCATAGTTCCTCCAGCATGACCCTCCATCTTACTATGTGGCATTTCTCTTTAGGAAACACCGTGTAAATTTTTCATTATGTAAACTGGAGATCTATATTTGAGCATATGAAAAGACTCCCTTTCAAAGAATTTTGTGCACATACCTAGGCCCTAATGTTTTGGACTAACTTCATGCCAAAGGGTCTTGAAAATAGGTTAAAGGACTCCATGAACTTCTGCCAAAGGCCGCAGACTACCCATTTTGAGCTAGTAGCATTCAAAATTTGGTCGTGTTGGCTGTTGGATGCTTAATAATGCAAAATGATCATGCCCTGAAAATATAAATGAATTATGTAATTGTTTTGGTTTACAGTTCATTCAAAACAAGGGTTTATTCAGAAAAGGCAGAGCTCCCTAGATATTTCAAGACAATGAACCAAACTAGATTTGACATAGGGGTTATCTAATGCTGAGCTCAGTTTTGGGGGTGACATAAAAACATACAAATTGTCATATAGAAATGCCTTGGCAATAGCTACAATATCTGTGACTCTATGGTGGCGGTGTTCTAAACACTTCATGCTGTAAATCTACTGAATTCTACTTTGAATTATTAAATATACTGTTAATGTTGAGAAAGACTAATATGGATGCAGGTCAGACATGGTTTAATTTAATTTTCTTAAATAGAATTAAATCAATTTGCACATGCTATCAATAGGATATTATTTTATGAGCAGCTAGACGACATTTTGAGCAGTGCAAACCCAGATATCAATAGAGACACTGGTTACTTTGTGAAAACTTGCTTGTTGTAAACTAAGCACTGACAGGTAACATGGGATCCCTTCTGAATTAGCCAAACAACTTTGGAGGAACACAGAAACAAGAGAGCAGAAATGTAACAGATTTAGCAGAGAGGGCTTGTATCTTTCTATAAGCCACGTTGATCCTTTTTCAGCAAGACTCATTCTTCTATGTGTCTGATTATTCTCACTCTAATAAGCCTTCCTCCCATTTCGCCTGAAGCACATGCTAAGCTAACTTGCCTATCTTCCTTGTCCCCATCCCGAATCACTCTCTTTTTAAAGAGAACAGAATCAGAGCATGTTATAGTAGTCCAAGCAGGAGGTGATAGGGCATGCGAGACTGTGAGAAGGGCATGTTGTTCCAGGAATGGGTGCAACTGATGCACAGCTCACAGTTGTGCAAAGGCCCTCCTTGCCACAACTGCCACCTGCTCCTCCAGCAGGAGTTGTGAGTCCAGGAGATCTCCCAGATTGTGCACTGGGTCTGTCTGAGGCAGTGCAATCCCATCCATGACCAAAGATGGTAATTCTCCCAGAACCAAGGAGCCCCAAATCCAAAGCCACTCCATCTTGCCAGGTTCAGTTTCAACCTGTTGTTCCCCATCCAAACCTCAACAGCCTTCAGGCACTGAGAGAGGGCAGTTGTGACATTGCTTAACCCACCATGAGCAGAGATGTATCACTGAGTATCATCAGCATATTGATATCTCAGCCCATGGTGATGGATGATATCAGCCATTCATGTCGATGTTAAACAGGAGCGGAGAAAGCACCAACCCCTGTGGGCTGCAGGTGGGACACTCCTCATCAACTCCAACTGAAAATGGCTTCAGAGGAAGGAGGTGAACCAGGACAGCACAGTGGCCCCACTCCCAACCCCCAGAGCCGCTCCAGAAGGATGCCATGGTCAATGGTATCAAAAGCCACAGAGAGGTCCAGTAGAGCAAGAATGGACACACTACGACCATCCCACTCCCGCCAGAGATCCTCAAAAAGCACGACCAATGCTGTTTCTGTCCCATAACCAGGTTTGCCACTGCCTGCTTCCCAGGGCTGAGAGAGAGTGACTGGCCCAAGCTCACCCAGATGGCTTTGTACCTAAGGTGGGACTAGAACCCATGGTCTCCTAGTTTCTACACTGGTGCCTTAACCACTACACCAAACCAGCTCTCACACTGCGAATCAGTGCAGCTTGTAAAATAGTGTTACATGGGACAAGTGTGATTCGCCCAAAGTAACCGTGCCACTCTGTTCTTGACCAACTACAGCGTCAGGATAGTTTTAAGGGGCAATCCCGTGTAAAGCACATACATTGTAATACTCCAACAATGTGCAAAATCAACATTGTTAAATTTGAATGTTAACAATCGATTTCTTGGGCTGTGCAGCTTTTCACTATGGCTTGACAGATAAATATGTTTACCTGTCCTGTAAATTAGGGGCAAAGAACAAGTTTTGAAAACAAATAAAATATTGACGCTTGTCATGAAAGAAATCATTTTGTAGTCAACTAGAAATGTCAAAGACTAAACTGGAAAATCTGATGAAATAGCAGGTAGCTGATTGTTGTAGCAGTACGTTATTCATCCTGAAAAGATTGGTTTGATTTGACTTGATTGGAATAGCCAGCTATGTCTTAGAGGTGTTAACACAATATTTTCTTTTGCGCTAGACCTGATAATGTAGCAGTAGCATTAGATTTTACGATAATCACCTATTTAACCAATAATAGATTAAGAAATGGTTATTTCTGAGCTCTGGTTATTCTGGTCCAAAAGCATTTGGAATACCATGGGATCACTGTTTGTTCTACCTTCTAAACTGACTGTGAAGACTGAAATTTCTTCTACAACTTCAGGACTAACAAAAATGCCTTGTTCCTAATCCCAAGAGGTGGGCCACCAGCAGCCTTAAAACAGGATCCAGTCCTCACCCAGATTTCAAGCAGTCCTCGAATTAATTTCCCACCCCCTTGCAAGCAAGCAGTCCAGATTGCTGGTCTGATCTGTTCTTCTCTTCCTAGGCTGTTGAGCATGAAAGAAGAGGAACAAGGGAAAAGAGAAAGGAAGATCAAAAAGTGCTAAAGAGAGAAAAGCAGGCAGGTGAGCCATGCTTTGCCCCAATTCCAGCCATCTTTTTCTTTGGTGCCATCCAAAGAAATACATTCTGATTAAAGGCATTCAGGAGACCTTTGTTCTCAAAAGAAAAAGCGATTTCCTGCCCCAGCCCATTGACCGTCTCAGCTTGATCTAATTACTAAAAAAAGAAAAAGATCTGTACTTGCCCAAGACTTGCTCCAGAATTTTTCAGTTCACCATATCAAAGGCTTTATCTACATCCAGTGAATCTTCTACTGTCCATTCTAATTTTTCTGATTATATCTCTAAAATGTCAGTCAGTCATCTAACATTATCTCAGGCTTGTCAAACGGGAGGGAGAATCAAAGGTAATATTATCTTTAGTTATGTCCCAGGGTTTCTGCCACATTCTGGCAAAGAAATCAGGTGATAACAGAATGCTTGCAAGCCTTCCAAATTTCAGTTACATAACCCTCCTTAAGGAGAACTGAAAAAATATTCCAAAAAAGGAACAGTATAAACCTCTAACAAAATAGAAGCATAGAATCAGAATCATCTTTATTACGGTCACAGACCAGAACCACAAACAAAAAGAACGTTGAAAAATTCCTTAAAATGAATTAAAATGCATTAAAATGAAATAAAGCTAAACATAATGATATCTTTGCAGGTTGGTGGGATCATCAGTGGGCAGTCAACATCTGCCTAATTTTACAAACAGTGTAACTGTTACTCTGGTTTCTCTTCAGATCATATAAATAGAAGCATATATGGATAGATGATAGATAGATGATAGATTAGATAGATAGATAGATAGATAGATAGATAGATAGATAGATAGATAGATAGATAGATAGATAGATAGATAGGTAGGTAGGTAGGTAGGTAGGTAGGTAGGTAGGTAGATAGATAGATAGATAGATAGATAGATAGATAGATAGATAGATAGATAGATAGACAGACAGACAGACAGACAGACAGACAGACAGACATATACATACTGTATGTACATACATACATACACACTCAACAGGATATTTAATAGGTCCAGTAGCTTCTCCTGTTTTTACAGATTTAATCGTATCTGTTATTTCCTGAAATAAAGGGGCAACTCAGTAAAAAACACAATCACGTGCAATCTTCAGAACAGATTTGTTTAAAAATTATTTCCTCTTTGCTAATGCTTGATTCAGTGTTACAAAGTCTAGTATAATTTTTTTTCATAATGCCCTTTTATTAGAACAGATATGCTTTCCCTTAAGCATTCTTCATGTAGAAATAAGATGACTTTCCTATTGTTATTTCTATCGAGAGGCCAATAAATTTTCCAGGTCCTTCTCCTAATTCTCAGTATTTTTTGCTTCCTGCAATTCAATGAATGTTTTGTATCAAGCGCAGAAAGAGAAACACGTTCCAATTTAGCAGACATAAAAGCTTGAGGCAGTTCTGGTCTGGAAGTTTTAGTGCAGGCATGTCATTATTATGCATTTTTAGCATTCCGCTATTTTCAAAGCCAGTGTATTGGAATGTGATCGTTTGGTGACCACTACAACTTCACGGAATAACCTCCATGTTACATAAAACAATATACGTGCCTGGCCTTCTCAAGGAACAACAAATAATGTAGACCCTTGCCATAGAGATCTAGTATCCTTGTATCTACCTGCATTTATTTTTTCAAGATTCAATCACAATGGTATCCAGCAGGCAGAAGATCCAAGGTCCCTTGGATTTAATAAGCAAACATATATGGTCAGACTAAATATCTCAGATGAAATAACACCATGCCCAGAGGCAATGGCTAATCCTACCCCAAGTTATGAAACTGCTGGTAGCCAAAGAATAAATAAAAACAAATCTGCCCACAGGTTAAATCAAACTGATATTAATAATAATTAAAAGTTATAAATGAGGCGTATCCTTCTGGTTTTGTAAACAGCAAGAGGGCTAAATGACAACTAAGTCAAGGATCTGTAAGTGACTTATTCAGCCTAGTGTGGAATATAGCAGGATGGAATGCTCAAACTACCGACAAGGATTCCATAAAGCTACTAAAATTATGTGACATAGTATGTTTGCAAGAAAATTAGATCCCAGGAAACCAGTCTGATACAACTTATTTAGCTGGTTTCAGATCATGGGTCATTCCAACAAGGGAATTACATTATGGGCCACCCTTTTGAGGGTCTGGCTATCTTGTTAAATATGAAGTGGAATCAGGAGGCAGTGCAAATAAATCTGGACTGTAATCCCTCTTTCCTTTTAGTGAGATTTATGATAACGGATAAGATTGCCCCAATAATATTAAATGTTTATATGCCTCCCAGAGGTGCTAAATCTCAAAATCAAGACCACTGGGCTACACTTGAAAATACGATTGATACTCTAGAGCAGGGTTCCTCAACCTTGGCAACTTTAAGACAGGTGGACTTCAACTCCCAGAATTCCCCAGCCAGCATGCCAAAAAGGCTGAATAGCCATCTGTTGGGGGCGCTTTAATGTAGATTCTTGCACTGAGCAGGGATTACCCTTTTCAAACTAGATCATTGACTCTACATGCCTACATTTTTGGATTCTCTCCTGTCGACTTTAAGATGTGTGGACTTCAACTCCCAGAATTCCCCAGCCAGCATGCTGGGGAATTCTGGGAGTTGAAGTCCACACATCTTAAAGTCGACAAGTCTGAAAAACACTGCCATGAACTATTAATTTAAAATTAAAGCAAGGAAGATTGTAGAATGCCAAGAAAAAGTTTTCAACAATAAGAGCAGGTCAGAAATGCAACCATTTATCCAGAGGGATGCTGAGTTCCCCTTTGTTGGATGTGTTCAGGTAGAGGCTGGACAGCCATTTGTCAAGGATGCTTTAATCTGGGAAACTGCAGTAAGCAGACATTAATTTTGATGGCCTTAATGGCCCCTCCAGTTCAGGATAGTATGATTCTTTTCAAGCTGAACATCTGCCCATTTCCTTGTTCAACTAATCCATAAAGCTGCTAGGCAAGTATGTGTCAAGATTCAGCATCCACTGAAATGAGATAACTGATTCTTCTTCCCCCTCCTCCTCTATTTTTTTTTCCCCTTATGCTTTTAACCTGAAGGCAAATGTAATGAGCAATATCACACTGTAGCTGAGTCTGCATGTGTTGGCTGGAAACAGCAGATTATATACAATTCAAAGAGAGAGGTTGCCAAGCCATATTTCCACAGTATTGGGAGATCTTTCAGGCTGGTCTGTTTAGCTTTCCGAGCACACTTCAAGATTACTGGCAATGGGTGAGCGCACTTGCTCTCACTTAGGTTGTACTACCAGGTGTCTGAACATGTTTTCAGAGACCCAATTTGTTTCTGAACGGCCTTATTCAGGGCTGGGGTGAAGAGATCAGCAAGAAGCTATCCCATAGCTTTGCATCCCAGAAATGTGGGGTGACCCAGTTCATCATCTCCCCCCTCCAAAAGAAGGTGACCACAACAGAGACAAAGGAAGTCCCCTGCTGGACCACAGGGATGACCAGGTATCAGTGACTTGAAAGAGATGGTTGACTCCTCTTCAGTAGATAGGCTAAAAAGACTGAATAGCCATCTGTTGGGGGCGCTTTCATGTAGATTCTTGCACTGAGCAGGGATTACCCTTTTCAAACTAGATCATTGACTCTACATGCCTACATTTTTGGATTCTCTCCTGTCCTCGCTGGGCTAGGAGAGATTCCTCTTGCTGTTGGCTGCCCTTACAAACAGTTCTGAGCTAGAAGAATGAGTGATCTGGTTGAGGCCAAGCACTTTCCCATGCTGAAGGCACCATTCATGGAGCCTTTGCACAAAATGTCACCAGTGCTAGGAATCTCAGCCTCTACTGGAGTAGGATAACATCAAATCCTCTCTCTCTCTCTCTCTCATCTTTTTTTAATATAACTTTATTAAACTTTTTTTTAAAGAAAGATAAAAACTAATACAAACTGGGTAGGAGTCACCCAGAGAAGGATGATCATGTCATAATATTCACTCAAGGGGGCATGGGCTACTTTTGTGTGAGAGAGGTTTAGGGATATGGAAAGCCTTCTTGGTAATTTAAGAAGCATCAAGACTATCCAAAGACTTGGTCACCTTATTCCTATATCTTCTGAGATCTGGCAGGAAATTACACCAGTAATGCAGTGGGATCTACTGCTGAATATCAGCGGTACAGTCCTGGGGTTGGGATTCATGGGGACTACAAAATAGATCCAGAGGCCAAATCAACACAGACACATGGATGTTTTCTTTTTCTTCATTGCTGTTGTAGATGCCATCAGTGATAAAGATTTGTGAACATCATCTCAGCTCAGGGCGAACATGCAACATAGCTTCTGTCATTTATGTCTTGGTGATAATGATTTTCTTTAGAGATTGCAGCATTATTTATTTCCTGGTATTTATATCTGGCTCTGAGCTGATTCCGCTGTTACGGTTTTCATGCTGTCTTGAGTCCTGATAGGAACAGCGCTCATCACTTTGTCTGCTTAAAATAAAAGGAAAGCAAACATTTGTCATTTACCACCCTTTTCTTTCACTGTACCGGTGTCACAACAAACTAATGAGGCCTCTCAGGGACAGCCTGCTCTTCCCAGAGCTGAAAGCTGATCACCTGCATGGTTGAAAGGTCAGAAAAGCAGATTGAGTATTGCTGAAAGTATTGTGCTCAGATAAGGACATTATGTGCTAGTTGTTGATCCACCGAAACTCCTGTCTGTCCCAACCTTTCCCAGCCTCTTCACTTCAGATGTGTTGGGACCACAATTCCAACAATCAGCCGGGTAATGATGCTACTTTGCAATGAAAATGAAGATGCTGCTGCATATTTGTGGAAGGAAGGTTAGCTCTCGTTCCCTTGCATTTTGCATTGATACTTGACAACCCTGGCAGCTGTAATATTCCTTTTTAATCATACAATGCCATCTGTATCTTGTTGTCGAGGACATGGGGGATGGCCTTGAAGGACAGGAGGAAGAGCTGCTACCAAGGCAACGGTTAGATAAGAGGGGCTTGAGCCCAGGTCAAGAAAGCAACTTGAGAAAACATCTCAGACAAGCCGCTCCCTAGTTCACAGAAAGATTAAGTTAGGGAAGGGGGAGTATATCCAGACTTGCAAGATTCTGTGACTATAGCTGTTACAATAAAAGTCGTCATGTCTTATATGGCATTGGTTTCGTAGTCTGATCTGCCTTATAGGGCTGACACTTCTCTGCAGCCTATGATTTAAATTTCCTTATGCAAATCCTTTCTGTCCTGGAATAGAACCACTTTTTCCCATTTAAGCAGCCACAGAGCCATAAGGGGTAAACACTATTGCCCTTTCCTCCACTTTCAGGAAAATGTATTCCTCTTGACCAGCTTTGTCATTCATTGGTAATTTCCTAAGGGAGACCTACCTTAAGAAGTGGGTGGAGATATCCATGTCATTGGCTATTCATCAGCCAATCAGGATCCTCAAAACATTGCCCATTTCCCAAAGTGAGTTCAATACATTTGTTTAGCCAATCAGGACAGCACTTCACTGGCCAAGAGGCTGTGCTAACTGAGAAAAGGATGTATAACACTAAGTTTATTTGGGGGGGAAAGGGGTATAATTTTACAATAAACTCAGCAAAAGCTGATGCTTGTAATAAAGGGGTGGGACTTCAGTTGTAAAGTCCTAGCCACCATCTTGACTCTTTTAACCTCTTCGACCCACAGACATCCCTGACCAGCCAGAACATAGAAATATTTATCTGCCTGGTCCCTGGATTTGAACCAGACTAAATGGACCAAGAGGCATAGTAATTCTTAGTTTAGTACTAAACTGAAATTTTCATTGGTAGAGTTGATGAGACATAAGGATACAACATCACAGAGCTGAAAGACATTTGGACTTGTCTGAAATATAAATGGTACCGAAATGAGAGTGGAGGGGAGAGGAGAGAGAAAAACATACATTCCAGCAACAAAATGCGATTTCATTATTGTGACCCAAAAGTGAGTGTTGGGTGGGGGGGGAGGCGTGGAAGGTAGGCCAAGATTTGCAAATGTGTTTCAGAAATGACAAAACTCTAATAACAATAATTTAAAAATCCACTTTGTGTTTCAAAATAATACATTTGTATGTGTGAGAAAAATGAAGTCAGCACAATTGTGCCTGCTGACAGTTTAAGTATTCTTTTCCTTTTAGTAAGATCACTTTTAGAATTAATTACTTCTCTCTTCAGTTTCAAGACAATGCTCTGGAAGCAATTGAGACTGGAGTGGGAGATTTATTTATTTTTTTTAATTAACCATACAGCTGAGTAGCAGATATTTTAATCGAAGCCTGGGCAACATTGGTGCTCTATTTGTTTTTCACAGCACAGCAGCTACTTTAAAAAGTCCTTTATACATGTAACTAATTAATTAATTTATCACATTTATATTCCACCACAATCAAATGCAGACTTGGAGTGGCTCACAACATGAGAAAAACAATAAAAATTAAAAATAAAAATGCAAAAAGCTACTGTCAACAATACAAAAACTTATATTCCAGATAGCATCTGGAATCAGCCCCATTTTCAGAAACTTCTGGAAGGTATCTAGAGATGGGGCTAAATGAACTTCTCACAGGAGAAGTTCGAGTTCACAGTCAAGACTGATGGACAACTTATGGAAAAACATTGCCTCCTATTGGGCTATTAGGTCCTTTCTTCTTCTTCCTCTTCTTCCTCTTCTTCCTCCTCCTCCTTCTTCTTCTTCCTCTTCCTCTTCCTCCTACTACTGTTAGTGCTTTCAAGTCATTCTTGACTCCTGGCAACTGTCTGAACTAGTCCCTGCAGTTTTCTTTGCAAGGTTTTTTGGAAGTGGTTTGCCATTGCCTGCTTCCTAGGGCTGAGAGAGAGTGACTGGCCCAAGGTCACCCAGCTGGCTTCGTGCTTAAGGTGGGACTAGAATTCACAATATCCTGGTTTATAGCCTGGTCCCTTAACCACTACACCAAACTGGCTCTCTTATCCTAACATTATATGAGAACTTTCTTCAATTGTTCTTAGTTAGATAAAACTTAGTTAAATCAGATGTCCTGTCCTGTCCTGTCCTGTCTTGTTCCATTCCATTCCTCCTTAGAGGACCTTTCTGTTGAGCATATATTTGATCATGGCTTGTCACAGTACATCCCATTAAACATTCCATCACACACACACACTGTTAGTGTGTTAGAGTAGATGACTTTCTAAAGCTGGAGCCTAAGATAATATGGGTAGCAATTCTATAAGTAGCTTCTGGAAGAACTGCTTTATTAATAATAACAGCAGCAGCAGCAGCAACATCTGCCTAACCCAGGTCCTTGGGAAGGACTCAATAGGTGGACAAAAATGCCAGATCCAATCTAAACATCTGGCTGATTGTGTGACTGTTGAAGCGCAGACTGTGGAGAAACAATTACAGTGCAGACTTTCTCCCCTCCTGTCTGAGCCTTCTCCCCAGCGCCAGCACAGCAGAGTTTCCAATAAAGTTGCAACCTTGACACAGGTGGGAGAGGAGCTGGGAGGGGAACAGAGGAGATGTGTGTGATTTGGAAGAGCAGCAGAAGACGGAGAAAGCACCCAAGTAAAAGAAGGCATTTTTTTCTTCACCGAGACTGGATGGTCTGGAGGAAAAGAAGCGTAGAGGCAGAGCAAGGAAAAGCGCAGGAATAAAAGCACCATGTGGAAAGTCACAAGTTTTCTACATGCTGGCCAGTAACGGAGAAGAAAAAAACCAGAAGAAATTCCAGAGAGACGAATTAAGGCAGAACAGTGTTTTTGAAGAAGAAAATGTTGCTATAGAATAGTTATACAACAGCGTATAGTATAGAGGAAATACTGTAATAGTAATTGAATAGTAATATAGTTATTGTTATAGTAATAGTAATTAGCATAGAAGTAATAGTATAGAGTGTAATATAGTAATAGTAGAATATAGTATAAAGAAAATTGTATAGTATTATTAGTAACAGCAATAGAGTATATATCTTCCACCATAATAATAATAAATTAAATTTATAAGCTGCCTGACTTGGTTTACCTCGTGTGTGTGTGTGTGTGTACCTTTGAGTCAGTGTTGACTCCTGGTGACTGCCTGGACTTGTCTCTGCAACTTTCTTGGCAAGATTTCAGAAGTGGTTTGCCATTGCCTCCTTCCTAGGGCTGAGAGGGAGTGACTGGCCCAAACTCATCCAGCTGGCTTTGTGCCTAAAGTGGGACTAGAACTCACATCTTCCTGGTTGCTAGCCTGATGCCTTCACTACTCCACCAAACTGGCTCTCAATAATACTTCGGGATTTTCCAAGCTATGAGGGTTGCAAAGTTCATGAATCACAATTCTGACATTATTAGATAATAGTATTTATAGCTCTCCTGTGTAGAATTGCATCCAAAGTATACATTCTCAGGATTATTTTTTTTTCCCCAGTCATTTTCTCTTTCTTTCTTTTTCAGATGAACTGTGTTTCTTAACTGTCTTAAGACTTGTCTTTATAATGGTTAAACCCCCAGTAATGTTTTGTTTTCTTCACGGACATTCATACTGTGAATAAATACTGGATCTCTCTAGCCTACATCTCCACATACTTGGCCTCTCTTCCTAGGAACAGCTCACAAGAGCTGATCTTTTAATGTATCATATTCAAGTCAAGTCAGTTCTTAGCAACTTCAGGGATATGTCCATGTATTTTTCTTGGCAAATAATATTGTACCTAACTCGTGTCATTGCTTTCTTCCAAGATATATTTTTAATCTCCCAATCTACTATATAGCCGTGTCATTTCTTGAAGGTCTCCCACACTGCCACCCAGATGGTGATCTAATCTAAACCTTCTTTAGCTCCCATCAGACAAGGTCAATGAAGTACCTGCAGTAAATGGTCACTTCTGAATCTAGGCTGAAATTCATAAAGCCAAACAGTGGAGCTGGGATGTGAAATACAGGCATTGTTTTATTTTATTCATTTTATAATTGTGAATTACAGACAGTTTTCTTCATTACCAGATTCCTTGCCATGAAATCAGGCCACACCAATCCATGGGTTTCATGGTGTCTGCGAATCACAGGTCACCTTGAACATTCCCTGCTCCATGCATCAGGAAAAGTTGGGCTGGTGTTATTTCTTCATTGCCTTTTTAATTACATGGGCCCTCTACAAATATGGTATGAAGGGGGCTTTTTATTGTTAAAAAGCATGATATGCTAATAGACTTACAAGAAGGCAAAGCGCTTGTTTTAATGAAATTTTTTAAAAGACATAGAGAAACAGTTCTGCATATTAAGTGACTTGGGCATGGAAATCAGGCTGCCTAGAGAAGTTAAACTATTATAGACTAAATGTATGAATGTACATGTGTATAGCATTACCCTAGTGATTGGCACAGGAATCATGATGACATGAAAGCAATAATTGCTGCAGCACAATTGAAAAGCCACAATATATTGAGAGTTGCCATTAAACTTACGTTTTGACCTCTGGAACAAGAATTGCCAAATCATTTTGCATTATACTGCTCCACCCCCACAAAGCTAGAAATGGTCCTTAGAAATGGATAGATCCATGTTTCTCAGACTTGGCCATTTGCTGGGGAATTCTGGGACTTGAAGTCCACACATCTTGAAGTTGCCAAGTTTGAGAAACATTGGGTAGATGGATGCTTGAAAAAATTAAAATCAGTATTGCCCAGTGGAATTAACTTTAGAATTTGTTCAGATTGCACAGATTGGAAAAGTGCCATATTTTTTAAAAAAATAATACGAAGGGTAATTACATTGGGGTGGAGAAACATATACCACAATAGCTGTGTTTTAGAAAGGATAGCTTTGGGAAATCTGAACATAAGACAGAAACTTTCACACAAAGCCTGTATAGCTGAGAAAGGTGAGAGCACCCGAGATCTTACAATTAAAACAACCTGAAATTGGTAATCTCACAATTAAAAAAAAAAAAAGCACTAACATTTTATAGAGCTGAATTAGATGGTTGGATTTTGATGGATCCCCACATTGTAAATTTTGTTATAAGATGGTACTGATTACTGTAGTATAAGATATAGACATATGTATGTAGACACACACACATACACTTATACATTTTCAGAAAGATTCTGTTGTTGTTGTTGAATTGCCAAAGTTACAAACTGATATTGTATGACCTAAAACAATATTAGCAAAAAAGCATACATTGGTAGTCCCAGACCTCAACCTAGAACAAAATAGTCAAGTAATCCTAACATTTTTGGGTTAGCTGAGAGCTGATAATTGGGAGTACAGTGGTTCCTCGGGTCACGAACGCTTCTGTTCACGACCAATTCGGGTCACGAACAGCACCGTTCGCAAAATTTTGCCTCCATTCGTGAACTCCGCATCGGGTGACGAACAGGATCCGCGGCCATTTTCCCTGCTGACACACGTGGTCGTGGCTTCCTGTAGGGAGGGGGACTCTCCCTCCAAACAATAACCGCCTCCCCACCCGCCTTCCTGTCCTCCACGCCTCAAGCAAGGTTAGCGTTCTCTCTCTTCATAGTGTACTGTACTGTACTTTGTGTCATATTTTTGTGGTTTAAAAAAAAATACATATGGTTCAGAATGGATTAACTGTATTTACATTGAACCTTATGGGAAAATTTGATTCAGGTCGCGACCAAAATCGGTTGGCAACCAAATTCATAGGGGTCAGAACGGATTAACCGTATTTACATTGAATCTTATGGGAAAATTTGATTTGGGTCACGACCAATTCGGGTTGCGACCAGAGTCGCAGAACGAATTAAGTTCGTGACCCGAGATACCACTGTATTCTCTAGCATTGATCTGAATAACACGTTGGATGTTGACCTTGTCCTTTAGGGAGGTACATCCTGTAGGCTTCATAGCCCCGGAAGAGGTCAAAGGTCAATGAAAGAGTGGCTGTCTGCTTCTTAGGCAAACCTAGCTGTTGCTTGCCAATTATTATCATCAGTATATAAGTAAAAAAAAATTATTCTTCAGTTCATACATGCAAAAATAAGTTACCAAGAGCTGAAGAAATGTCCAACACAGAAATCATCAATAGCTGAATGTTCTTAGACAATGGGGAACAAAGAAGCAGCAAAGAACAAATAGCTTTTCATTCATCAAAATAAATCTCTATGCATATGATGTCTCATCTCTTATTCTAATCTGTCATGTGCAGGTGACTCTCCTTTGTAGTTCTATCTTCCAGGAATCAATTTATAAGGACTTTGATGCCCAGTACCATGGGAACTATGAATCTAGTGCCCGTGGTATAGTATTATTAACCTAAACACCAAAACTCTGTAAAGTTTTTTAATAGACCAAGAAAAAATATATTGTTATCTGATAAACAGGAAGATGGAAACAAGGGAGAAAACGAAACTGAGGCTCTCTCAAATTTATAATCAACACTTCAAGGCTTCATCAAGAATGGAATCTCTCCTTCTGCTCCTCCTTTACTTTTTGACTCCTGTAACACCTTGCAATGTCAAATATGTCTTTGTTCATCACGCTTCTCCATCCCTGTAAGTGGTAGCGGATGAGTAAATAAAGAAGCTCATACAATGTTATCACTGACTGATTTTGTACAATTATTTCAGCATTAGATAGAAGATGATTTCCATAGTCCTGGGCACAACTCTTTCCTAGTGACATTTTCTGAGACCTGGAGGCTGGATCTTGGACCTTTAAAAAGCAAAGCTGGGCTGCGTGGCCCTTAACTCCTATGAGCATGTCACAGGCCAACATTTATTGCTGTTCGGGCATCAGGGCCCAGGGTTGTCTTCTGATGGGGAGGAACTACTCCTGAAGGAGCAGATTCATCACTTGAGGGTTTTCCAGGATTCAAAGTTCCTGCTAGAGCAGTAGGTGGAGGCTGTAGCTAGGAACACTTTGCCCACTGCTAGCTGGATACACTAGTTGCAGACTTACTTGGAATAGGAAGAACCCACCATACCAATTCATGTATCATCATCATCATCATCATCATCATGCATGTGGAGAATTGCAATGCATTCTATGTGGGGCTGCCTTGTCAAAGCTGAAATTGGTCCAATATAAAGCATCAAGTAGGTTAGCTGCCACATCACTCCAGTGCTATGGGCCCTGCACTGAATTCCAGCAGGCCTCTAGGTACAAATTTACAGTACTGCTTTTGGCCTATATTTATGTAGGTAGTCACCTAAATATCTCCAGAGCTCATGCTCCAGTTTCCCACAAAAAGTCAATAAGGGGTTTCCAACCAGCAATAAACATAGATATTGTCTTTTCTCTGATCAAAGAAGTCAATTTGTCCATCTCAGCAAGTTCCATCATCTTCACCGTCCAATCCTCCATTGTGGGTAAAGTCAAATCTTTCCGCCTTTGTGTGTATAATAGTGTCACTGCAATTGTCATATTCAGAAACAAAGTTTCATGGTTTTTTCCCAACTGCTTATCCATCAGTCCACTGTGGATGTTTCATTGCTGTCACTACTGTGGACATTTAATGATTTTAATTTAATTTAATTTAAATAAAATAAATTCCAGAGGTTTGGTGGTATATCAATGAAATGAATAAAGTAAAATAAAATAAGCTTATGTACTAAATGAGGGCAGGCAACAGGAAGAGATGATAGAAGTTAATTGTTTTGATGATAACCGTCAACACATTTCCCCAGAATAAGTAACTGCAATGTAAAATAAAGCAAACCTTATAAATTCCCCAGCCACATATTGTATCCAGCAAGAGACGAATGTCTATTTAATGTGACAGATCTTGCCCTCACAGCCAACATGATGAGTGGCTGATAAAAGGAAGAATGAGAGAGATGAATGCGTAGAGAAAGCATCATTTTGCTTTCAGGAAAAGCTTAAATCAGTGACCCAGGCATTCTTTTGTGTATAAATGGGATTCTTATCATACATTCCACATTCCTCATTCTTTCTGTTTTCTTGAAACTTCTTCATACGTTCAACCTTTTATTGGTATCCACCACCTGCTGAAAACTACAGGACAAAAAAGCAGGGCTACTTTCTCACCCCTCAATGTGTTTCCTTTTGATTCTAAGCACACTTCAAAGGAGAGAAGATGTTTTTCAGACCAATCTATTTCTGAGTAGCACACAAGTTTCCTTTTGTCTGCATATACATCTTTCCTGTCCCTGGATTCATCTATGACTTTATGACATGCAGCATTTACACTTCAAGATGCACATTGCCTTCTTTTCTCTCTTCAAACATGGAAGTCTAAATCATGTTGATGTCAAGTTGTGATTTTTAGAAAAATCTTTAAAATGAAACCTATGGGTTTCTAGTGGCCCACCGGGTCAACTTATCTTGAAACTTCAGGGAAGCCTCCTCCTTTCAAAGCTGGCAGGATGAACTCCATTTTGATAAAGCCCTGTTCAGTATGTTTAGCCAGGAGAAGAAAAAGTACTAAGGGGATGTGTCAGTTGTCTTTAAGTCTCCAAAGGACTGAGAACTGAGCCAAACTATTCTGAGTAGTTCTAGAAGACAGGATAAAAAAACAAGAGGTTGAAATAACAAGGACTTAGACTTCAGCTGGACATCAGAAGAAAGTTCCTAGTGAGACTGTTCAACAATGGAAGATTCTGTTGTGGGAGGTGGCGGACTATCCTTTGCTAGAGAGATTTAAACAGAGTGTGTGGTAAGTTCCTACACTAAACGGCAAAGGAGACTAAATGACCTACGAGGTCCCTTTCAATCCTTACATTCTATAAGGATCTAATAATTCCATAATTAGGGTATCTCAGAAAGTGGTAGGCTCCTTCATTGGAGGGGCTTAAACTGTCATAGTGGATTCCTGCAGTGTGAAAGAGATTGGACTGGATGATCTTCAAGATGTTTCCAACCCATACAACAATAGGGTGCAAATGAAGCTGTCCATGTAGGAAGCAGGACCCACCTTCTCCTGAATGGGGAGGGATTGATCTCACACTCTCCTCTAAAACCCCATCTCCTGGCATTATCTATTATGCTGGGAATGACAACGGCCAAGACCTAAATATAGCCCTCATACCAGATTCAGGCCTGCTCTTTTTCAAAAAAGAAAAAAAGATGGAAGAAGTGCATTTGATTGTCAAAAATCTGTTGGCAAAAAGTGTGCGTGCTAACAAAAGTGTGGGTACCATCCAGTTGTACAAACTTCAACATCCAGGATCTTCCCAATTGTTTTTTAATAAAAGGTCTTTATGCATGTGCAAAATCCCTTCCAAACCATCAAACTGATTCAGAAGTATTTAATCCGATTCAGTTCAGAAGATTGATTCAATTTAGAAATTCAGCTGAAATTGCCTGCTAGTCAAGTCTCTGTATTAGACCTTCAGATTAGTTAAGCAGATCTAAACTAAAATGTAAACAAAAGAACAGAAATCCCCCCCTCCAAATAATCAAATAAATGCAATAAAAATCCATTCCATCACCTTGCTTGATATCCAGTGTCATCTCCTGTCCCCAAGGGTGTCCACAGCAAGCCCAGATGTCATACAAAAGGGGCAGAATTAGTTTCACAAAATTGCAAGTCACATTGTGCCATTTTCTTCTCTTCTCCACCACCCCAGATGTCCATGTCTGCCCCCTTCAGCCTTGGCTATGAAAAATAATAGCAACAACTCTAAATGTTTGCTCACCTCTTGCCTAAAGAAAACTGACACCAAAAGGGTGATTAGGACTGCTGTAACAGTGGGTTTGATTGACTTTTGGTTTTGCACTGATGGGCAATTGAACAAAAAGTTCACCAATGTCTCTTCCAATTCTGATGTCTTTTCTGAGTTAAAATTTAAGAGTGGCACAACAAGGCTGCTACCACCTTCCAACAAGCCACCATCTCCAAGCTGCAATTCCGCATCTGTCATAAGATGGGCTGATCTTGCAAAGCATTTGAAGGTCAAAACATCAGCAGTGAAAGTGAATCAACAGTGAAAGCTCATAAAAGTGAAAGATATCCTGAAGTCAAGCTCATCAGAATATGAGTTCATGAACACATCCGTATTGTTTTCTAGGCAACAATATAGAAGTGGTTTGCCATAAACCTCTGGAATTTATTTTAAGACCCTGTCTAAATGACATCCCAGGGATTTTCTGGTGACTTCCCATCCAAGAACTGCTTGTTCTAACCTTGCTTATTTTTTCAGATAAGGTCAGCTGGCTGATGCCAATCCATGAAATTTCATAGAATGAAATGTAAATTATTTTTATTCTTCCATGTATTCTCAGACAAAAGCTGTAAAGCCAGTTGAAATATCCAGAACAGTTCCTTGTTCTTGCACCCTCAGGCTGAGGTCGATTTCCTAGCAATTTAAGGTTATATATCTGGCACGCACCATAAACACAATTTCAGTTCAACAGAGGTGAAAGTCCTACTTGTGGCCAAAGTGAACGGGGCAGGGCAGAATTTGTCATCAGAGTCAAGCAGCAATTGAGTTTTTTTCAGAAAAATTCATAGGAAGCATTAGATCCAAAGTATTCATGGATTAAATTGGGGGGGGGGGGACAACCTTTTGGTGATCAAGAACCACATAGAACAGTTTTATGGGAAGATGAGGAAGGGTCACATCTAGAACAGAGCTGCAACAGTTTGGACAACCAGCAGATGGCAGCAAAGAGTTACCGTTTCTTACCTCTTTTTGTTACCATCTAGTGGTCTTCTCAGATCCTTGCAGTCCAGATATGGTAGTTTTAATTGCCCCAGCACAAGGACTGGAGGTTCTGGATAGACACTGATAAAGATGCAGATTTGTTTACATTATAAAAATATGTCCTAATTTTTAACCTTGGAAATCTGGTCATCCTAAGCCTGGAGGCTGGAAGTTGCCCATCCCTTCTTTATTAAGGTACCAGGCTTACAAGCTAAGCCTGTCTCACAGAGTTGTTCCAGCACCAGTCTGCACTCAGTGGGACCTTAAATATCCTCCAGGCCCCTCCATCAAAGGAGCCAAGGTGGGACTCTACAAGGGAAAGAGCTTTATCTCTGGTGGCACCCATCAATGGAACGCTCTCCCCAGAAAGACTTGATTGGCACTCACCTTAGCATCATTTCAGCAGCAGGTAAAGACCTTTTGATTGCCCCATGCTTATTAATTGAATTTTTAATTGCATTTTAATCATTTTTTAATTCATATTTTAATTGTTGATTGGATTGTCTATGGTTTAATTCAAATTGCATTTTTGCATGTTTATGGACAATACAAGCTCCAGTATCGAGAAGTTTAAATTTTTCAATAAATAAATAAACCAGCTGGAAGATCTCAACTTCCACCTGAGCACCAGTGGCATCAATTCAATCCTGCTCTTCTTCCCAGTGTTTCTTTATGACGCCATGCACTCCACTACTCCTTGCTTTCTGAATCACTATCTCCAAGGCTAGGTAGGTGAGACTCTACTTCTACCTCAAAGTCAACCAATCCATGGACAATAGGTCTTGATGCCACCTCTTTGCTCTTGCTTGGACTGGAAAGCTCCATGTCTTGACTTTGTTCTTCTCCTCCTCCTCTGATTCTGAGTCTCTTGTCTTTATTTCCTCATCACCTAAAAACAATGACACTCCTGGAACTGTTCACATTTGATGGTTAAAGGGATAGTTTTAATATTGCCACAAACTATTTCATTCTAATATCTCTGGAGTGATGCAGATGGCATTCAGATCCTAAGACATCAGAAGAGTGACATTGGGATGTCAACGTGAGACACTTAATCTCCTCAAGAAACAAGGTTCATGATGATAGTGTAAGATCTGATTAAGTTTCATGGCTACTTTATTTTTTTAATCTGACTGTAGCCAAAATTTATCTTGAGGAATAATAATCCTTCTTGCAAATATTCATCTTTATTCATATAGACCACATTCTGTTTAAGCATATAAACTTTAAAAGCCGCAAATATGCAAATGACATGGGAGCTGGACAAAAGCAACTACACATAGTACAGTAATGGGAATAGAAAGGATTATGATTTTTGCCAAGAGCATTTTTTATGCAGAAAGTTGAAGCCACCTTATAGTCTCCTTTGGGTCATTATGCAAATGTGCAACTGTTCGTTAAGGGTAAGAAGCAGAAGCATTCAGGCTAACTAACATTTTCTGTTCCTGCTGTAAACTGATTTAGACCCCTCCCGCAATATGTCAGGTCAAAATCTCTGAGGCCCCTCATGAAAGGTTCATTTAGGTATAAAGATATGCTCCCTTGCTCTAAAAAATAAAGCCTTTTTCGAATCAAGGCCAAATCCTGATGGTATTATAGAACAATTTATGCAGGGTTTTTTTCTGGTAAAAGATTTGCTATTGCCTTTTTCATGCTGTAAGCAAAGCTTTTCAGTTTCCATTTCTTTGCAAAGCATCTCTCTTTATTAAATCTTCCATTGTGAGTTAGAAACTGGTTGGATCTCTCAACTCTCCTTGCGAGTATTCATTTCCATAACAAATGTTGAGATCTGTTACATCAAATTTACATCCACAGACAGAGAAAAATAGTAAAGGATGTGTTGAATATAGCATAGGACTGCTTAAAATTAGCAGCTCTGAAGAAAACAAAGATTATTCAGGTATGTACATACATCATCATATCTTAGAAGCAGGGCCAACCCTACCATTAGGCCAAATGAAGCAATGGTTGTCCTTTTGACCTATCTCCCAGGCAACCACTTCATTAAGGTGTATGACCTTTGGAAGAGGTTGCCATCTGGCCAGGGACTGGCCATGATATTTGTATCATTCAGAGGAGACCTCAAAACCATGGACTGTATGGTGCAAGTCTGATCTTCCAAGCAGCTGTTACAGCCACTTCAGTGACATTTTGAAGGATCCCTCAGCACCGTGCATACAGAGTAACTAGATGGTTGGTCGGGCAGAAGGACAGTGGTGACAATGGTACTGTCACTGAAGAAGGGGTGTTTGGTGTGGAAGGACAGATCCTACTCCCAGCTCAGCTTCCAAAAGTGTCATTGTTATCTCATTTTAAAGTTTTGAAAATGATTCAAACTATACCTCCTAGACTGCGGTTAAAGGGAGAAGAGGAACAGCTACTAGGGCTTAGACCTGCACCAGAACTGAATAATTTTAATGTTGTTTTTCTCATGATATGGGAAGAGTCTTTGTGGTTACCAGTGAAGGTGGACAACCAATGTGACATCTTCTAAAAACAAACTCACAGATATGCATAAAAAAATCACCAGCACCATAGAATCTGTAGGTCCTCTCCGTCCATCGATCATGCTTGCTTGATTGCATCTGGCCACCAGGTTTGCAAATCTATAGGATTTTTCTAGAGGAAAATTTCTAGAGGAGGAGAAAAGCCTCCATGGTATAGAAATAAAGTTGGTAGATTAGAAATGATGAGGCCCAGATTCATGAACACATAAGTATATCTTTGCCGGATCAGGCCTAGGGTCATCTTTGCCCATCATGTTTTTCACAGTGGCCAACCCAATACTCCTGAGGTGCTCACAAGTAGGCGGTAGAGACCTACCAATATTGAGATAATATTGAGTTTCAAGACTTTTGATAGACTTGACCTGTGTGGTTTTATAAAATTCCTTTTTTAAACTCATTCAGACTATATGACCACCACTATGTCTTAGAGAATGAAATGCACAGCTTTGTTTTGGGGGAAGATACGCTTTCATTTGCCCTTAGTTGCCTTCCAGGCAGATTACCCTGGATGTGGTGTTCTGAAAGGAAGAGAAAAATTCCCATGCATGATTTTGTTCCTCAATCCTGTCTTTCTTCAGTCACCTTGTTTTAGTCCAAGCTGAAGATCCCAAATGTTCTAGCCTTTTCTCCTAGGGAATTCCAAGGTCTTAAGTCCACCCTCAGCCATGAAAACTCACTGCATGACTTTGGGCCAATTGCTGATTCTCAGCCCAACCTGTCTCATAACAATCTACCTTGCTGTTGGTTGGGGGCGAGAGAAATTGGAGGAAAGCGTACTATATTTGCCATCTTGAGCTCCTGTAACAAAGATGGAATGTAAGTCAAAGAAAGAAAGAGACAGAAATTGGATACCCCAGGAATAAAATCTGAATTGAGCTATCCTAGAGGAAATGCAAACTTTCGTGTGATACTGACACTATTTTAAATTGTATATATTATCCTTGTTAAATTCCATTCTCTGTCATGCTCAGGCATTCAAAATTTAAATACAGAGGTGAGAAGACAAGGTAAGTGCCAACCCTGGACTCCCACCCCCTCTGGGGGGAGGGGATTTAATTCAAGAACTCAAAGAGAAATAGTATTAAATTCCATTCCAGTTTTACATATAAACCATTCAAATTCCACATTGCATGTGAATTTCTGTAACGTGCACTTTTTTGCATGAAACTTTTGAACCAAGACATAATGGCCAACTTCAGAGACATACACATGATCCAAAGGGTAACATGGTTATGATCCATTTCGTAAGCAATAAAGTATGAAATAAGTTGACTTTCATCTGAATTCATTGTCATCCAAAATTAAACTTCCTTTTTTCTGACATGGAAAATATTCTTGTCGCCTCCTCCTCCTCCTCCTCCTCCATTCTTATCCAACACTGTTGGACTTCCACAGAAATAGTTTCCAAAAAATTGTTCCTTCAAGTTGAAGACAATTTCTGGGAACTCCACTCTAGGTGCAGGTCCATTGCATATTTTTGCAGTAATATGGAAGCAGTTTTCCACCACCTTATTCTGGGATGTTGTTTGACTTCCCAGTCTAGACTACAGCAGTGGTATTCTCCTATTCCAGTACTAACCAGGCCTGTCCCTGCTTAGCTTCCAATATCAGAATATAAGTCCCTTTTGATTCTGGATAGTGCCATCAAACTGATACTGATTGATTTAAAGGAATAGTTCCCAAACTTTATGGTATAATGACCCCCTGAAATGATAAATATTTGTCTTGGCACTGGATACAACTTTTCCAGTATGGCATAGTCTTTTGTCCTCATAAGGAAGAATTCTGGGCTGCAGAGGCATCCACAAGGGGTTTCAAGGGTAGGTAAAGTATGAAATTATGCCATCCCACTGGCCCCCTTTTGTATGCACGTACAAAGAGGATAGGATTTGTGTTGCAAAAACACAATGCTGCTTTCATGCTGCAACCTCTGTTGGCTGCATCTCTTAAATCACACTCTTACTTGTTAGGTTAAAGGGAGTCTGACTATGCTAGATAAGAGTGGAGTTTGAAAGATTTTGATCTCTATTTTGTTAAAAATATATTTTTCATAGTAATATGCAACAACTTGATACAATAAGTTATAAGTCAGCAAAGCATGATGAAACAAACACAGCCAACATGAAGCAGCCCAGCCAAAACTCCTCTTTTGTTCAGTTTGCTTTCCTCTTTATTTTATTTTATTACCTATTTATTACATCAGTTTAAGCTGCCTCCCATCTTGGCAGTTATGACTCAACAGGGCAAAAGAAATCAACAAAATAATACAATAAAAACATAATGGCACCTGAGGACAATCTAACTGCATCCTTCTAACAATAGTTACTCAACAGTTACTATTTTTTATTACTTAAAAAAAAAATCACCCATGCCAAGGGACGAGTTTAGGACTAGTTTTGCTCCTTCAGGTTCTCAACTCAAGTCACCCTCTGGGGGAATTGGGTGGCATATCGATTTAATAAATAAATAAATTGCACGCAAAATCCTGGCCACTCAGGATTTGTCACTTGAAGTCAGAGACCTGTAATTATTAAGCAAATACCAACAGTAGCAGGAAGGACTGATAATGAAGCTCAAGCTCAGATACTTTGGTCACCTAATGCGAAGAGACGACTCCTTGGAAAAGACCCTGATGCTGGGAAAGATTGAAGGCAAAAGGAGAAGGGGACAGCAGAGGGTGAGATGGTTAGAGAGCATCACTGAAGCAATGAGCATGAAACTGAGCAAACTCAGGGAGGCAGGGAAGGACAAGAAGGCCTGGCGTGATATGGTTTATGGGGTCATGAAGAGTCAGACATGACTTAACGACTGAACAACAAAACAGTAGCAGGAATTTAGAAATGGTTTCCCCATCTCCTATCTCCTATCCCTATCTCCTTACAGAGTAGCCGTGTGCATTGATGAATTGCGTTTATCTTATTCTAGGAGCTAAGGGCTCAGAATTATACGTATTACGATTACCCAGTAACTACACCAATACATGACTTGCTACCTGAATTAACCTGTTTACTGGGTTCACCAAATGTCTGGGGTTCATGGAACATTTTAAACCACATAGATATGCTTTAAATATGTTCTATACATACAGTTATACAAGCATAAAAACATGAAGGTCTTCACACTTGACCTAGTGGCCTTGTTCACAAGACATACTGACTGAGTAAATCTGTATATGGTACATTTGCACCTATAGATATGAAGGTATCTCTGGCTTTTGGATGACCGTGCATTAAGGGTGTAGCTAAGGTCAGCTATGCTGTGTCCACAAGAATAAGGAGAAATAATGTTTGAAGTCTGTCACCCTTCTATGCGGCGTGCGTGCCAAAACGAATCCAGATGAGGTGGTTTTCAGGGTGTCAAAACTTGCAGTTCCAATTCATAAGATGAGAAGAACTTATTTCCAAATTGCTTTCAAGGTCAGCAGGATCCACCTGATGATCTTTATAAGGTTAGGGATCCAAATTTAACTACATGATAGATTCCACACATTTTCAGTGAGCAAAATAACAACTTTCCTGTTTGTCTTCACTGGTAACTGTTACTGAGACAGTTCTCTAGCTCACCGGTGAAGAAAATCCATCTTTTCAAAGCACAGTTTAAATATGTTCCAGGGTTGAGACTTAAAATTAAAAACCAGTGATGAGCAAAATACAGCTGATGTTGCTAGATATTGAGGGCTCTTGGCTAAAATATTTAATGCATACTTGGGGAGGCAAAAATGCATGCAATCTGAAATCAGTTTTGGCTGACAGACCAGTTGTATCCGTTCCTGGAAGAGACGGACCTGGCTTCAGTGATTCATATGCTGGTAACCTCAAGGTCAGACTCCTGTTGTGCCTTCTTCAAGGGGCAGCCCTTGAAGATAATCCATAAATTGCTGCAACTTCAGAATATTTCCGTACAAAAGGTCAATGGGGCTTCTTGGAAGTCCTGAGTAAGTTCCATGTTGAAAAAGCTTCATTAGTTACTTATTACCACCACCCTAGCCCAATTCAAGGTGCTCACAATAGTATATAAAAGCTGATATGGCTTAGACACATGGTTTAGACTTCCTATTCCTGTGTAGTCCACCCTACATGTTTAGGTCATCAGTGAGACACTTCTCGGGGATCCTGCCCTGGATGTGTTTTGATATCAAAAGTTAATGAATTTTTTCTACTTATGGAACCAGTTTCCCTTGGAGTCAACCCAGTTTAGAAAGCAAAGCCACAGATGTGGTCCTTTTAACGTTTTAATATGATGCACTTGTGTTTAATTTTTTGGACTTTTATGCCCTTACTATATTATTGTAAGCCATCCAGACCTGTTACGTGAATGAGTGGCATTTCTAAATCAATGAACTGATTAATTCATTTACTGGGGCTTATACATCATCCCACTCTAGGAAGACTCTTGAGAGGCTTACATTCCCTTTTTACAGTATGTAAATTAAAATAGTAATATATATATATATATATATATATATATATATATATATGTGTGTGTGTGTGTGTGTCAAAGTAATAAAACTAACAGTCGCAAAATTCTCACAATGAGAGATTCCAAAGAAGATCAAGGAATAGTAAACAGTCAAACATGACCAGGATTGGGGGGTCCTGGCTCATATCAATTCCCTACCCAGGGCTATCTTAAAAAGTTAAATCCTTGCTGCTCTCCTAAAATTCAACAGGGTGGAAGGTAGTCCAATCTGGAGAGGGGAGCTATTCCAAAAAAAGCTCAGCTGGGAAGGCTTGACCCAATGACTCCTGTAGATGACAGTCCCTGGGACTTGGAGCAAGCCTAGCTTTTCAGTATAATTAAACAGGCAGAAACCACCAGGAATAAACAATCTCATAGATATCCAGGCCCTGAATAAATGACCAATATGGCATTAAAACCAGGAAGCCCACATGTCAGAACATGGGAATGCATAGGAAGGGAGCCAGACACATACATCCAACTAATGAGTGAAAGTAGTACTATTTACTACTATACCAGCATAGCACAATGTGTGTTTATAAGACTTTACACGTACAGGTGTTTCTATCTATCTATCTATCTATCTATCTATCTATCTATCTATCTATCTATCTATCTATCTATCCGATATCTACTGTATATCTATCTTTAGTGACTTTGCATACATACAGGTAGTCCTCAACTTATGACCATTTGTTTAGCGACTGTTCAAAGTTATGATGGTGCTGAAAAAAGTGACTTGCAACCAGTCCTCGCACTTACAACCATTGCAGCAACCCCATAGTCACGTGATTGTGATTTGGGCACTTGGCAACCATTGTTCATTTATGACAGTTGCAGCATCCTGTGGTCACGCGATCACCATTTGCAACCTTCCCAGTCAGCTTCTGACCAGCGAAGTTGATGGGGAAGCTGGCAGGGAAGGTCGCAAGTGGCAGTCAGGTGATGTCTCACTTAACGACAGCAAAAAGGTCATAAAATCAGATGCAGTCACGTGATGCTTCACTTAACAAGTGCACTGCTTAACGATATTTCCAGTCCCTATTGTGGGCATAAGTCAAGGATTACCTGTATGTATTCTAATACCTTCTTAACCAATTTGAATTGCTAATACTTTGCTTATAATACAAACTACTTTGCTGCTAGTTTCTTCTTCCTTCCATGCTACCTGATCTACAAGCTTCAGAATGCTAACAGCTTGTCCTCTTAACACTCTCTTGCCCAGTCCAGCACCTGAACCTCATGGAGTTTACTTGCCACCAACTAGTGTCCAGAGCTGTGTCTTCTTTCTGCCAGATCTTTCCTGCAGGTTCTTCTTTGGGTTCAACTGCCTCAGGCTCCTTCTTGGTTCTTCTCACTGGCCATGGATTCTCTGGATTCTTGCTCTCCAAGCCAGAGCCTCCCCAGTTCTGCATCTTGTCCAGTTGCTTCACACTCCAGCAGTACCGCTGCCCAAACCTAGAAGAAAACCTCCTTTTCCTGTCTACCTGCTCTGGCTTCTATTATGCTTCTTTCTTTTGAACCCTACATGCTAGCCTGCAAGTGCTTCCAGGGAGTTCTAAATTTGTTTTCCTTTCTCTGCAAGTGGCTACATGCCTAAGCTGGACAGCTGACAACAGACCCCTGCAGAGAATACAATGGTGACCTTGATAATTTCATACCAGTTCATCCTTTTCCACCACATTCACAGTGTTCTTGAAAGCTCCACCACAGCCAACCCATCAGTTGCTTTTCAGTGTCAGCACTGATGCCCGCCACCATGGAGACAAGGAGGGCACATGCTATGCACGCCAAGCCTGTTATCATATTGATTCGTAGCAGTTTGATTTACACAACACCTACTCAAAGCACTTCATAGAGACAGAAGGATTTGTGTTGGATGATTTCAACAGAAAGGCCGGAATGAGGATTTTTCAGAAGATACAACCCATGATGGCTTATAATTTTTTCAAAACATGATGTGGTTCTTAAAACTAGAGGTGGACTGGATGGTACTCAAATAGAAAAGTACCAGGCAGGAGATGTGAGAAAAATTACCATGCTGGGACTGGTCAACCTTCTCACTGGCTATAAAAGTATATGGGAACAGTATCCCTTTGAAGTCATCACAGAATGAGGTACCATACATGGTAGACATTGCACCCTGTGCAATGATTTTTCTGCCACTCATATCTAGCCTGGACAGCTAAATTTCCAGTTGGGTAGGTATGTATGTGTGTATGAGTGAAACATTTAGTACAGAAAATGAACCATAAAAGCTATAAACCACCATCTGCTTCTCTAGATAAATAGAACAAGTAATATGACTGGAGGTATTACAAAAATTCCCCTTTATGACCCTGTGGGTGCCATAGGGAGGAGACCCTTCACATCATCGAGTTGTCAATACATGGCAGAGTTCAGGTGGGCTCTTCCACATTTCTTTTTTACCACTGCCTTAACATTTAATGGGCAAGTAATAACTACTGGACATTTTGTACTTTCTGTTTTCCCCAAAGGAGAAGCCTTCACTGTCACTCCTGCAGTTGCAGCCCCTCTGGCTTCCACATTTTTTGAAAGCCTGTGAGAGATCTTGGACAGGAGCATCTTTATTCTTTAGTCTTATTATTTTTGCAGACCCCAAAGCAAAGGAGTAATTGCTCCTTAGGCAATTGCAGAGAAATGAAGAGACCACTACAGTGTCAGTAATAAAATAAGCTCAGTGGTATGGTGCCTGATTATTATTAATAATAATAATTATTATTATCATTGACTACACAATCAGCCATATGTTTAGACTGGATTTGGCATTTTTATCTACCCATCGAGTACTTCCCAAGGACCTGGGATAGGCAGATGTTGTTGTTCGATGGTATTAAAGGTATCCTTGCAGGATGTAAGCTGTTCCAAGTAAAGGTGCTTTCTGCAATTGACTGATGGTCATTTTGTCAATGCCGATGGTGTTCAAGTGATGCTGCAGATGTTTTGGGATTGCACCTAAAGCGCCTATTACTATTGGTACTATCTTTACTTTCTGTTGCCATAGTCCTTCTACTTCTATTTGCGGTTCTTTCTCTTCCCTTTTGTTGTTGTTTGTTGTTGGTGGTGGTGTTGTCATCTCCAGCTGGTGATTGTGCAGTTTCTTGCACTCCACAGAGGAAGGAAAGTGTAAAACCATCTGGGAACAATTAGCAAGGGGTGTGTGGGGTGCCATCTGCAAATTGGGCAGAAGATCATTGATTTGTATACTTCCAAGTGTTATTCTTCTCCTCTCCCTTTCCACAGAGACATTGAATATGGGTAAGAGGTGTTCAGTATGTTGTTGAGCATACTGAAATGAATGTTTTGCAGAACTCTTCCCTCTTTCTTTCTGTCTGATTTCTTCTGAATTGCTTCTAAAATACAGCTGAACAAAGCCTAATCCTGTTATCAGTTCAAACATGACACTGAAAAATAAATAGGAACAAGAGGAAATAGGTGAAGATTAAGCAGAATTAATAGAGTAAAAGGAAAACACAAAATGTTGGGTTAAGGATACATTAGGCAAGAACACAAAGCCATCTTGAATGAAAATGAATTGAACAGCAACAGATAATGAACATGTATTTGCATTTTTCTTCCAATATCTGTAGCAGGTAGAGTAGTCATGGACTTCAGAGGTCTGGCCCAAAATAATTGGGCTAGCCAGAGAATGTATGCCCAGATGTATAGACAACTGGTAGATGATGATGAAGAATTACTTGGGAAGTATGGACAAGGGCCACTCTGGAGATTATGTTGCTGGGACATTTGTCATGAGATGTCTAGCTGTAACAAAAGCTGCTGATAACTTACATCTAGGATGACATGAGCATACACCCATGGCCAGAAGATTTCTGCATGCCTCCATATCATTGTACATGCCAATCCCAGAATGTACTTCATAACAGCAGCAATGAGACACCAACATTTGTGTGAGGTTCAGAGATGATTTGGACCCTGGTAAATGCAGTGGCTTATAGCTTAGGGCACCTTACAGAACAAGCATACAGCCCATGTTGGAAAATTTGCCCACATGGGGGAGCTTGAGAACACTCCTGCCCATGTTCCCCTTGGGAGCCAAGCCACCATTTCCTGTCCCTTGCAACTTCATGCTCTGGATATTAGTGTAAACTAATTTAGATTAATCTTCCAGGAGAGAAAAAGTCATAGAACAAGATGGGTAGGGTTGGACAGCAGATAAGCATGGCAATCTTGGGCTTAATAGAAGGGATCAGGGCTAGCTCTACTATTAGGTAGAATGAGTGGTCACCCCAGGAGCAATGGTCTGTCCAGTACGTTTTGGGGTGGAAATCTTTGTCTTGTATTCAGGGATGGCAATGTACTATCCAGGCAATCTGTCTTGAGCCTCCTGAGCTAGCTTACTGCCTTGAGGTGAGGCAGAGGATGCTATCTTACAGGGTCATCTGCAGGAGACAAGGGGGAAGCGAGGCCACGTGTATCATGACATTATTACATCAATGATGTGAATTGTGCAATTTGCATGATAATGTCATGAAACACATGAAACCAATGGTACTGCTAGTGCCTCTTTGCCAGAATCGCAGGCCAGCGAAAAATGCTGAAAGCAAGGAGAGGAAATAATTTAAGGCTATTGGAAAGATTCAGTACTGGAAGATGATCCATAATATCACTGAAATGGGTGTACAGAGCCCTTGTTTTAGGCAGTAACATCAAAAGAACAAATAGCGTTGATGTTCCCCAACCTCCTGTAGGAGACAATACAAAAAGGAGGGTGATAAATTGGTTGCATCTGGAGCATATTCATTTTTTTTATCAGAGCTACAACATTCAATGGATTGTTGAATGGTTTTTATAAGGTTACCGTCTATTGACTGCCTAGAATTGTTTTGTCTTAGGGAAGGGGTGGAAATAGAACTTGACTTTGTGGATAGGTTTTGTATGAGTTTTGTATTTCATCTCTAATAAAGTTGTTTACCTTACATCATATTGACATTGATTGGAGCTTAATTTATGGCTGCATGTTGCCCTAGAAGGAGACACAGTTGAAGTCTGATTCACTGCAATTAAATCAGTCTCCCTACTGGGATAAATGGAAAGGTATCTGGGATCACCTACTTAGTCATAACGCGGCCTCGCTGGGCTTCATTTCTAGCTCTTTTCCTGATAATAAAACAAGCTCTGTTGTTTGCCAATGTCAAAAAGCAATTCAAGTGCTTGTATCAGAAAGCATCAGGGCAAGCCCTGATTTTGCCAGAATGACAAAGTGCGCGTTGTGATGTCAAGAGGCACACACCTCCCTTTATGTTTTAACTTGCAACCCACATACAAAAGGGGCAGACTTTGGGTTACAATGTTACAATGCATGTTTTGACATTTGGCCCCCATTCTGCACCCCACAACTCTATAACCTAGTCTGAGCTTGGTGCATTCCAGAGGTGTTAGACCACAGCTGTGGTCATCCAGAGCCAGCACAGCTGTGTTAACTAGAGGTGATGGGAATGCAAGTCAACAAATGTATTTGGGAAAGACTGCCCTGGTTCTTCCCTCTATTTATGATTTAATTTCCTTGTTTTGTTAGATTTATATCACACTTCTCCAAAGTCTAAAGCTGGTTTCTGTGGGGATCTTCTTTCACTTTACCGATTCACTTTACTTGCTGGGAATTCCTCGTCCATGGGGAATAATTGCAATCTCAGTCCCCATCACAAATGGGCTTCCAGGGGATGTGGAGGATGAGGCAGAGTTTACCTGAGCTTTTGAGTCTTAAATTTTATTATATTTACCACTTTTGGAGCATAATCTCTAAAGCACATTATTTATGAAACTTTCTCTTGGGTTGCTCAGAGGGAGGACAGAGGAGAAGAAATAGAAAGCCTTGTAAATTATCTGAAACCCCTGAAAATAAACCTAGTTAAGGTGCTGTATCGGGGTACCTGAAGATGATACCAAAATGTGTGGGCTTTAACACTGTGTTTGATGATTACAACTGAACATAAAGAAATTGGAAGATTGTGATGTTTGCTATCTAAACTAGACAGTGTCCCAGAAATATTGCAAACACAGAATTTGCCATTTCGAATTATGCTCTTAAAGTAATAGCCCCCTCTTTGCAGCGCTTTTGCAAGCACTTACTGAAAACTGTTTACAAATTGAGCTGATGAAGGAGAGGCTCAGGTAACTAAAACAGTGGTCCTCACTAGAGGACTAAAAACAAAAGGTGTTATGCCCAGTAACTGAAGATGTTGATGTATATATGAAATCTCAAAGGTCTTTCACAGCTACCCTTTGATATAAGTTGGGCTGCAAGAGAGGGACTGGCCCAAGTCATCCAGTAATCTTCCATGGATAATATTAGCTTTGAATCTGGATCTCTCTGGTCATAGTCCAACACCTTTACCCTATACCACCCGTCTCTCTCCATCCTAGGGATCAGCAATATTAATAGGCTTATTGCTTTTACATCTATAGTTAGGTGCTTAATGAGAGCACCACCCCAACCTTTTTTCAAAGAAAATCAAAGCAACTTAAAAATAGTTGAATCTTCTTGCAAAAGCATTACGCAATCCTTAAACTTTCCTAATTCTGGCAGTCTTGTGCCTGCGTGAAATTTCACCAGATTTCATCTGTTTCACCTAATATTTGGATTGTTTAGGGATAGGACCCCCAGATCGATGTGCGAGATTATATAGCGGTCCAGAAAAAATGGCCAATCTTTTTTAAGACTCTGAGAGATCCAGGGTGGAATTTTCACTTAACCATTCCTCATCTATAGGCTTCCTTTTCACAATATAATTTTCTCCCCTGCACTGCTTTTTCTCTATTGAAGTCAGTATCCCAGTAATCAGGATAAGTTGGGCAAGTTTGAAATACTGAAATGCCTCTTGCAGGTATAGTTTAACAGAAGTGCTTTGTTGTCTTGAATGAGAAACAATGAATCATCCAATCGTTTCAGCAACTAACTTATCCTTTGCTTGACTTCCCCCATTTCCAGGGGCACAGTTTGGCTCTTTAGTACCTAAGGAACTGTACTTTTAGATGGGAAACCTTCTCTTTCACTCCGGTTAAGCAGCCCCTGGAGCTTAGATGAGGGGCTAACTGCCTCTTTTGAACATTGGTGGGACGACCCCTTTTCTGCTCACAGCCCCATGAAAGAGAAGATTCTTTGGGTGGATTGAAGGATATTGAACAGATTTTCACAAGGGACTGCATGGCCTCCAGAAAACTACATGTTCTACATCATGCTATCTTGCAAGCTGCTTTGGAAATACTATGAGGGTTTTTTTTTTGTTGTTGTTTCGTTTATGTTTTTTGGGGTTGTTGCTGTTTTGCTTAATCTACAGTATAGAGTTCAGTTTTTATGACTGGTTTTTATATGCACTCTGTTCAGATACTCTTTATTTTTATTTATTTATTTATACATGCCGTTATTTAGAGAGTGAAGGCCAAGTTCTTCCCTCAGTCCCCTCAGCATGTTCACTTCTTTTCATTTGCAGGCCCTGCTGAATTGCCTTATGGGCTAGTAACATTTTCATCCATCTTTCTTGAACCAATCATTTTAGTTTGGGGACATGTAGACAGCTTCTCCTTCTTCCTCCCTTTTTTGTGATGGTTCTTCCCCAAAAGAATGCCATTTCCAGTGACCTAGGGACAACACCCCTTGGATGATGCCCCCCTTCTATGGAACAACTTACCCCTGGATATCCAGCCCATCTTATTTGACTCTTAAAGGGCCATAATGGAAGGGAACAGAAGAAGAGGACAACCAGCAGCAAGGTGGATGGACTCAGTTATAATGATAATGGGTACAACATTGGAAGACCTGAAGGACCAGGTTAGGTACAGAGCATCATGGAAAAAATCTTTCTATGTGGTTGGTAAGAATTGACACCAACTTGATGTTACATAATCAATCAATCCATCCATCAAGCAAAGGGCCATAAAGACATGGCCCTTTAGGGGATCTTTGGGAGACTTAAGAATTAGCGTATCCCCATGCATAGTACATTCATACTGGGTTAATTATAAGCTTTCCTATGCAATGTTGATGTTTTTCATCCAAAGTTTTGGTCATTGGTAAGCTGCTCAGAACCTACAGGAACAAAATAAGTATAGGAATGCTTAGCAAGGAAGACTATGTACAGTATATCAGCACCATTCAGTAGTTTTGGTTAATGGGTTCAAGAGTTGTCCATCCATTTCTAATGAGATTCTGCATTTGTGCGGGAGATTGCCTAGCATTCCGTTGATGCACCGGTTCATCTCATTTGTCTTTTTAGATTTCTGACACAATGTGTTACTTTCCCACCTAGTGTCAGCTATTCACAGAAATCTGTGGCAGGAATTCATAGAGACTATCACTTACTCTTGAAGGTGAAAGACAACTTTTATAGAAGCAATACACCAATGGTAAAGTGGGTTTCACAGGACGCACACAAACACAGCTCATGAATTGTTCAAATGATTGGGAGTGTAATACAGCATATCTGTGCACATGCACGCACAGAAATGTGGTGAGTTACCCCTTCTGACTCTGTCAAGCTAGGGCCCCTAAGCCAATTCCTACTGTTGCATGCGCACACACATACTTACACTCTACTGGGAAGAGCCTATATTGCCATCATTCACAGTTTTACAGAGGAAATTCCCCTCCGCACCTTTATTCAGGAGGAAGAGTAGAAGAACATCCTGACGCTGGCTTTTCTTGCCTTTTCTACAGCTAGCAAAATGGCCAGAATGCATGTCAGGCTACATTCCCTAAGAGAACAGGAGCAGTGATTATGTTATATTATGTTATGTTAGTTAATGACTAAAGCCGAAAGGGGTGAAATGTTGCACTTGCTGGAACACTGCACTTATGCAAGAGTATAGCCATCACAAGATATTCCCAACCAAGTTATGAAGGGATAGAGAGTTTTGTATCATGTGATGCATTCAACAAAAGGACAACCTAATGACTAACCAGACTATTAGATGTACAATCACTAAAAAGTGATGCTGCTGCTGAGGACACCCAGCAATTCAGCTGAGTAAATCCAAACCTGCTTATAAAAAGAGAGCTGGAGGGAAGAGAAATTTGAAGTCCCATCTTCCATTCCATTGAAGATCATCTCAGAGATAGCTTTAACATGATCTCCCATGCTCTTTTGTTGCCGGGATGACAACAAGGTGGTTTCATTGTTGTGTATGGTCTGAATGAGCAAATGGGCCAATATGAGATGCTCATATTGCTAAATTAAAGCTTTTAAAATTTACCAGTAGTCTCCTGGTATTGAGGGATGGGACTTTGTTCTGGTGCTGCATAAAGGATTCCTAAGTCTGTAGCAGAGAGCAAACCTTTTGTAACCATTTCAGAAGATATAAGTTATTTATTAGGGTAGGTTACAGAGCTGAGGTCAATGGGAGAAATGAAAAATGAAAGTGTCATGAATCCTTCAGGGTTCAACTCACAGTAATCTAGGCAAGAATACATCCACATGCACCACTCAGTGTAGGTGGAACAAAACTATGGATACAAAAATCAAATCTTTAATCATCTGTAATATAAATTAAAGAGCTAAAACATCTAGCTTTGTATTCCCTAGATAGTAATTTCTTCTCATTCTCCAACCCTACTTGGGACTGCAGCTTTGGGGAGAGAAAAGATGCTGTCTCTTCTTAGGAGGGAAGGCAGAAGAACAAAGACAAAATGGAGTTTCCCATTCTGTTTTTCAAAAAAGGAAATATTCCTGCTCCTGAAAAGTTCATCATAGTTGATTGTCCTGGGCTTGAATTGTCTCTGTAGATTGACAGGGCTAATTCAAGTTCTCTTAATTCTTTCATGTTTGAACTTTGGGGGATGGGATTTCTCCCACTTTCCCAAATCATCCAACTTTGGATTTCAAGCATGCTGCCCCAGGAAGACAATGCAAATAGCTGGCACTGGAGACAACAAGTCTAACACAACATCCTTTTCCAAACAGATGTTTCTTTCCTTTTCTTTTTCAGAACTTCAATTCTGTATTTAAAAAGTTCAGCTGAAGCAACAGATTTATTGAGAAACAAGTTACAGCAGGAAAAATGACAAAGGCAGATGCAGGTAGGAGGTAAATCAGTACAAATTCAGGATGGTTTGAAAATCCTCACCATATCCTGATTCAGAAAAGCTAAGCCCAAAGAAGAGATAGAATACACAATCAGTAATTTATACAGGCAGAAGCTCATGAAAATGCAAATTGGTCATTTGACTGGTGGTTGACCAAAATTAATACCTGGCAAATCAGTTAGTCTATTTCTGGAGTTATTGATAATGGGGTCATGGTAGATTAAACACTTCGAGAGATGGACTAAAAATCTGGAGATGATATTTAAGCCTGCTTTCTGAAAGAGGTTAGTAGCTAATGAAGCAGAATTTATAGTTTCAGACTGAAAACAAGACAGATTAAATGGGACTCTGCCCCCCCCCTTTTTTTTTAATGAACACTGTCTTTCCCATCTCTTCTGTTGAAAATTACTGGTTGGGATAAGAGCGGAAGACTTATCTGTCCAGCCTCCTGCTTTCATCTGTAACCAAGTAGATTATTCCAATAAGCCCACAAGACCAGTGATTGCCAGCCCCCTATTTTATTTTTACTTCCCAGCAGCTGGCATTCAGACAGAGTGCATGCAGGTTCTCCCTTAGCTATTCACACTTAGCTGACCGTATCCCTGCATTTTTTCAAGGAAGTCCAAACAGGCCAGTGCCTGATATTCGTAGCATATCCCATACTCCTTTTAGTTAGTGAGCCATTGAGTTTCACTTGTTTTGTGACATTACTTAAGGACTTTTATCCACAGCT